>NC_134353.1:599092702-599441035 GCF_048569485.1 Anomaloglossus baeobatrachus | reverse complement strand
GGGACTATAGCAAAGTCCAATAGCCACGTATAGGATGCCACTAGGTACACTGAGTGTTTGCTAGTATAATGGCTTCGTTATAATTAGTTGGAGTGTGCAACGCAGGCAGATGCGCTCTGCAAATGTCTTGGCACTAGTGGGACTATAGCAAAGTCCAATAGCCACGTATAGGATGCCACTAGGTACACTGAGTGTTTGCTAGTATAATGGCTTCGTTATAATTTGTTGGAGTGTGCAACGCAGGCAGATGCGCTCTGCAAATATCTTGGCACTAGTGGGACTATAGCAAAGTCCAATAGCCACGTATAGGATGCCACTAGGTACACTGAGTGTTTGCTAGTATAATGGCTTCGTTATAATTAGTTGGAGTGTGCAACGCAGGCAGATGCGCTCTGCAAATGTCTTGGCACTAGTGGGACTATAGCAAAGTCCAATAGCCACGTATAGGATGCCACTAGGTACACTGAGTGTTTGCTAGTATAATGGCTGAGTTTAAAAAACTTGGAGTGTGCAATGCAGGCAGATGTGCTCTGCTAATGTCTTTGCACTAGTGGGACTATAGCAAAGTCCAATAGCCACGTATAGGATGCCACTAGGTACACTGAGTGTTTGCTAGTATAATTGCTTAGTTTAAAAAAGTTGGAGTGTGCAATGCAGGCAGATGTGCTCTGCAAATGTCTTTGCACTAGTGGGACTATAGCAAAGTCCAATAGCCACGTATAGGATGCCACTAGGTACACTGAGTGTGTGCTAGTATAATGGCTTCGTTATAATTAGTTGGAGTGTGCAACGCAGGCAGATGCGCTCTGCAAATGTCTTGGCACTAGTGGGACTATAGCAAAGTCCAATAGCCACGTATAGGATGCCACTAGGTACACTGAGTGTTTGCTAGTATAATGGCTTCGTTATAATTTGTTGGAGTGTGCAACGCAGGCAGATGCGCTCTGCAAATGTCTTGGCACAAGTGGGACTATAGCAAAGTCCAATAGCCACGTATAGGATGCCACTAGGTACACTGAGTGTTTGCTAGTATAATGGCTTCGTTATAATTAGTTGGAGTGTGCAACGCAGGCAGATGCGCTCTGCAAATGTCTTGGCCCTAGTGGGACTATAGCAAAGTCCAATAGCCACGTATAGGATGCCACTAGGTACACTGTGTGTTTGCTAGTATAATGGCTGAGTTTAAAAAACTTGGAGTGTGCAATGCAGGCAGATGTGCTCTGCTAATGTCTTTGCACTAGTGGGACTATAGCAAAGTCCAATAGCCACGTATAGGATGCCACTAGGTACACTGAGTGTGTGCTAGTATAATGGCTTAGTTATAATTCGTTGGAGTGTGCAACGCAGGCAGACGTGCTGCAAATGTCTTGGCACTAGTGGGACTATAGCAAAGTCCAATAGCCACGTATAGGATGCCACTAGGTACACTGAGTGTTTGCTAGTATAATGGCTTCGTTATAATTTGTTGGAGTGTGCAACGCAGGCAGATGCGCTCTGCAAATGTCTTGGCCCTAGTGGGACTATAGCAAAGTCCAATAGCCACGTATAGGATGCCACTAGGTACACTGAGTGTTTGCTAGTATAATGGCTGAGTTTAAAAAACTTGGAGTGTGCAATGCAGGCAGATGTGCTCTGCTAATGTCTTTGCACTAGTGGGACTATAGCAAAGTCCAATAGCCACGTATAGGATGCCACTAGGTACACTGAGTGTTTGCTAGTAAAATTGCTTAGTTTAAAAAACTTGGAGTGTGCAATGCAGGCAGATGTGCTCTGCAAATGTCTTTGCACTAGTGGGACTATAGCAAAGTCCAATAGCCACAGATAGGATGCCACTAGGTACACTGAGTGTTTGCTAGTATAATGGCTTACTTAGAATGAGTTGGAGTGTGCAGAGGACAAGAGGGTACAGTGGCAGGATTGTGGTGCTCTGGGTAGAGGAATGGAAGCCTGCCTTTCTATTCCCTCCTAATGGTGAAATGCAGGGAGGAAATCCCTGACCTGGGCTACACAGACGCTGTTGCTGTTTGCAGGACCTGTCACCTATGGCTCTCTGACCCTGCCGGTACGAGCCCTTAAAAGGACTGCTAGAATGTGCTCTCCCTAAGCTGTCTAACGCTGTGTATGCAGCGCATACAGCTGTATCGGCGATAGGACAAAGGACGGAACTGCGACAGTGATGTCTGACACCAAAGACGCAGAAGGCAGATAATGGCGATCGTGAAGAAAATGTCCGGTTTTATAATGCAGGGACATGTGACATGCAGATCCTATCACACATGCCGTTGCTTCTCTGCCTCAAAGTCCACTTAGGTGTGTGTGTGTCTGTGATTGGCTGACATGCTGGCCAGCCCCACAAGACGCGCGCGCTTAGGGAAGGAAGACAAGAAAAAAAAAAAAAAAAATGGCGATCGCCATTATAGAAACAGCAGTGATCTGAAGGCGCTGTTCACGCACACTATACACTGAAATGTGATAATAGTTTGATTCACAGAGTGACTTACACTATTACAGCAGAAACCAAGCTAAGATTTAGCTGTTTTTTGGCTGCTAGAACCGTTCTCGAACGTTTCTAGAACTATCGAGCTTTTGCAAAAAGCTCGAGTTCTAGTTCGATCTAGAACATGCCCCAAAATCACTCGAGCCTAGAACTGGAGAACCACGAACCACGAACCGCGCTCAACTCTAGTTGTCACTAAGGGGTGCGACCACTTAAAGTGCCTAGGGCAGCACGAAGGCAAAATACAGCCCTGACTGCAAGGTAAGGTGTGACTGTAAACTGAAAGGGAGTGATTCCCTAATATACTAATGGGGAGGCTGGAGAGATAATAATAATAATAATAATCTTTATTTCTATAGCGCCAACATATTCCGTAGCGCTTTACAATTCAGGAGGATCATATACAAACAAGTAACAGTTATAGAAATACAATATTTAGAGGGGAAAAAAAAAATACAACCCTGCTCGTGAGAGCTTACAATCTACAATGAGATGGGGGGAGAGGCAAGGTTCGAGAGATGGATGATTACTACAATACTTTACAAACACCAGGCTTCAAATGACCACTTTAAGTGTCAAATCAGCCTGCAACTCATTTCAAGTTTTGCTTTTTGCTTTATTTTATCACAAACAACCTTAGTAATTTCACAGTGTCCTCACCATACATCATTATGGGGTAAATTGATAGTAAACATTCTTCACTGCAGTGCCATCAGACAAACTATCTGTAACGTTTATTCAGTGTTTTCTGACTTTTCTTCACTATCTCTACCACTAAGATGCGAACAGCGTCATCTTCTCACTCTTCTGATTCACCACAAAATAGCTGCTGCACTCCCTGCCTCTGCTTTCATACAGGCTATGATACTCCATCTTGATTGGCTGTGCTATACCATGTGATTTTATAGCTCAAAGACATGATAGAGAAGTCCAATCTGCCATGACCAAAGTCATGTAGTTCTTCTGCAATGTGTAAAATAGCTTTGGTTATTTGGAATTGGATTGCAATTGTTCTAGTTTGTCAGGTTTATAGTATTCTTAAAAGTTGCCATACATTGGATTGACATCAAATCCATTTGATCATCCCTAATTAAAAGAATAATAAAAAAAAGTTTGTCATTTGACAGACCATTTGTATATTTTACAGCTGTGTTTGCTTTAGTGTCTACTGGAAGGGATGCCTGCAATCTGCATTTAGCATTGACCAAATGTTAGATATACAAAGCAAAGGATAGATTTGCTGCCTAAAATAGACAAATTTATTTGAGCTTGAGTTTTTCTATTCCAGTCACTGCACAGAAAAACAATGAGCTATCCTGAATGGCACCATGTGTTATTTGGGTGGATTAGGAGTTGTAAAACCAATTCAGCAGATGCAAAATTGGGTAAGAAAATAAATAGTTTTGCAGAAAGCATTTGTATCCATTGAAGCCGGTGGATTCTTAGGAAGAGCATCTGTTCACAGAGACAAGATGAGAATTGCCATCTGTCCCGAGGTTTTAGCAGTTCAGATGGATGTTGGGTAAAATGTTCACATATGACAATATTTTAATGTATGCTAGCTAGGTCAGTGATAGTAAAGTGAAGTAAATGTATATGAGGGCTATAAAGAAATAAATCTTTATTGTTGCTTTGTTTAGCCTTTGTCTCTTTTAACACAAAAAGACAAATGAAGGTATAAATGAGGAGGAAGGAAAGTTTAATTCACTAATCATGTAGCCAATGTGCTATAATGTTTTTTAGTTCTAGGAAGAAAAAGATACCAATTGAAAAAGCAGCACTATATGACAAGTAAGAGAGTGCACGTCTCTATATCCAAATATTTTATTAATTATGCATGGTTACACTATTTAATTCCTAATCTATAATGGTGATTTACCATTAAATTCTCCAGTAATGGTAGAGCAACAAGAAGAAATAAATGGCACTTCCTCCGTGCGGATCATAATAAATGTTGGGGTGCGCTTCAGGTTCCAAGGCCTTATGTCAACAGAAGAATTCAAGGCACTCCCAAGATTTTTGTTTTTTAATGTGCATAACAACAGAACGTTTTTGGTCCAATGTGGACCTTCCTCAGTAAGCATATAGGTGGAGTGAAGTTCAGCGTCGGGTGATTAGCGCAGTATCTACCGCGGTAGATACCGGGCTAATCACCCGACGCTGAACTTCACTCCACCTATGTGCCTACTGAGGAAAGTAATGGTAGAGCAGTCATTGTTCTATTCACATAAAGACTGTACTTAGTACTACAATTAGATGAAAATTTGTAAAATAGCTTATCAGAGAATTCTTCTTTCTTCACTCATGACTTATCTCTTCCCATCCCTTTCTCCTGAAATCACCATCTGGACAAGATGGTTTTCCAGCTTTTTTCCAAAGTTAGTGTAGCACCCAAGGGGCAGGGGAAATCAGGCACCGGGTCTCATACCTGAGTTACTCATCACTGGGCTGGTGTCATGATCGACCTGCCCGGCTTAGTGCCCCGAGGTGTACACCAATAATGAGGGGAGATGATGAGGGTAGTAGTAGTAGAAATGTCGTGACGCCACCTGTTGTATGCGGCCAGAGATTAGTCGCTGCTATTGTCGCTGTCCTCCAGGGCAGATGGTAGTAGCAGCAGAGATGATGTCGCTCTCCACAAGTCGAGCGGGCCCTGGGGAGGATGATAAGGAGGGTAGTGATGGTGATGGCCTTTGGCGCCGAGGTGCGGGGTGGAGGCGCCGGTAATAAGAATCTGAGAATTTTTACTTACTCTTTGTGCTGCAAAAGATGATGTTCATGATTAAGGGTGAGTGCTTTCACTTGAAACGCGTTGTACTGGTCATGTCATTCTTTGTGTCTGCATGATAAAATAAAGACGTGATTTTTTTGCCTGAAGAGCTGGACATCCTCATCTTTTGCATTATTTTGGGCTGTGGCAGTGCCTGTCCGTGCTCCAGGACGAAATCAAGACTGAGCTTTTTCCACGGTGAGCTGATTCATACTATTGAACTCTTTGTGCTGCTCGCCTGAGTAGTACTGGTCACTCGCTGTGATAAGCTCCGTCAAACCCGAATTCCTTTGGAGGTAAGTCCAGTGTGATGCTCGGTGGGTCCATTCCTCCTAGCGCCCTGTGTGTTGGATTCCCATGATCTAAAGCTATTTGGGGACCCCAGTCCATCTCAAGTAGTACTCTTGTCCCTATTTGCAGGTACTGTGGCTCCGTTATGGGATCTGGTGCTGTCCAAGGCCCCAGATCCTATCTCGCACTGTGCTTTCAGGCTCTTTGTGGCCAGGGAAGCTTGAAACCTCCCTGTCCCGGCAGATTCTGGAAAACCAATTTGAAGTGTGATCTCCCCTAGGATCCTGCACCCTGCGTGGCACCAGTTCCAAGGGAGCGACTAAGCTCACACCTCGACAACCGCAAGAACAACTCTTGTGTCCCACCGGAGCACCGGTAAGACACGTCTGCTCCTTTCCTTTCCTGCTGGAGAACTCCTCTCTAACTGTTGTGTTGGCTCCTGACTCCCCCTAGTGGCTGCTCCTTCCCCGAGTCCCTGTCGCTTGTGGGTGTTGCCCCCCATGTTTGGAGGCTACCTTAAGACCCTACCATAGCCTAGTCCCCAATGGGGAGGGCAACCTGGTTGTGTATTTGAGTGTGTAGGTGGTGAAACCAGTACCGACCTTCTCCGGATCCGGGTTATGCACTACACCTTAAATTAGATGCAGTACTCTGTGGCAACTGAAGCCTCAGGGGTGCCACACTAGCACACGAGGAGGGGAGCGGAGGCCAAAGGCAAACACTCACAAGGGGAGAGGAGGTCCGAGGCGAGCACATGCGGAGCAGAGTGGAGGCTCAAAGTGAGCACATGCAGGGGGAACGGAGGCCCAAGGCGAGCACATGTGAGGGGGAGCGGAGGTTCGAGCTGAGCATGCACGGGGGAGTGGAGGCCTAAGGCGAGCATATGAAGGGAAGTGCAGTGATCACAGCGCAACTTCCTCAGCACAACACCAGGATCAGCCGCAGATCATTGTCACCACCACTGCCACCATGCTCAATGGGACAGTAGAACATGTAGCCACATGGTAGATGCTGTGGGCTCCACAGAGATGGCAGCAGTCTCCTCACAGAGGTGTGATCCGGACAACCCAGGGGGCATGTCCAGGTTATAGTAGGGAGCAGCCACAGTTTAAGAGATAGGGTTGGAGCCCGATTACTATCTTTTATGCACAGGGAATGTCATATTTGAGGTGAGTAACTGTCGTCACACAATGCAAATCCAAGATGGCAACCCCCAATGTTTGAGTAAAATTAGAATTAAATAAAAATGAAATAAACAATTTAATTTTTTATACAAAATAATTGATTCCATAATCCCTATTATTAATGCAAAAATTAAAAACCACGGCACCTTCCCTTTAAGGTTACATCTGACGTGAACAGCAGAGTTTGAAAACGCTGAATATTTGCACTAAACTTTAATCTCCCTCTAGAGCTGGATTCACATCTACACTGATTGACACTGCTGCAAAATGTTCTTTGTGTTACTGTTCCATCTGTCTGTGTGCGAAGAAAGTTTAGAGCAGGAAGATCAAGCTGTGTGCTTTCTATGAGAGACATCATAAACGCCATCCTCCTCCCAACTGCTCCTAATTGCAAATTAAGTGTTAGAGCTTGCAGAGGATACGTCATTTAATAATCAGTAATAATGCTATTCCCCATTTAACCACATATGACAGCTTATTCTGAAAGGTACTTTGGAAGTAAATTTTCCCTTTTTGGTCTCTTATATTTATTAAAGTTAGTTATACAACACTAAATGTATAGATTTATTTCATTCACCACTAAATTTTACATAGCAAGGACCCAGGACATTATGGGGAACTTGCCTGCATGGTATTGTATACACAGGACAGTGTAAGGTGTGTAGTTACATTTCTAAATGTGTACATGACTTGCTAATGATGCAATGAATAGCACATTTTTGAGCTCCAAACATGCTTTCAGCTAAATTGGCTGTTCCCATCTACCAGACCCATACCTACCACAAATGCTAGGTATCTGCAGCAAATATAAACCCCACTTCTCTAAGCAGATTCCATATTCACTAGCATCACAATGTAATATTTTTTTTTCCATGTACTATTGCTTCCCAGATGCCTCCAAGATGGCACCTGAACACAATGAGGTAAGCTCTTCACAGAGCATTTTTGCAATATCTCCTAATTTCTGAACATTTAAGCTACTACAACACCCAACATCTGATCCTGTGATGATTGACCACCTCCATAGAACACTAAGTTCTAAATTGTCCAAATTGTCTCAAAAAATTGTTACCCTGTATTTAGCTTCATTAAACTTTCCATCAACTCTGACCAGTTTCTCTTTTATGATAATGAAAAGCATCCCCACAGCACAATGCTGCAACCACCATGTTTGCTGGTGGGGATGGTGTTTTCAGGGTATGTTAGTTTTCCACCAAACACAGCATTTTGTATTTCGCCCCAAAAGTTCTACATTGGTCTCATCTGAGCAAAGCACCTTCATCCACATGCCTTGTAGAGGATACAAGAAAAAACAATGTCTCAATAAGCACTAAATAAGACAAAAAAAGTTTCACTTAAAAGACAGATTCTTGAACACCTGCATAAAATGAATTCACAGATTGGTTTTGCCTACCAGATTTCTCAAGCCATAAACCAGAATACTACGTCTTTCAATAAAACGGTTTATAAAAAACTGTATGAAACATTCCTTTTTTTCAAAAACAGACTGCAACTGTAGAAACACGGCATACATTTGGCAGAGTTGTAATAGACCTTCTACATAGAATGCCCAAACAAGGTGTGAAGTTAGCTCCATACAATCTGAATCTTCCATATTAATCATTCTCACCATTAACTTACTGTGCTCTACCCTGTTTTACTTAGTCTAAAAATACATATCATATGTTAGATAATGAGTGAATAGGGATTTGCTAAATTTCTAATTATCTGGCTAATAAAGATTATAGTAAATGATGGTTTAAAAGAACTTTTATGTGTTAAATGAAAGGGGGGAGTTTTTTCTCTACTTTTTCAATCATCCACTCTTAATTGTAAAATCATTTCACAGACCTGCCTTTTTTAGAACATAGTAATCTAAATATTCCCCTTCTGGAATAGACCTATACGTCATTTCTACTGTGCTCTGTCATGAGAACAATTTAATAATAGAAAACAGGAACAAATCCTGAATAAATAGTCTGGTTTCTTACATACTGAGCTCGAAGTTCATTGATAGCTCATCAATTCCACATTTAATTACCTCTTTGCACTATCTAAAAAAGAGTTATGGCTGAATGAGTGTAGATCCGTTCCACTTATAATAAGCAGTTCTACTGGAGTAAGAATGCATCCTAATTTAACAAGTTTGCCAGCCACCCTAATTAAGTTTGTGGCTCAGTAGCAGTACAGAATGCTTTAGAAACAAAAGCCGATACAACCACATTCTTCCGTTCCGGTAGACAATTATTATTTCTTTTCAAGTAAAAAACCGAATACAATTATTTTTTATGGTGTTCCCCTTTCCTCAAATTTATGAGTATATATCATTTTTTTATAATTAAAATAAAACTCTACTCATATGATATTTTACTTTGAAATTTGACGTAAAAAGTTGAACAACGTTGTTTGTAGTTTTTATTAATCTTGTTCCACTTTTTTATGTACATTATGTGCCAAGTCATCTGTGTATGACTTCCTCAATCGAAGGCTTTGATCCAAAAAGTGAAAACTATTTTAACAAAAATTATGGAAGGTCACTTTCCGTATAGGTTTTTCACACATTTTTCATTTGGATTTTTTATGGTTTAAAATCTGCAGTGTATTAGTGTATCAGCAGAGTGGAGGAAATTTTACCAAATGGTGTGTAAAACATCTAACTGGAATCACAAATACATGTGTCTGCGCTAAGTATTTTAAAGAAACATGTACATTTTTTCAAAATATTTTACCATAGATTTCGCTCTTTGTAAGATTAAGGGTTAAACCCAGAGCAAATCTGTTCTATAATGCCTTATGTTTGTATGTGTTGAATAATTAAGGAATTGCACAATTGGTGAATATTTTTTTCATTATTAGCCCAATTCATACTAAATTGACTAGCAGGTCTGCAAAATCTGACACGACTCCATCAATGCTCTGCTTTTGGCTCTGACGACTCTTTCTGCAAATAAGAGAGTAGAGGTAGGAAAGCAAGTTATTAGGAAGGTAGTTAGTGAGGAACCCACATCATTTATTGTAAGGTATAGTGGGGAAAATAAATCCAGAAAATAAGCTGTGCTAATACATGAGAGCTAGTGAGGACAATGCCATCCTGGTCACAAAGACTTCGCATCCAGCATGTATTGCTAGTAGGGACGCACCTCAAGTACAAAGACTAAAGGTCGCTTTACACGCTGTGACATCGCTAGCGATGTCGCTAGCGATCGCACCCACCCCCGTCGTTTGTGCGTCACGGGCAAATCGCTGCCCGTGGCGAACAATATTGCTAGGACTTGTCAAACGGACTTACCTTCCTAGCAACGTCGCTGTGGCCGGCGAACAACCTCTTTTTTAAGGGTGCGGTTCATGCGGCGTCACAGCGACGTCAATCAGCGGGCCACCAATAGAAGCGGAGGGGTGCAGAGCAGCCGCATTCACGTCACTCCCACCTCGTTGCCGGAGGTTGCCGACTGTCGCATGCATTATGCGGCAGTACCGGCATGTCCCCGGCTCTTCCTGCCGCCGTGTAGCAGTGGCAGTCAGGGTAATACAAGGGGTTAATGGTGGTGGATGACCGCCATTAACTCCAGGCTTGATCATGGCAGCGTCTATGTGACAGCTGACATGATCAACCCGTAAGTAAAGTGAATAAAACACAGACACCAAAAAATACTTTATTTTAAACAAAACAAACAAGCCTCGTTCACCATTTTTTTAACCCCTCCCGCACCAAAGCTCCAGCGTAATCCACAGCTCCGGTGTAATCCACAGGTCCTGCGCTGCTTACATCCAGCCGCGACTGTCACAGACACAGCGCTGAATGAATGCAGCAGACAGCAGAGGTAATTACCGGTCATTTCCCACGGCCGATAATGTGAACTCACTGCCGACCGTGGGAAATGCAGCGATCTGTCCTCTATATAACTATCCCTCTATCTGTCTGTCTATCTATCTATCCCTCTATCTATTCTTCTGTCTATCTATCTACTATCTTACTATCTCAGAATTAAATGACTTTTTTTTTTCCAATGTGCTTTATTGCATTGAATGCAATAAAGCAAATCCCAACCCGTACGCGGCAAAACCGCGGCAATACCGCGAACAATACCGCGGTGAAACCGCAGCAAACCGCATGCGGTTTTCGGGTGCGGTTTGCCGCGTTTTTTTACTGCGGGTGCGGTAATCTTTGAATACCTGCGGAATTTTCTTGAGAAAATTCCATTTTCCAGTGCGCACATAGCCTAAGTCCAATGAATTGGGCGCAATGAAATCACTATATTGTGTCTACTGTGCTGAGAAGTGCATTGCTTATAATTACTAGCTGCAGAGAATAGAGCTGCGGGAAAATGAGGAGAGGTAATTTTTTTTAAGCAATTAATACATTGTGGGTCCATTATACTGTTTTGAGGGCTATGGGGGCTGCATTATACTACATGGAAGGCAATGTGGGGATGTTATACTATATGGAGGGAAATGTGGGGGCATTATACTAAATGGAAAGCAATGTGGGTGCACTATACTATATATTAGGGCAATGTGAGACATTTTACTATATTGAAGGCTATGGAAGCTGCATTATACTACATGGAAGGCAATGTTGGTCCACATTATAGTATATGGAAAGCAATAAGGGGGCATTATCCTACATGAAAGGCAATGTGGGGACCATTATGCTAAATATGGTGGGGCAAAATGGGGGCATTTTACTATATTCTTACAATGTGGGGTGCATTGTTCTATATGGAAGACTATGTGAGGGGCATTATACTATATGGAAGGCAATGTGGCACCGATTATACTATATGGAGAGTAATGTGGGGCCAGTTATACTATATGGGGTTCAATGTGGGTCACATTATACTGTATGGAACAAAATATAGGGCTGATTATACTTTATGTAAGGCTATGTGGGGTGCATTATACTACATGGAAAGCAATGTGAGGACCATTAAACAATCTGGAGAGTGATATGGGGTTCATTATACTATATGAAAGGCTATGTGGGGCCCATTGTACTACACTAAAGAGGAAAATGGTAAAAATGTTTTGAACTTTTGACTTTCGGGCTGCATATTTCACCATCTTGTACAGCTTTGAATGTGAGACTACCATCATTTTATAGACAATCATCTTGGCTTTCTCATACTGCATATAAACTTGATTTGCAACTATTTAGCATATGAGTAGTTATTTTTATTATTTTGTTAGTATTTTGTAATTCCTCCTTTGCTGTCAACACTGCCTGAATCCTTAATTTCAAGCATGTCTTGACCAAAATCTAATTTTAGGTTTCTTCTCCATGTTCCTTTTTCTTCAACTCTACCCATAAATTTTCGATTGGGTTGAGGCCTGGGAACTATGAGGGCCAATCCAGCACCTCTACTCTATTGTCATTTAACTATTTATTTGCCAATCTCAACGTATGCTTCGGGTCGTTGTCCTGCTGGAACACTATGTAGTCCTTTTCATACCCAAAGTACTTTAATGTAGCCCCTTTTTCCATTGTTTCTTCCAGAAACATTTGTACCTATCAGATACTAGTCTATTGACTTTCATTTCATCACTCCAAATCAAAGTTTCTAATCTTCCACTGTCCATTTTTCAAAGTTTTTGCAAACTCGAGTCGAGCGCTTCTTATGATGATATTGAAGTCGAGGCTTCTTCATATTTTTTTGCCCACCATTCCAGACTTATCTAACGTGCATTTCAAAGTCGTGCATGGATGCCTGTGATCTCCCTATTATGAAGCATATGAGCCATCTCCACTGCCTTGTTTGTCATGCCAGAACTGATAGACCTTGCAATGATCTGACATGTTGACTCCGATAATTTGCCTGTACATCCGCCTTTTGACTTTTGAATGGATGTATGGACTTTATTTTGCATTCGCCTAACTGTCATGCTACGCAGATGATGCAGTTTGGCAATTTTTTGGGCCAAGGTATTGCTGTCAATGAGCTGGATGATGCTGTTTCTCTTTTCTTGGGAAATCTTTTTTATGGCTGCTCCTCACTCTGAACCATTGACGTTTTGCTTAGGAATCAACCTAACAACACAATAAGCTATTATGGAATGTGAGAACAGGTTGTGATTTGTAGTTTACAGTAAGAAAAAGATTTTTCCACCACCAGGAGCAAAACAGTAAAGCCTGCTTTACACGGTACGACCGATTGTGCGATTTCACAATCGATCGTACCCGCCCCCGTCCTTTTTGCGTCACGGGCAAATCGCTGCCCGTGTCGCACAAAGTTAGTAAACCCCGTCACACATACTTACCTCTCGTGCGACCTCGCTGTGGGCGGCGAACGTCCACTTCCTGGAGTGGGAGGGACGTTCGGCGTCACAGCGACGTCACACGGGCGCCAGCCAATAGAAGCGGAGGGGCGGAGATGAGCGGGACGTAAACATCCCGCCCACCTCCTTCCTTCCACATAGAGACGGCGGCGGCCGCGGGAGGCAGGTGAGCTGCTCATCGTTCCCGTGGTGTCACACGGAGCGACGTGTGCTACCACGGAAACGATGGTCAACTAAAGTAAACGATATTATGGAACCTAACGAGCAGTACCCGACTCACGATTTGTGAGCGATACTGCGTCGCTAGGAGGTGTCACACAGGCCGGCATCGCCAGCGATGCCGGATGTGCGTCACAAAAACCGTGACCCCGACGATCTATCGCACGATAGATTGCCTGGTGTAAAGCAGGCTTAAGAATGCAATTAGATGACAAGAATCTGCAAAACTAATCATATGCTAAATAGTTTCAAGTCAAATTTATGTATGAGTTAGCCAAGATGATTGTGTATAAAATGATAGTAGTCTCACTTTCGAAACTGGAGTGAGTGGTGAGATCTGGAGCCTTAAAGTCAAAAGTTCAAAACATTGTTACTGTTTAGCTCATTGGTGTATATGAACGGCTATGTGGGGTGCATTATTCTACATGGAAAGCAACATGGGGCCCATTGTACTATACGGTTGGCAATGTGGGATGCATTATACTATATGGAAGGCTATGTGGGGAGGGACCATTATACTATTTGAAGGGCTATGTGGGTGCCATTATACTGTATTACTTGAAAGGCTATGTGGGGGTACATTACTATTCAATCCAGTTTTAGGTCCCACATTTTAAAAAGGATATTCAGAGTTCAGTTCAAAGGTGTCAAATAGATTATTACAAGGGATTAAAGGCCTCCCATATGATGAGAGGTTGGAAAAGTTGGGCTTGCATAGCTTATAAAAAAGACATCTCAGAGGAGATCTCATTTATATGTATAAATACATGTGTGGTCTATATGATACAAAGCACTGGCACATGACGCATTACTTCCAAAGACAATACTAAGGACCAAGGGTCACTCATTACGGGGGAAGAATAGCAATTCCAGCAGCTAAATGGGAAAGGGTTCTTTACAGGTAAAGCAGTCAGACTGTGGAATGTCCTACCGCAAGAGGTAGTAATAGCAGACACTACAATAGCTTTTAAAAAGGGGCTGGAATATTTCCTCAGTACACATAACTTTGTGGGTTATAGATGATTTAGTGACGAAAATATTATAATTGGTGGAAAAAGGTTAAACTTAATGGACCTAGGTCTTTTTTTAACCTAAGTAACTAGTTGAAGGGCGATAAGAGGGCCATTATAATATTTGGAGGGCTATGTGGGGGCCATTATAATATTTAGAGGTCTATGTAGGGGCTATTATACCATATGGAGGGCTATGTGGTATCCTATATATTTTATCGAGAGGGCTATGTGGGGGCCATTATACTGTTTGCAGGGCTATGATGGGGCCATAATACTGTGTGAAGGGCCTGTGTGAGGGAAATTATGAGAGGGCTGTGATGGAGCCATGATAATGTTTGGAGGGTTATATGGGGGCCAGTATAATGTTTGCAAGGCTAGTGATGGTCTTCATACAGTGTGGAAGGTTGTATTGGGTCTTTAATGCTGTATGGAGGGCCATTATACTGTATGGAGGGCTGTGTAGGGGTCACAGTTAGATTATCATACTGTGCTTGTGGGAAGTACTATGGCGTAATTCACAGTGGGGGTATTATACTGTGTTTGGGGGGGGCAGTTTTGTTGGCATCATACTTTATGGGGGTAATGAAAGACCAATCTAGGGGCTTCAATAGGAGGAAAATTACTTTGTAAGTGCTGCAAAGTTGTGGAATATGCTCTTCTATGACTCTGTCGAGTACTATATTTTTTTTTAAGGTGGGCCCAATTAGATCTTCTGCTATGGAGTCCCATAATTTCCATGTACAGCCATACTGCAGTATTAATAGACTCAAGTCAATCAGCATTTTGGAGGTGATGACTTGTTATCTAAAGCTGACAGTAGTTGCCCACTACATTTTTTTTGTGCTAAAAATTGACCCATGGTCGTGCTAAAATAAAAAAATAACATAACCACTTTTTGGACTACCTACCACACTTAACCATACTGCTACTAGTGTTACCTATTTCCTTTACCGGCAGGAGGCATCAGATGACTGCCGCAGCCAGCCAATCAGTGCTCATCTTCCTTATCTTTCTGTTATTACATTAAAAAGGCAGCCCTCTTTTAATATGGTACAGCCCAATATATCCTCAATATTGTAAAATGTATTTACTTACCCTAGAAATAAATGGAATATTGGCTTTAGTCAGATGTGTATCTCAAGGCAGTTGTGTCCCAGTGCACCAATACTAGATTCCTCTGACCTATGTGCCATTTAGACTAATGCAGTGCCAGATGTGTCTTGTGGGGGGGGGGGGGGGGGGTTTAGCACCAGGGTCAAGAAGTGTCAGGGTGCTTAAAATGAATTTACAAGTAATTGTTCAAATAAGTAGTTAGATCAAGTGAAATACAACTACTAATCCAATGTATATTATTCAACTAATTGTCCCTGTACCATTTTAGTCCAAGCTTTAGATATTTTAGGCCAACTGACTAGCATTTACATAGGGTGTGCACAGATTAACTTTTAGAAAAACAGAATGAAGAAAGGAAATCCAAATCCCAGTTTTATAAAAATCAGTTTAACCTATTCTCTGGATTTTGAGATGTATGTTCCACAATGTGGCAAGTCCATCTGGAAAAAGAAGTATTAATAAAGCCTGCATCCTGTCAACTTATATCTCTGCATAGGGAAAAAGCAGCTGGGACAGCAGCAGAGAAGACACTGCATGACAGCAGTCTCTCCAGAGGCTGACACTGTTACAGCCTGTACCTCTCCTATGTTAAATTAACTTGTTCTGACTATGTGACACTTCTGATGAGTAGTACATTGTGATGCTGAGAGCCCGGGTCACATGCTACGGTATGCAAGTACTGTCACTAAATATGCCACAAGAACCAGACAAATGCATGTCAGAGGAAATAAAAATTCTCTAGAGAAACGACAATGACTCAACTCCTGGCAGATCATATGAGGGCTTTCTTTAGTTCAAGGACAGTAGGACACTGACAGGAGAACATCACACAGTGTAGGATATAGCAACGTGATCTCCATGAATCTAACCTGTCAGGAAAAATACAGAGAATTCTAACAGAGCCCTGCTACTTAATAATACTATGCATACAATGTACAAAAATAGATATATGATAGATAGATAGATAGATGATAGATAGATAGATAGATAGATACAGTAGATAGATAGATAGATAGATAGATAGATAGATAGAGGGATAGATAGAGGGATAGATAGATAGATAGATAGATAGACAGACAGACAGACAGACAGACAGACCGGCAGATAAATAGATAGACAGACAGATAAATAGATAGACAGACAGATAGATAGACAGATAGATGGATAGATAGATAGATGGGTTTGGGTTTCCCAACATATGGAGAGGGATTTTGAGATGTGTATTGTCACAAGGTGTTTGGCTCAAGAGTCGCCATGTGTCAGGACTACTTCTGATGCTGCTCACACAGCAGAGTCAGATACTCCCCATGATGTGCCCACAGGGTCTGGGGTTACCCGTCACCAGGCTGTGGTGCTTCTCCTTGGTCGCCGCGGTTGCCTTGCCCGGTTCCGTGACCCTGGCGGTGTCAATACAGCTGGGGATGGGGATGATGGGAGTAGTTGTTCGTGATGCCACCTGTGGTATGTGGCCAGTTATTAGTCGCTGCTGCGGGATTTCTCCTCTGGGGCGGATGATAACGCAGCTCAGATGGTACAGCTCTCCACAGGTAGAGCTAGGCGCCAGGGAGGATGATGGTGGTATCAGTCGCCTATGGCAAAGGGGTGCGAGGTTGCGAGCACCAGCAGTAATGGAACCATACAGATGGTGCAATTCAAGTTCTTTTACTCACTGGAAGCACACTGCCATTGGAGCACTGAGCTACGCTGTGATGGGCTTCAGCTGAGATTAATACTGCACCTTCGGTGAGGTGCAGTACCCTGTGGTGCCTGAAGCTGCAGGGGCACCACACCCACAATTGCTTTTGACAGGCTTTGGCGTCAAACAGCTATGCTCTTGTTAGTACTTGGGTTTGCACGTCTTAATTTCTGCTAGCCTGTGGATTACTGCTTGAGTTATATGTTGTTGGAGACCTATCACAGTTGCCTCCACCCTTTTTAAGTTGGTGGAGCCTCGGTCTCCAATGCCGATGATTGCTTTTGTGAACCCGGTTCTTGTGCTTTGATATCCTGTTCTATGCTGTTTGGTGTGTTGCAGAAATACTCTTGATGTCTGATTATTTCCTCGCTTCCTTTAGTTTTTTCCTGAGCACATATTGTCTATACCTCTGTGAGTGATTGCTGTGAGTTTGAGTTTTGGTTTTGGTTTTGGTGGAGGGAGGGGGGCCACAAGACCATGGTTGTTCAGGAGCTAGGGTTAGGAAGGCGGACCAAAAATTATCACCTTCAGACGTTTCTTTGGGATTAGGGTCAGTTGGAATCCCCCTAGCCTGAGGACTAGTTTAGGCTCCCCTGTTCCTAGTGATCCAGTGACACCTTTACACAGTACTGCTCCCATCTATGGGTTATAAGTCATGTTGCAGCTCAGGCCTGCCTATTTGGTAAAATAGGCATTCTCATAATCAGCAAAAATCTTAAAGAAGTTGTCTGCTACTAAAAAACACCTTCTCATTATTCATTTGCCACCCGGTAAAATAAAAAAGCTTATACTAACCTCTGCTGCATGCGGCGTTCAAGCAGTGCAGGCACTCGCTCTCCCAGGGTTGAAGGAAGGTTGTTATAACACACGTGCCCCGTAACCGATCACCACCAGACTTCAGATGTAAAGAAATCAACAGGAAGTCAGCAGCCAGCCAGAGCTCTTTCTTATTTCTAACAACCTTATGTGAGCCCAGGGAGAGCGAGCGCCGCCACCGCTGATAGGACACAAACAGCGGAGGTGAGTAGAAACTTTTTTATTAACCTGGAGCAAACATGGAGAATGAGAATGTGTTGTCCTAGTAGAGGACACCTTAAGAAAATGTGATAAATGATAAAACAGAAAGTAACGTTAATGTATTTATGCATCTACTGTATATACCGTACAGTACACCATACATTATTATATACATTTACTACATGATAGACAGTTTTATACATATTTCTATCAATATGAGGGGTAGATTGATTTTTGCAGGCTTTTTTTCTGCACCACTATGCTCCAAATATATACGCACTGATAATAAAGATGCAGATTCTTTCTTCAACCTTATGGGCATGTACCACAGAACTTCTGTCATAGAAGAGAAAAAGCAAATACCCACACAGAAGTTATGTGGCATCTGCCCAGTT
The DNA here is from genome assembly GCF_048569485.1 of Anomaloglossus baeobatrachus. Taxonomy (NCBI): domain Eukaryota; kingdom Metazoa; phylum Chordata; class Amphibia; order Anura; family Aromobatidae; genus Anomaloglossus; species Anomaloglossus baeobatrachus. The sequence goes on along the minus strand of NC_134353.1, from coordinate 599,422,567 downwards.
GGTTGAAGTACCATCATTACTCGGGCTGGGGGCATAACTTTGCAATGGAAAAGAGGGGCACAGAAAAATACTGTCCCAGAATCAGTGGAACAGGAACAATTTGAGGAGGCTTAAAGCAGGTGTCGAGAATGCATTGGCACAGTAAACGCAACTCAGTGATGACTCACAACAAGTATTTATATTACAAAACTAAAAACTTAGTGGTAATAAGAAATAATGCGGACACAATATAAGCAACTTTCAAGAGGTAGATCAATACAAAATCAGCAATATACAAAGCGTAAACGCGATATCTAACATGCTGTTATTAAACACTCTAATTAACAGGTATTATCTAATGTTAACCCAATGCTGGCTTCTGTGTCAGGCAAACGTCAGTGTCACCCCGAATGGTTCTGCTGGTATGAGTGGTAGGGTTCAGGCAAACAGGTAGTCAAAAAGAAATTTCCAAGTTCAGGCAGTAAATTATCAGAACAGCAAACATGTGTACACACATCACAAAGTAAGGGTACCGTCACACTTTAGCGATGCAGCAGCGATCCGACCAGCGATCTGACCTGGTCAGGATCGCTGCTGCATCGATACATGGTCGCTGGTGAGCTGTCAAACAGGCAGATCTCATCAGCGACCAGTGACCAGCCCCCAGCCAGCAGCGACGTGCAAGCGACCGCTGCGCTTGCACGGAGCCGGCGTCTGGAAGCTGCGGACACTGGTAACTAAGGTAAACATCGGGTATGGTTACCCGATGTTTACCTTAGTTACTAGCGCACACTCCTTAGCGTGTGCAGGGAGCAGGAGCCGGCAGCACAGGCAGCGTGAGAGCTGCGGAGGCAGGTAACGAAGGTAAATATCGGGTAACCACCTTGGTTACCCGATGTTTACCTTGGTTACAGCTTACCGCAGGCTATCAGACGCCGGCTCCTGCTCCCTTCACATTCAGGATTGTTGCTCTCTCGCTGTCACACACAGCGATGTGTGCTTATCAGCGGGAGAGCAACAATAAAAAAACGAACCAGCCCTGTGTGTAACGAGCAGCGATCTCACAGCAGGGGCCAGATCGCTGCTCAGTGTCACACACAGCGAGATCGCTAATGAGGTCACAAAAAACGTGACTCAGCAGCGATCTCAGTAGCGATCTCGCTGTGTGTGAAGTACCCCTAAAGCTAAAACTATTGTCAGACAGCTAAATAGCCAGATAATCATCCTTAATGGTCAACACCCAGAGGAAACCCAGCACAGCTGACATGATTGGGCAACTAGACTGTCGCTCAGAATACTGACCGCCCAGCATAACACGGCCTCTGATTGGGCAGTGGAGCTGTCACTAACAATACTGACAGCCCAGCACACCCCTGATTCTGAGCTATCACACAGCATCCCTAGGACATTGAGAGTAGTGAAATCATAACAGGTAGGTAAAGAAATGAATAAAACAAAATTCCTCTAAAATCTTCATTTATCCCCAAAATTTTAATTTTCAAATCACGCAATGGGAGAAAATAGACCGCCGCACAATTTATAAAGCAACTTCCCCTGATTTTGACAATACTCCAGTTATGGTTACATCCTACTGTTTGGGCACAGATCAGTGCTTTGTAGAGAAGAAATCCTACTTTTCTTTTGTATTACAAATTTGGCTGGAATAATTATGCACCACTTTAAAAGCCATGAGGTGTCATAATAGCAGAATACCCACAAAACTGGTCCCATTTTAGAAACTATAGAGACATCATCAAGGAGGGTAATGAGAAATTTTAACCCACATGTTTCCCTCATTTCTTACGATTGGCAGTGTGACAATGAAAATGACATGTCTTATAATAATAATTATATTGAGTTCAACTTTTTTCATTTTTACCATGGTTAATAGGAAAAAATGTAATTCTGTTTTTTGCCACATAGACTAATACCCTATGGTTATACACAACTATTTGAGCACATAGAAGGGCTCAGAAGAGAAGGAGCTTCTTTTGGCTTTGGGGGCACAGATGTTCCTGTCGTAGTTTGTGGGTGTTATTTGCATAAAAAGATAAAAAACAATTGATTTGTTTGTCTGCTCTAGCCAACTGGCTCATTGGAGATTCTGTGCTGTATGTGGTGGTGGAAGAACTGATTTGGTGAGCTGATTTGTTTGGTTTGGTGAGCTGACTTGACTAGGCAAAAGATGACAAGGCCATGCATTATCATTTATGTTTACTCAAAGTTGAAGAAAGTGCAGATTCATTAAAATATGGGACTCAGAAAGAGGGGATGAGATGAAGTGGTAATGTGTGAATGGGATATACTACATTTTTGGTTGGTGAGCTATGACAAGTCTGAAATGCCAAGGGATGAGTACTTGTAGCAAAAGGGAAAGGTCCACTATATCAAATGCAGATGACAGGTTTAGAAGGTGGAGCACAAAGATATATTTGTATTTTTCAGTTAGCAGGACATTTGCGACTTTGGTAAGGGCAGTTTTAATATAATGGCTTGGATCAAAAGCTGGATTGTAGCTGGTCAAAAGTGTATTGGATGAGAAGTATGAAGAGAGTGCAAGGTGGATATACTGTTCAAGGACTTGCGAAGCAAACAGAAGTAGTGATCTCAGGGGTTAGCTGGTTGTGTATGATAGGTCAAGGGATGAGTTGAGGGGATTTAGAGCTCTGCATGAGACAAACTAGAGTACCAAACACTATAAAGTTATAATGTTTCATGAATATCAGGATAAAAGGTAGAGATTCACTTGAAGTCTTGAGTATAAAAGTTGGGACAAACTGTAGTGTGTTTTTTTTTGTAACCATTAAGGTTCCATTATTATTTGTACAGAACAGCTTGGAATTAAAAAAAACTGGAATAATAACTACTATGGACTACACATCTAATTTTCACCTAGAGTACATTAGATTCTACACCTGAAGTCTCTGCACAAGCACATGAATCTTTGCTACACTTTGTTCTACTCTTAATCCACTATGCCCTTTTACTAAAGGTAGTCTCCGATTGACTTATGTGACTCAAAATAGGGCACACTGGTTTTATTTGTGAAAATATGTAGGACGGTCATTTTTTCTTAACTTAACCCTTTTCGTTTTCACTGTAAAACACAGCATTTACTCCATATGAATGTATCTTATTATAGGTATGTAGGTCATAGGTTTGCAAAAGCGTAATGTCACCATGCAATATATGAGTAATACAAACCATTATTCATTGTCAAGCTGCATGGTGACTTACTCATTAATGAACAGACCAATTTTCTTTACTATTTTCTACTTGTGTGACATTCTGACATATGTCTTTTACATAATACAGCTAAAAAATGTGGATATTGAATGACATAATCTTTCAGAATAGATAAAGGAGGTTTACTGAAGGAATTACCTTACATATTTCATATATGAAAAAAATATAGCTTCACTTCTGCTTTTCAAATACATTTTCAGGGTAGTTATTAAAAAGGTAAGTGCTCTTAAAGCAGGGGTGAGGAATCTTTTTTTTTTTTTTGCAAAGGGCCATTTGGATATTTCTAACATTATTTGCAGAACATACAATTATCAACTTTAAAATTAGATCAAAAACTTAAATAACTCACCTTTAATGTAATGGTTAGTGCCGCTTCTCTTTGGTGCAACCTGTGATGTTAGGTGGTAATGATGATGAGGATGCTACTCACAACTACTTTTTTAAGTTTGCATCAGTTGGCCTGAAGCATATCCCCCTCTTTGTGATGGTACATTTTGAAAAGAACTGTTAGCAGCAGTAATTTGTTCTGAACACAGATGCATATTTCAGTTCATGTCCCTTCGATGTGGGAAACTCATCATTGCCCATGTATTAGTTATAGAACTTAGGAAGTGAGTCATCTGTGGAATACATGACATAGGATACACTGTGATTGCTGTATACACATCACATAGTAGACACTGAGACTGCTGTATAAGATCTTGCATCCATTAGTTTTTAGTGTACTCACTTTGTAAAGCACTGCCCTAAATTACATAGTTTCTTCTTTTATTATGTAATACACTGATCCTTATTAGCATCCTTGCTAGTTATGTATGGCACTGTCCCTTATTATATAATATCATCTCTTATTATGTATAGCACCATCTCTTGTATCGCATATTCTCATTATTTTTGTTATTCACGGCGCCCTCTCTGTTACTTAATCCTCTCTTGTTACATATCTAATAACTGATGATGGAGTGGTATCTGACCAGAAGACCAATCCATCAGTTTCTCTGTTAAAAAATAATCCTTTCCATGTTCCATCAGCAGTCATGTCATTTTATATTTAACAAAACAGGACGCTATGAAATAAAGACAGTGCACTATAAATAGCAAAGATAACAAGAGAATCCAATATGTAAGGGATGGTACTGCACATAACAAAAGAGTGCACTATGTAATATATATGTATAACATATATACATCTACAGCTTTGTCACCATAAAAGAAGGAGTGAACCAGGCACAATTTCTGGCACCGGGGCCCCAAAGCTGTCAGTGTCCACCACTGTTCCCCCATACCTGTAATTAGGATGCCACCATAGTGGTAATGAGGGTTACCTGTTTAGGGGCCCACTCAGACGTTTTGCTGCCCCCCACCCCTCAGAGCTGAACACCTAACTATACCTCTGCCACCATGTTTAACTGTTCATATAATGCTCTTACTGTGGAGTGGTGGAATTTACTCCAGACATTAAATGACTGATGATATTCATTTTTGATTCATGTGGTTCTAAATTAAATTGTACCAATTTTCATCAAATGGATTAAGAATTTAATGTAAGCAAATTTTAGATGTTACTTTCCCATATAAATGGATGGGGCTTTACAATTTGCATATGTGGCTGGTGGACAAATTTGCTACTAACTAGATATATAAAATTAATAGTAGATCCACTTTATACCCATTGTACACCAATAAGGCCAATTTAAAAATCCAAGTCATTTATCATCATATCTGACAAGTAAATCTCAACATTTTGAATGTGTAGAATTCTATAATAAATAGTTATTTTTGTACTAGTTATTTTCTAAGATGCCTACCATTTTCTATTTTCCAGAATAAGCCCTTCACTTATCATCCACAATTGCAAATCAATATTAAACATGATTGTGATTCAAGCCATAATGTGTCTTGATTGTTCAATTATGGCAACATCTGCGAAAGGAGGAAAATCTAGAAGAAGATCGAGAGGTTCCTTAACCAATATTTGCGGTTAAGCGGTTGAAATGAATGAGTGGGTGGACAGGAAACTGAGCTGTAATGCTGTTTGATTTATACAGAGTCCAGGTCTAATTGCCGATGTGAAATCCATTAAAGCTCCTTTTAAATCTACTTTAATGTACTCCCTTGCACACAACTGAGTTCAAACATATCTGTTTACTTAGATTTTCATTACTGATTGAACGATTTCTTTATTGCTAACACCTTCATAGGAAAAAATCCAACACCAGGGATTTCACTTTCATGCATGTTAAATATTTATTGCTTAAATGCAAAACCTCCTCTCTTTGTAAATGAACACCCTTGTCACATTAGATTTGAGCTCATATATAGTTAAAAATATCTTAATTTTTAAAAATGTGCAGAAAAAAAAAATGTCTACATTTTTAGCCATAGGGCTAGAACATTTGATGGTTCCATTTATCAGATCAGAAGTTTTTTTCGTTTTTGATTTGTTAAGTTTTTTATATGAATGCTGTTAATATTTCTGCTATATAAGGGGCTGCTGAAATGTCTTTGGCTTTACCCAGAACGAAACGAGATCGGATGATGACACTTTACATTTATTCCACATACTCTAGTCTCCACTGATGTCAACACACTTCTTACATCGGTATTCCAAGTTCTGTAAGCCTAGCAAAAAGAAGGATTTCGGTTGTGCCTCAAACCAGGCGTCTGTAGCAGCCATGGCATCAGAAATGGTGGGAAATTTGGTACCCTTGAGGTGTTTCTTCAGGTTTGGAAACAGATGATAATCAGAGGGAGATAGATCTGGTGAATAAGGTGGGTGGTCAACCAGTTGCAAGCCCAGCTCTGCCAGTTTTTAAGTGGTCGCTTGTGCAGTGTAAGCAGAGGCATTGTCTTGCAGGAACAAGATTCCTTTGGACAGCTTGACGCACCTTTTGGTTTTCAGAGCTGCATTCAATTGATCCAAAGTTCAATGTAATATCTTGCATTGATGGTGGAACCCTTTTGAAGGTAGTCCACTAGCAGCATGCCCTACATATCCCAGAACACAGGCGCCATCACCTTAGTGGCTGATTTTTGCACCCTGAACTTCTTTGGATGAGGAGAACCACTGTGCTTCCACTCTTTTGACTCCTCCTTGTTTTCAGGATCATTGAAATAAATCCAGGACTCATCCATAGTGACCAGTTGAACCAGGAAGGTCTTATTAGTCAGAAAACGCTAACAAATGGTCCAGGAAGTTTTCACTCGCATGCTTCTCTGATCTGTTGTCAAACATTTGAGGACCCACTTTGCAGATATCTTCCTCATGTCCAAATGTTCATGGATCATGACACAAACACGTTAACGGGAAATCCCTATTATGTCTGCTATTGCTTTAGCTGAAATTTGTTGATTCTCCAGTATGAGGTTGTGCACAGCATCGACGATCTCCGGAACAACAACCACTCTTGGTCGTCCAGGACATTCCTCATCATTGGTGCTGAAGTGGCCCGTTTTAAATTTGGGAACCCAGTTCTTAACTGTGGAATATGAAGAGCATTGATCCCCCAATGGCGACATACAACCATGAATATCCTTTGCAGACTTTCCTTGCGGAAGAAAAAATGTTATCACTCCTCTGCTTTTTCTTGCTGGGAATATTGCATTAGACTCTGCCATTTTGTTTTCCCTCGTGCATAGAACACTGTTGCCATAAGCAACAAACACAACATTTTGAAAACATATATTAGACATATAAAGCTTTCATGTGATGTAACATTTATTACAATAGAAACAAAAAAAATCACAATGCCAAAGACTTATCAGCAGCCCCTCATACATTTGGAATTATGTGTCCATTGAAGCCTAATAGCATCGTTCTCATATCGCTTTTATCCGTATGTGTACAAGTTAAACATATGCCAAGAAAAAACACTTTTTGGCAAACATTCACCCTGTAGAAAGCTAATATAATGTACAATATATGTTTGCAGCCTTTCTGTATACAAATGGATGACAGAGATTTGCTCCAATATGATATAAACAGAACAAGATGCAATACTAGTATTTAGCTCACTCACTTTTGTTAGGACATGTTCACATTGGGTTTTCTTCAGGAGTTCAAAAAGCACCAGTTTTCAAGTGGAAACTGCCGCAGGAACTATCCTGCTTTGGAGAGTTGGCAGGTGTTTTTAAATTGTTGAAGTAATTTTAAAGCTGGGGTCACAGTAGCATATAGCAAGAGCATTGGAAGCGATATGCTAATGACTCTCGGCCGAAAAAACTCTGCTATGAGCGTGATCTGAATGTCATTCTACTATGCTCCGATCCTTTCACGTGCCGGAATAGGATCACAAGTGCACAGAAGAAGGAGAGATGAATCTCTTGAACTTCTCCATAGCTTATCTCAGCGTATATTAGACTGCAAACAGACAGACAAAAAGGTCCCTATTCATCATTTGCGGTACATTAAAGTAATTTTTTTTTGTCTTGTGGTAAATTGTTGAAAATGGCGCATGAGGTTCACGAAATATTCGAAAACTTAAAAATGGTCTTTGTTTTTGTCTGTAACCTTTTTTGCAATGTTTTAGATCAAAAAGTCGCATGTTTCACAAAATGGTGCAAAGTTTGCACCAAAATACCCGCCATACATAATATCACTCCAGGGAGGACAGGAGTACATTTGCTAGAAATGTTGTGTGCTTTTTACATCAGGTGAAAACATTTGTAAACTCTGAACTCTACCCACAGGAGCAAACTAAAAAAAAATAGGCAAACACGTATAAAATATACTTAAAAACCCACAACGTAAAAGAAGTAGGCAATAAAGACCAATAAGTAATCAAAAACCTGTGAAAATTCAATGCTGAATCAGGCACACAGGCTGAAATCTCTACATTCTGTCTACACGCATGAATATACGGATAATGGTACCAAATTGTGTCAACTTTATTTACCAACAACTATAGATGAGTGAATTTACTCAAGGCATAATAAATTTATCTCAATTTTTTTCAATTTAGATTTTCCTGAATGTGAGTTTTTAGCATTTTGTTTCATGCAAATTCAGTAAGATGATAACCGCATTGATGCCATTTTGCTAAATTTTAAACAGCTGAAAAAAATACTCACTTCTCTGCTGTCCCACTGCAGCTGTAATCATCAGGTGCTCTTTCTCAACCCCTGAATCCTCTTTAGTCATCTTGACCTTACAATGTCTCGGGCATCTTGTCTTATGACATGATATTGTGCATCAACCTAGATGCTGACTAAGCCTTAGGTGACATGCACCGCGATGTCATGACATTCACCATGACATCTGTAAAGCTCGTCGCTAAAAGTGGCGAGCTAGAGAGGACCCATTAGAGCACAAGGAGACCCCGGGCCTACCCTTTTACATGGAAGGGACCAAGCGCCCACCATGAGGCAAACACCATGTGTTACTCCCAGGGCAGGAACCAAGACTATGGCAGCTGACCCCTATGGCAAGGACAGACATAGGAGCAGACACCCTGGGGCAAGTGGCACGGCTAGCATGGACACATAGTCACTGATATGGCTAGGACCACTAGGCAGCTGAGGCTGGAAGCACAGCCGGTGTAGACAAGCACTGTCTTTAGTGAGGTTCAAGCCGCTGTGGTAGGTGAGGCATGGCCTGGTTGGACAGGCACAGTCTCTGCTGTGGCGTAAGCCACTCAGTTAGCTAAAGCTCGAGGCACAGCCAGGTGGGATAGGCACAGTCTCTGGTGTAGCAAGGACTACGGAGGTAGCTGAGGCTCGAGGTATGGCCAGGTGGTATAGGTACAGTCTCTGGCATAGCAAGCCACCAGGGTAGCTGAGGCTGGAGGCATGGCCGGGACAGACAAGCACAGTGTCTGGTGTGGCGTAAGCCACCGGGGTAGCTGAGGGAAAAAGTACACTGTAAGGCAAAGCAGACAAGGGGACCTGACAACTAGCTGGCTAGGGCACAGCAACTCTAGCTAACTAAACACATTGATCAGGCAACTCCCCTAGTGGGAGCTGTACATATGTACCAAGTGCCTCTTAACAATAGGCTCAAAGACACTTCCTGGGAGTGATGCGCTGGCCATTTAAGAAAAGAGCAGTGGCGTGCGCACCTCAGGAACACTCCTGGAGGACATGCACAGTCCCTGGGAGGGGGAAGCAGGGAGGGCACACGTGGAGGAGGAAGACTCTGGGACAGATGTGCACACTGGCCGTGATGGTGAGTGATGTGCATATCCGCAATAGGAGGAGAATGGGGAGTGCAGGGACACCATAACACTAGTGCAAGCTGGCCGCGGTGGTGAGTGACACTTGTAACTGCGGGAGGAGGAGAGCAGGGAGCGCAAGGACGCCAGGGCTACAACATCAGAATGTGTATTGCCCTAGGAACTGACTAGGCTTTGACATTTGACGCCTATGTGACGCCTATGTGACGCCCTGCGGTAACCAGGTGTCACAAAACACTGTAACAGCTCGGGTTCTGCATAACTGTACCAGTCAGTACCCACACTAGCACACCAGGACACATACACTTCACAACCAGGGCAGGAGATCCCCCCTTAGAACCAGGTGACAGGGCTGGGTACTGTCAGCTAACAGGCAGCCAACTGGGAACGGAGGGACAAGACCTGGTGGAGGAGCAAGTGTCCTGGGAAGGGTGGCTAGTCAGCGGAAAAGAAGATAGAGAAAGGAGTTGAAGGAGAAAGGAGTTGAAGGAAAAAGGAGTTGAGAGTGGAGGAGAGGAGTGAGAAGTGAGCGGTAGAAAAATAACAGGTGTCAAGACAGACAACGGAATCATGAGACACAGTGAAAGTAGCAAAGTCCCTGCAAAGACCTGTCAGCCACTCAGAGGAGAAAGTAGCTGGAGAGCGAGAGAGCAAGCTCCAAGGACAGAGGGATCCTGTGTTGTGGACATCCAGGCCTCCCAGTACTTTGCACGCACGGGGTGCAGATCCCAGAACAGACCAGGACTTCAAGCCATCTGTTAACTCTGCCAGGCGGGTGGGTTTTCAGGACTCATCTGCCACCACTAACGTCCAAGTAAACAGCAGCAAAGGGAGGACCGGGACATATTCCCTTAAATAGTCCAAGCTGCCTGCGGCAGGACCCAGACACCAGACGAACCTCCAGGAGCTCCACGCCAGGGAGGACCGACAAATACATCAAAGTGCATCGGTAGGAGAGTGGCACCAGCAGGATGGCTGGCACAGCTATAGTGGACTCAGGCACACCTGGGATCCAGCACATCTCCAGGGTACGAACCCAGCAGTAAGTAAAGGCAACCAAACTGCACTCCCCTGTCTGGACTGATTTATTGCCCTGCGCCTCCATGTGAACCCTCACCTACCCCTGGGGAAAAGCCCTGCTCGTGGAGGGCTCCCCAATCAACGCTGCCCCATCCATCATCCCCAGCGGGAACCCGCAGCGGCGGCCCTACCAACCCTGGCCATACACCTCAAGTGGTGTAGTCGGACTATATTTTTCTTTTTCTTTTCTTTTTATTTAAAACTGGTCGACGGTGACCTTGGATCCAGAACCCCTCGAGCCATGGACCGTCCGGATCCGAGCAGCCCGATTGCCCTGGGGCGCGACACTTGCTAGGTGCTGAAAGCCCCAGGACTAAGTGAAGATGTCTAAAGAGGATATGAGAACATTGAAGAGCACCAAAAATCACTGAAGGGGATCTGAGGAGCACTGGAGGGGTGTGGCGGATAAGGAGCAGCACCTTTATTTTTTTTATTTTTAGCCAATATTTATTACTCTCTTTGTTTAAGAGAGACCCCACAACATAATAAGGAGCATTTGATTTATAGTGAATAACTTCAAAAATAGCTTCAAAATTAGAGAGAATTTTGGCAGATTCACTGATGACTACTTCATAACTATTATCTCTCCCTTGGAGATCTACCTATTTTCCATAATTCAAGCCCCTATTTTTTATATTTATGTCTGTTTTCCTCTCCGAACATTTAATTTTTGTTTTTTAACTTCTTTGTAGCACTCAACTACAGTTTCATAATGGTACTTTCCATTTATTGGAACCACAGGTGAAGTATTTTACAGAGCACAGAATGGGATTTTGAAGATCTTAATACTGTATGTGGTTACTCCTCTCATCAGACCCATGGCTATCAGGATATGTTACATATTTTTCAAACACAAGATTCTCTTCAGCTCATCATTTGTTAAACAAATGTGAATTTGGTACCAAAACATGGTTTACATCAAAGACATTCTACAAAAACTCAAATGTGCATAAAAATGAATGCATTCCATGCATGGTTTTGTTTGCTGTTTTTACATTTTTGTTTTTAAGAGCCCAGCCACCTACTACTGAAATCATATCCTAAAGGTGTTCCAGGCAACCATATACATTTTGATGGAATGTTTTCTTTAAACTCGATGTAAGCTTAGAGGGCATCTGTCCCCAGGTTTTGCTACCTCATCTGAGAGCATTTTGGAGGGGCAGAATGCTCAGAATGTGTCACTTACTAAGCTGCTGTTGCTGTCATCTCCCTGTTTTTTGAAAACTAGTGACAGCTTTCAGACTGGAGCCTCTCATCTCCATCTGGCTATCCACATTTAAATGTGGTTTTGTTTTATTCAGTACCTAAATGGTTAATGTCTAGAGATGAGCGACTACCGTAATATTCGTAATCGCTATACTCGTAACGAGCACTTTGTAATACTCGGGTACTCGTTACAAATAGCAAATACAATGCAAGTCAATGGGAAATGCGAGTAATTTTCTGCTGAACCCAACAAAGAGGTCTGGGGGCCTGAGGAAAAGGCTGAAATGATAGGAAAGTGAGGAAACTGAATGGTGAGGGCCTGGAGCATATGCCTGCATACATTTCTGATTCACATATGGTTTCTGGGATCCCCTGAAGCCACACGGAAGAACTTCCATGTGGCTTTAGTGTATCGGTGCCCCTGCAGTCTATGTCGCACTGCCCTGGCTAGCCCCGCAGTGACTCACACAGCAGCATACGAGCAGCTGCGGGATGACAAGCGCCGACATCAAGAGGTTAGCTCAGATCATTACCTTCTGTGATGATCTCTGCTGAATTAGTGAGGTATTCGCTTGTCACTGACTTCCGTGACTCCGCGTTCTCACATTAAGTCTTGCTGGCGACCCGAGACTGTGGCTAGCAGTGACGTCACAGGCTCACGGAACAGTTTGCATTAAGGCCGCTTTACACGCTGCGATATCATTACTGATATCGCTAGCATGTGTAGCCGCCCACATCGGTTGTGCGACACGGGCAAATTGCTGCCCAGGGCGCACAACATCGCTCAGAACCGTCACACGGACTTACCTGCCTAGCGACGTTGCTGTGACTGGCAAACTGCCTCCTTTCTAAGGGGCAAAAAGGGTGAGATACAGTGAACTGATATTCATTATATATAGTAGAAACCATCAATCTAATCATCAGATAGGACTACATGTGAGGGCAAATCGCATGAACATGTAAACAAGGAAGGAGAAAAGGCGATCATAGAAGCCAAGACACACAATAAGATATAATTCAATTTTTTATTTTTAATTAGTATAAACAATCTTTAGTGCAGGCAGTGGTAGGGACCAACATAATATGCATGATATTCATATATGCTCTAGACAAGGTAATGTCATAAATATATTACATTTCATAAACATCATATATATCTGTAATTTAGTATCCATAATTCCAATTACTCTCACTCATAAAAATATATATCAAGGAAAATAGATTATCCACCATACAATATGTGAGCTAAATTGATGTAAATAAGGCCACATGGCTGATAACAATCCTGTCAAAGCGGATCTTAGCTAGTTAGATAAATACCGCCAATGTATATATAGAGGTCAAGCAACAATTGTTATATATCAATAATAATTATATATATCTTAAAGTGGTCAGTCCTGATAGTTGTATAGCACCACCGGCTCAAATAAGCCCAACCCTATCACAGTCAGGGCTGAATATACCAAAAGTTTTTATATATATCACCTCCAATATACACAGTGGTGGTAATCATCACCCACCAAATGACGTAAATTGCAACCTGAATCAGGCTTGCAATCACATATATTGCGGTATAGATACCACCTATCTGTACCTACTAGCTATCGCCATTAGATGTCACTGCAGTCATATAAAACATATATATATATATATATGTATCACATTACACTGATCACCTGAGATCATCATCAAGCTGTTATATTAGCCAGGAGACTAGCCATGTCTCAACATACCCACACCAGAGACAGGCAACAAACAGTGTAACCAGACAGAAGGAGCATTAGAAAAGAGACATTACCAGTCAGGAGCATAGACGTCCGACACGTGTTTCGATAGACTCTTCGTGAGGGGGTGGTTTGTTTGGCATCACAGCGACATCACTAAGCAGCTGCCCAATAGAAGCGGAGGGGCAGAGTTGAGCGGGACGAACATCCCGCCCACCTCCTTCCTATCTCATTGCGGGCGGCCACAGGTAAGGAGAGGTTCCTCGTTCCTGCGGTGTCACACGTACCGATGTGTGCTGCCGCAGGAACGACGAACTACATTGTTACTGCAGCAGCAACAATAATCAAGATTAGGGGGGGATGTCACCGGTTAGCGATTTAGAACATTTTTGCAACGATTCAAAATCGCTAATAGGTGTCACACGCAATGACATCGCTAACGCAGCTGGATGTGCTTCACAAATTCCGTGACCCCAACGAGATCGATTTAGCGATGTCATAGCGGTGTAAAGCGGCCTTTAGAATGTGGTGGCAATTGAATTCAGTGACGAGCGCTGACATCACAAGTTCAGCAAAGTTCATCCCTGTAGGTAGTGAACTCAGCTAACCTCATGATGTCAGCGCTCGTTATGCCCTGCAGTGACCCGGCCTGACCTAATTATGTTAGCTCAGGTCACTGCACTGTTGTCCCAGCCAATAGAGAACATTCTGATCTTTATTGACTGGGACAGGGAATATGGTATGGATCGTCATGGGACCCCCCTATTGGACTACACGGGACCAGGATTAATTTTTTCTTTTCAATAAATTAGTAAAAGAGGGAATGTTTTAGGGAGCGTCTTTTCAAATATTTTTTTTGTCTATTTTTTTTCTTACTGACTGACTTAGTGATATCGGGTATCTGATAGATGCCGTGACACCACAAATGCCAGGGCTTAGTGCCAGGTGACATTACACAGCTGGTATCAACCCCATGTATTTCTCCATTTTCCACCAGACGAGGGCAAAGGGATCAGCTGCGGCGAAGCACTGGGATTGGCACATCTAATGGATGCGCCACTTCTGGGGCGGCTGCAGCCTGCTATTTTTAGACTGGGGAGTTTCTAACAACTGTGGACCTCCCTAGTCTGAGAATACCAGTACCAGATCTCAGCTGTCAGCTTTACCTTGCCTAGTGATCCAATTTTGGGGGCAGGCCATGTTTTTAGTTTTAAATTATTTATTTAATTTAATGTAAAATAACCGTATGGTTCCCTTTATCTTGGATTAATAGCCAAGGTAGAGCTGCCAGCCATGGTCTGCAGGCTGGCGCTGTCTGCTTCACCTCAGCTGTGTACAAAAAATAGGGGGGACTCCACGTCGTTAAATAATTAATTTGTGGCTAAAAGCCAAACTAAACACTCTAGTTCCATATGAAAGGGTGCAATATTAGAAAATGCAGGGGAGTTGGTCATTATATACAGTTAGGTCCAGAAATATTTGGACAGTGACACAAGTTTTGTTATTTTAGCTGTTTACAAAAACATGTTCAGAAATACAATTATATATATATAATATGGGCTGAAAGTGCACACTCCCAGCTGCAATATGAGAGTTTTCACATCCAAATCGGAGAAAGGGTTTAGGAATCATAGCTCTGTAATGCATAGCCTCCTCTTTTTCAAGGGACCAAAAGTAATTGGACAAGGGACTCTAAGGGCTGCAATTAACTCTGAAGGCGTCTCCCTCATTAACCTGTAATCAATGAAGTAGTTAAAAGGTCTGGGGTTGATTACAGGTGTGTGGTTTTGCATTTGGAAGCTGTTGCTGTGACCAGACAACATGCGGTCTACGGAACTCTCAATTGAGGTGAAGCAGAACATCCTGAGGCTTAAAAAAAAGAAAAAATCCATCAGAGAGATAGCAGACATGCTTGGAGTAGCAAAATCAACAGTCGGGTACATTCTGAGAAAAGAGGAATTGAAGTCCAGAACACTCTCAGTGAAGTAGGTGTATCTGTCTCTAAGTCAACAGTAAAGAGAAGACTCCATGAAAGTAAATACAAAGGGTTCACATCTAGATGCAAACCATTCATCAATTCCAAAAATAGACAGGCCAGAGTTAAATTTGCTGAAAAACACCTCATGAAGCCAGCTCAGTTCTGGAAAAGTATTCTATGGACAGATGAGACCAAGATCAACCTGTACCAGAATGATGGGAAGAAAAAAGTTTGGAGAAGAAAGGGAACGGCACATGATCCAAGGCACACCACATCCTCTGTAAAACATGGTGGAGGCAACGTGATGGCATGGGCATGCATGGCTTTTAATGGCACTGGGTCACTTGTGTTTATTGCTGACATAACAGCAGACAAGAGTAGCCGGATGAATTCTGCAGTCTGCATCCGTTCCGCCCTGTATACGGTCCGTTTTACATCCGTGTGCCTTCCTTTCTTTTTCTTTGTCGACTGCAAAAAAATGGTAGGAGGGTTAAATACAGTCAAAAGCTAGAAAGATATATAGCTGAAAAGATAGCTGGAAGGATAGATAGATAGATAGATAGATAGATAGATAGATAGACATACAGTTAGGTCCAGAAATATTTGGACAGTGACACAATTTTCGCAAGTTGGGCTCTGCATGCCACCACATTGGATTTGAAATGAAACCTCTACAACAGAATTCAAGTGCAGATTGTAACGTTTAATTTGAAGGTTTGAACAAAAATATCTGATAGAAATTGTAGGAATTGTACACATTTCTTTACAAACACTCCACATTTTAGGAGGTCAAAAGTAATTGGACAAATAAACCAAACCCAAAAAAAAAAAATTTCTTTTCAATATTTTGTTGCGAATCCTTTGGAGGCAATCACTGCCTTAAGTCTGGAACCCATGGACATCACCAAATGCTGGGTTTCCTCCTTCTTAATGCTTTGCCAGGCCTTTACAGCCGCAGCCTTCAGGTCTTGCTTGTTTGTGGGTCTTTCCGTCTTAAGTCTGGATTTGAGGAAGTGAAATGCATGCTCAATTGGGTTAAGATCTGGTGATTGACTTGGTCATTGCAGAATGTTCCACTTTTTTGCACTCATGAACTCCTGGGTAGCTTTGGCTGTATGCTTTGGGTCATTGTCCATCTGTACTATGAAGCGCCGTCCGATCAACTTTGCGGCATTTGGCTGAATCTGGGCTGAAAGTATATCCCGGTACACTGCAGAATTCATCCGGCTACTCTTGTCTGCTGTCTGGTTCTTCTTCACCAAAGAAAGTATGCGGCGATCATCCACCACTGTTGTCATCCGTGGACGCCCAGGCCTTTTTGAGTTCCCAAGCTCACCAGTCAATTCCTCTTTTCTCAGAATGTACCCGACTGTTGATTTTGCTACTCCAAGCATGTCTGCTATCTCTCTGATGGATTTTTTCTTTTTTTTCAGCCTCAGGATGTTCTGCTTCACCTCAATTGAGAGTTCCGTAGACCGCATGTTGTCTGGTCACAGCAACAGCTTCCAAATGCAAGACCACACACCTGTAATCAATCCCAGACCTTTTAACTACTTCATTGATTACAGGTTAATGAGGGAGACGCCTTCAGAGTTAATTGCAGCCCTTAGAGTCCCTTGTCCAATTACTTTTGGTCCCTTGAAAAAGAGGAGGCTATGCATTACAGAGCTATGATTCCTAAACCCTTTCTCCGATTTGGATGTGAAAACTCTCATATTGCAGCTGGGAGTGTGCACTTTCAGCCCATATTATATATATATAATTTTATTTCTGAACATGTTTTTGTAAACAGCTAAAATAACAAAACTTGTGTCACTGTCCAAATATTTCTGGACCTAACTGTAGTTCTTGCTGATGTCCTGGTTTATTGAAAATGGCCCAGTTTGCAGACATTTTCCCCCCACTTCTGTTGGACCTGATGTTGGTGTCTCTCCCCATTAATCCTTGGTGTTGAAAAGAGCCAGTAACTCTGCAGCCAACGTTGTCTGAGGGTGATGTTTTCATCAACTTATCTGCAACAACCCTCTTAAAGGATTCCATTGTGCAACCCTTTGGTGACTCCAAAAGGAGAGAAGGCAATTTTCCCTTGTACCGTGGGACCAGAAAGGTGGCCAACCAGTATCAGTATTGGTTGTTGGATAACATATGTATCATGCGAGGGTCTTGCCACAGACACTTACACATGAACTGTGCCATGTGGGCCAAGCTTCAAACAGGCAAAGGTTCTGTGTCCCCACCAGGAGGAACAATACCCATCCTCTACTCATGCTAGCTTGCATCCTCCTCCACCTCCTCTCCAGCCCATCCATACTGGACAGACATGAACCTGGGGTTGAGAGTCCCCTGTGTAGCATTGGGAGTCCACTCAGTAGCACAGAAAAAGAAGCCTCCTTCCTCCTCATCCTCATCATCATCACCCAATGTTACCTCAGAATATTGGCTGGTTTGAGTAGTATCACCATTGGGAAATCTGGCTCCATAGCCACATGCTGGGCACTCAAAGCTTCCTCTTTGAGATTATGCAGTGATTGTTTCAACAGACACAGCAGCGGGATGGTTAAGCTAATAATACCGTGATCATCGCTCATGAGCTTAGTGCAGTACTCAAGTTCTCAAGAACCTCACAATTGTCAGCAATCCACACCCACTCAACAGTTGTTATGTGTGGTGGCTGACTCTCAGTCTGACGGGCATGTTGAGGCTGGTATTCAGCTACTGCTAACACATAGAATGTAAAGATCCACCACATGAGTAGGTCGCACATTAGACGGTGACTTGGCAAATTAAAGCGTTTTTATAGCTCTGTAAGACCATCAAAACGGTAGAGGAATGGCGGAAATGGGCACTAATGGGCACACCTTCTCAAGTAGGTATGGCAAGTCAGGGTATGTTTTCATAAATTTCTGAACATCTAAGTTCAGCACGTGAGCCATGCATGGCATGTATTACCAGCTTGCTTACCTTTAAAGCCATCACCAGGTTACGACCAATGTCGCAAACGACCAGACCGGGTTGGAGGTGCAGCGGTGAGAGCCACTAATCGGTCTACCCTTTTATATTTTGCCACAGCTCTGCTGCAGAGTGTGATTTGTGACTTAATCAGATCAGCTTCAGCAGAGCATGTTGCCACGTTGCTGATGTGCTGCTGCACAGCTTCCAGCTTACCAGTGATGGGGAGGGTAATTCACCAGACAATGAGGAGCAGGAGGAGGAGGAGAGGAGACAGGAAGGTTGAGGTGGAAACGCTGGTAGAAGTTGTGCCCACTATTCTTGGCGTGGGTGGGATGTGCGATGCTACAGTTTGGAACTTTGTTCCAGCCTCCACCAGGTTCACCCAATGTGCCATGACAAATATGTATCGTCCTTGTCCACGTGTCTGTCGTTAGGTGGATCTACCTGGTTATGACGTTGGTCAGATTGGTTGAGGTTGTTTAACAAGTGCTTGTGTAATGCAGGGACGACACAATGGGCAAAAAAGTGGCGGCTGAGAACACTGTATCATGGGGCAGCTACAGCCAAGAGATCATGGAAACATTGTGTTCCCAAAAGCCTAAATGGCAACATCTCCATGGCTATAAATTTGACAATGTACGACTTTAGGTTTTGTGCCTGTGGGTGCTTGGCTGGGTATTTATGCTTCCTTTCTAAGATCTCAGGCACGGACAACTGGACACTTCCCTGGGACAAGGAAGTGGATGTGGTTGATGTTTGCTGTGTCTGTGCAATTACACCTTGTGGGCGGAGTGTATGGACAGCAGATTGTGAAGGACATAGCACAGGCGACATGGAAGTGGTTTGACCTGCAGACACAAATTTGGTACCCTGGTGTTCTGCCCACCTACTAGAATGCTTGGCTGCCATGTGGTTCCTCATATTGCTGGTACTTAGGTTGGCTTTGCCTTAGCCTCTGCTCAACTTGGTATGGCAGATGCTACAGATTACAATGTTTTTCTCTGAAGGACTTTCAGAAAAAAAATTCCAGACAGCGGCTGAATGCCCCCTTTCCCAGACTTGGGCCATAGTGGGGGGGGAGGCTCTTGGGAACAGTTTACCCAGTTCTCACTGTGAGCAAACCACTATCCCTTGGTGCCTGTGTTGATGCTACATATCCATCTCCTCTGTGTTACTGTGCTGACTAAGCATGTCAATGGTCCAGGTCAAATCAGTGGACTCATCATCGAACATCTCTTCTTCCATCTCATCCTCCTTCCCACTTGAGATTGTAGGCTGACCTGATGGCAACTGTGTCTCATCGTCATCAACCTCCACCTCTGGGGATAGTAAATCATGTTCCTCAAAGTGGCTTTCTTCTGGTTGTATTTCCTTAAATACTTATACATCAATGCATGCCACCTCCTCACGTCTCTCTTCAATACTGCATGGCGAGAAGCCAGAGTCAACCAAAGGATGCATACAAAACAGATTCTCAGAGTGGCCTACCTTGGGGTCATATGTCTCCTGTGAATGATGAAGGGGGGAGGAAGGAGGACCAGGTTGAGGACTGGATGGGCCAGCCTTCTGTGTATCCACAGTAGACTGTGTGGTCATGGGAGATTGGTTGCTGCTTGACAAATGCGAAGAGGCATTGTCTGCCATCCAAGACAGAATCTGCTCTCACTCTTCTGGCTTCCACACATGTTTACCTTGCAGACTGGGAAATTTGGCAAGGAACATAATGGATGCATCAAGCTTCTTCTGACCTGACACAGACTCAGTGCCTTGTCACTCACCATTGACAACACCACACCCATGTCTACGTCCCTGTCCCTTAACAACTGCCTTTTTTGTCATTTTGGGTTTTGCTGACATATTTGCAGATGTTGATAGCCCAAGCCAAGCAAACTTTGACCCCAAAAATATTGTGTAGAAAGTACAAGTGAGTACTTTGTACCAGGCAGCACAAAATGGTAGAGTCCAGCTTTTTATTTGCAAAAGGTGCTAGCAGCGTATTAATGTGGCTGATCTGGACGCTGCAAAGTAGGCTGTGAATCCCTAAATATTGTGGAAATAGGACCAGTGCATTTACTCTATCCGGCAGCACTAATTGCTAGAGTACTGGTTTTGTAATTATCTGCAAAAGCCACTAGCAACATATTAATGTGGCTGATCTGGATGCCACAATGCAGGCTGTGAATACCTAATTATTGTGGAAACAGGACCGATGTGTTTACTGTATCAGACAGCACTGATTGCTAGAGTACTGCTTTGTAATTATTTGCAAAGCTACTAGCAACGTATTAATGTGGCTGATCTGGATGCCACAGGGCAGGCTGTGAACCCCTAAATATTGTGGAAACAGGTTCCCTAACTAATCCACAATCTCTTCCTTCCTGATGTGACTTTATTAAGTGCTATCAGCTCTTAAAAGAGCTGTTGTATTCTGGTTTCTGGACAGTACTATGGAGGTAGTGACACATAATGCTTTAAACACCATCCCTGCTTGGAAATCTGTCCCTCCCTACACTACACTGACCTTCACTGCAGGTAGCCCTGAAAAGGTTTTTTTTGTGTTATTAAGAGGCCTACACTCTCCCTAGCAGCTGCTTGCTCTATCCTTATACTTATACAATGCTGGCTCTGAATGTAATGTGCGTAAAATGGCACCGGAAGGTTTTTTATAGACCCTATGATGCTGAGCTGCCAGATAATCACAGTAATGCCACAACCAAGATGGCTGAGGAATTGCTGTGATTGGTTAAGAAGCCCAACATGTTTAGTGGTTGCAAATGAGCCACCAAATATTCTGGGTGGGACATACAAATATAGCGAGGCAAATACACCATTACTCACTATATAACAAAAAGTCCAAATACTGCACTATTCTGCGAATAGTGAACAGTGACAAATACATTCGCTGATCACTATTAATGTCAGTTTTTCTGCCGGCAGCTTCTCCAGCAGTCCCTGAGTGCTACAGCTGCAGTAGCTTTGTAGTCATGCCCTTCAGGTTTAAATAGAGGTGTTACCCAGCAATCCCTATTGTAGATACAAAGTCATTTGTATCCTGGCCCCCTTGGTGGAGGGAGCTGAGTTGCAGAGTTACAGTAGCTGCACTTTATCCTTTTGTGTTGCTGTTTATCCCATTTGTCTCCCCTTCCCTTTTCTCTTATTATTGCAGCGATGGGTCTAGTGTACCGGACTGGCCTCTCATTAGTCAGGGCATCTAAAGGGTTTCCCAGGGTCTCAGGGTGCTGCTATGCAACAGTTGCAGACTGTATAGATACTGGCTACGAGAGTAGGGACAGCTACAAGAGAGGATAGGAGGTGTCCATTTACCCTCTCACTAGCGCCAGGGCCTACCATTGTTATTGTGTTCCCCCTTGTTTGTGGTGTTGTTTTGGTGTTTTTTTGGTTGTACGTCAGACTTCTTTTGGTCTGAATGTGCTCGCCACAAAGCGTGCCAGCTACTTGCTGCAGTTTTTAATAAATCTCTGCTTTATTTGCTACAGATCTACTAGTTTTCTGATTGCTGAGCTCTGTACAACCTTACACACCCCACTGACTGAGAGATTTCTGTGTACGCTGTGCATAGGCAGAAAGCTGCAAATCAATGGTGGAGGTGGAGGCACGGTTATACAGCACTCATGAATATGTACAGTAGGATTTTATAGTAGCTGTTTACTAGTCATCCACTGATAATGTCATGCTTATTGTTATTTTATTGAAACTACACCAAGTAACCAGTTAGTGACACATCGCTGGAATCAGGGTTTATTTTTGTACATTAGGATGCTCTTAGTGGCAAAACCTGGTGACAAATTCCCTTTAAAACACCATACAAAAATGAGGAAATATTCTAATTTTAGCATAAAAGAAATAGGACCCGTAAGAAAGAATATAGCAATACCCACATGTATACAAGCAATAGAAACCTAGATACTGAAATGGCTTTAGAGACAGATGTTGAAGCTTTAATTCCATTTAGTTGAAATATTTAGGAATATTTCTTGTAAAAGTTGTTAGATATCAAAAAAAAGCTCAGACAGGGAAGGAGCTGTTTACGTCCTCAACATGAATTCTCCATTCACAGTACATGCTCTTCTAAGCCACTAGTGCCAAGTCAATTTAGCGTATTTTTCTGTGTCAATTACTCTTACACACTGCTGATTTCACCTTGTGGCTTTGGCTCGGTGTCTAGGAGACTTTACAGCTCCTTTTTTTTCTTCTTTTTACATAATATAAGAGGCTTTATTTGTACTGTTTGTGGCAATATGGGTAAACAAATATTAAAATGTATTTATACCTCTAGCACAATGACTATCTTAGAATGCACTGTGTGTGCAATTTACAGGATTACAGTATTCTGTGTGTTCAGAATAAAAATGAAATCATTAAGTAACACTCTGACATTTCAGAGTGGTTTATTTAAGAATCGAGGTTATAAAGGTATAGTTCATGCAATTAATCTAATATTCTTATGCAACCATCTTTTCTTCAGGAGACTTGCCTCCCTCACTGAGGTAACAAACAGGAAAATGATAATAGCACTGTTAGAACAAGTCTTTGTGTGGCAACAATAATATACAAAACACTACAAATGAAGGAGAAAAATAGATGAAGGGACATAAATCTGGAGAAAAATGGCAGAATCTTGTGTAGCTTTGGGCACTTCAGTTTCTATAAACATGTAGCATTTATAACTGCGCCGGACTAGTCATTCAGCAATTTTGGAAAATTCCAGATGGTTGAATCCAGCAGTGACCATGTTCTCCATAATAGAGGGGATCGTGCTCTGCTTCAGTATGTCACAGAACATGTAAGCATTCATGGTTCTCTCAATAAACTGTAGTTCCCCACAACCGGCAGCACTCATCCAGCCCCAAACCATGACACTCAACCACCATGCTTGACTGTAGGCAAGACAAACTTGTCCTTGTACTCACCTGGTTGCTGCCACAAACGCTGATGCCATTTTCATTTAGGGGGTGTACTCACTTTTGTTGCTAGCAGTTTAGACATTAATGACTGTGGTGAGTTATTTAGAGGACACACCAAACTTACTCTGCTATACAAGTTGTATATTGACTACTGCAAACCCCTGCTCTGTGGCTTTCCTTCAAACAGTCTTGCACCCCTACAATCTATTCAAAACTATGCTGCCCGACAAATCCACCTTGTCCCCCCCCACTACTCTCAAACTTCCCCTCTCTGCCAATCCCTTCACAGGTTTCCCATTGCCCAACAACTCCAGTTCGAAACCCTAACCATGGCATACAAAGCCATCCACAACCTGTCTCCTCCATGCATCTGTGACCTAGTCTCCCGGTACTTACCTGCACGTAACCTCCGATCCTCACAATATCTCCCTCTCTACTCCCCTCTCATCTCCTCCTCCCACAATCGCATACAAGATTTCTCTTGTGCCTCTCCCATACTCTGGAACTCTCTGCCACAACATATCAGATTCTCACCTACCTTGAAAAGCTTCAAATAGAATCTGAAGACCCATCTCTTCCAACAAGCCTACAACCTGTAGTAACCCTCAGTCCTTCGGAGTGCCACAAAACACCTCCACCCTCACCTACTGTATCCTCACCTATTACTTGTAGCCTGTGGCCCTCGTGGGCAGGGTCTTCTCTCTTCCTCTACCAGTCTCTGCCATGTATTGTTTATGATTATTTTACTTGTCCCTATTATGTAAAGAGTCATGGAATAAATGGCACTATAATAATAATAATAATAATAATAATAATATTAATAAAGTATTTTTTCTTTTGAATTGAAAGGAATAACATAATTTTAATTTCTGTAAAAGTAGCATACACATAAAAAGTCTTTGTAATATTTCAAATATAACTATGTTTATTGTGTAACTTTGTATATTTTCCAGCTATGAATATATAGGCTTCTTCTTACATAATGTTCTTACCATCCCAAACAATTTTAAATGCATTTTGTATTCAAACAGTACCTTGACTCATAAGGGTTAAATAGGCTTAGTGCTAATTTAGAAATGAAATGCTTTTGTGGTGTTACATTTCAGCCTGTAATTGGATTTCCATGCATCTGTGAGTTTAATTCATTTATTTTAGTACAATTAAAATATAAAAAATAATATTAAGCTCTTGTGAAACAGCATGCTAGTCAATTGGTATATGGTTGAATTGACTAATAGCTTGCTTTTCACTGTTAAAACTTAAAAACAGTTTAGTTCAAACGGAATTTACCTTTTACGCTTAGCTAAGCCAATTAATATTCCATGTGTGTCCACTTTCTAATAATAAAGGAAAATTAATCTTCAGACTTCAAAGGGATCAACCCTCAAAGATTTTAGTGACATATCTCTGCACACTTGATTAATACTAGTAGTTGAAAAAGTCCCTATAAAGCTTGATCATTTGTAACACACATGTGTGACATGAAGATATTACTGCAATAATACAGTAATAATAATCCTCTGTAGGTAAACACCTCTGCTCCATCTAGTGGAATCACCTCAGGTTTCAGCAAAATGTATGAAAAATGTATAATGCATATCTCAGAACCCTTTGATAGAGGGGAAGAATTTCTTTAGTCATACCTCAATATCCTTAACCTTAAGTATGAATCCTTTTAATTTTGGATCTGTGCATTAGAAATTTATGTAAAAGTTTGATTGCTTGTTAGCGAGTAAATCACCAATTAATTTGTATTTTGTATATGTTAATTAATCTACATATAAATATGTAAATGTATCTTATCAATACATAACTGTGGAAAAATTTTAGACAGGTGTGAAAAAAATGATTTCAAAAACAGACGTTTTCAATAAGGTGAGTCCTCGCATGACATTCGGCTCATGCTCACAGCACAGCGGTAGCTGAGTGTCATGGGAGGGTCATGCGACTGTGGTCCGATCATGCGATCAGACCACAGCTGCGAGGGGAGGGCCAGCGCTGCGGAGGGAAGAGCCAGCACTGCGGAGGAGAGGGAGGGATTTATCGCCCCATCTCCTCCATTGCCGGCTAATGCGATTCTCGCAGTGCACTCGCGTTACACAGGTGTAGTGCGAGTGCAGTGCGATGTTTCTCTTGCCCCATGTACTTGTATGGGTGCGAGTAAAACAGGATTGCATTACACTCGCAGCATGTTGCGACTGTTTTCTCTGTCCGATTAGGGCTGAGAAATCGCCCTTAAAATAATATTGGTCCGAGTGGAATGCAATATTTTTATTGCATTCCACTTGCTCCATTTTTCTCGCCGTGTGTCCTAGGCTTAACTGATATGCAAAGTGAATGAGTAATATAGAAATCTAAATCAAATCGATATTTGGTGTGACTACCCTTTGCCTTTAAAATAGCCTTAGTTCTTCTAGATACACTTGTAAATAGTTTTTGAAGGAGCTCGTCAGGGAGGTAGTTCCAAGCATCTTGGTGAGCTAATCAGAGATCTTCTGTGGGTGTAGGCTTCAAAAAATCCTTCCTGATATAATTCCAGCCAGAATCAAAGTTGTTGAGAATATCAGGGCTTTGTGAGGGCCATTACATCACTTTCAGGACTCTTTTTTCTTCTTTATATCTAACCTCTTAATGACCGCGGGCTGTACTGGTACATCCTAAGTGATCATAGTATAATCACCGACGGCTGTTGCGGGTTGCTGCAGGCAATCCGTGCACATGTCAGCTGGTTTGAAAAGGTGACATGTGTGCCTCGCAGGCACAAGTGGATCCACAATTCAAAAATGCGTGTTAACCCCTTAAATTGTGATGTCAAAATGTAACATCGCAATTTAAATCCCTACCACGGCAAATCTTCACCTACCTGGCTCCTTCGTCATCGCAGTGACATGATCACTGTGAGCCGATGGTTGTCATGGTAGCACAGGGTCATGTGATGACTCCTGTAGCTAGCATGAGTCACTTCCTGTTTCACCTGGCCGAGTGCTGCCAGTGACAAGAAGTGAGTGTTTCTGGTATCACAGCTGTGTAGCTGTGATCATCAGAAATAAATGTGCGATCAGACTGCTGATCCTTATAGTCTCCTAGAGGATTAGTAAAATAAAAAAAAAGTTTAAAAAAATTAAAAAACAAAATTCAAAAAATAAATGTTCAAATCACCCCTCCTTTATAGCATCCCATTCTTACTTTAGGTCTTTACACCTTTCCTTCTTTACTTCACTAATCACTCTCTCACTCCTCACTCCTTCACTTCCAACTCTCAACTGACCACTTCCTCCCGCCAACTTCCCAACTGACCACTGGCCCTTCCCCTTGCTGGGTCTCTCCCTACAGATTGGGTGACAATTAGCGAATAAGTGCCCATCCCTTTTACCTGTTGCTAGGCAGTCTGCCAGTCTGGAATTGGGGTTATGTATGTAGCCTGAGGGTGCTGGTGTGTTGACTGGCATGGATATTCCGTGGTTTGGGTTTCCACAGTTCACATTTTGTGGCACCTGAGACCTCAAGGGTGCTACACTTACGAGTCCCCACACTATATTTAAATTAATTAACCAAAAAGTCATAAATTCAGAAAAAATAAAAAAAACTCACCAGAAAAAAAGCCTCCAGCCAACACAGGTCAAAATGGCAGATGCACTTGTGATAAGGGTAGGGGTAACCCAGGTGCAGAATACCGATGAGACAACCACTCACAGCCTATGGAGGGGGTGGTTGCTAGTATTAAACATGCACAGAAAATAAGACATGTAGCCTCAAAAGGATTTTTGGCTTTAGGTTGTAACAGTATAAGTATAGAAGTACTGTTTTGCAGTTAACCTTGCCTATATGCCTGCTCTAGTCCCAAAGTATCCCTCCTCCATAAGCTATCGCTTCACTGAATGCAGGTAACAGTGGTTTTACTACAAGAAGAGAAAGTATTTAGACCTGAAAAGGATTTTCGGTCTCAGGTTTCAGTATAACTATACAAGCACTGTTTTTGCAATAAAGCTTAACTATCTGCGTGCTCTACTCTAAGCTTTACCTCCTAGATCAAATCTCTCTGAACTGAAGTGTGCCAAGCAATGCGCTCCCAGGTCCTACATGAGACGTGATGACTTGATGCAGCTGGCCAATCACAGTTATGCCAGTAGCCAACATGGCTACGGTTTTACCATGTATGGGCAAGCAATCCCTGCATGTTGATTGGTTGTAATACTAAATCAAGTAAAAAGCGTGCCGGAGCACCCTAATGCTCGATAGAGTATTGAGCAGTGGTGAGCATGCTCATGCTTCACTACCTGGGAGATACCATGCTGATGCAATATACCTACCTTGTGTCTTGTTGCTTTTGTCGATCTTGCTATGGTGTATAATTTTTGACGTGAAACTGTCTTCCACAACCTCACCTATGATGCAGAGTTTGATTGTTCATCACCTAGTTTTAAGCCTCCTACACAGCTGTTTCTGTTTTAGTCATTGACTTTTTACTGTATTTATGAACAAGATTTCATTATTTGTCATAATTGGGAACTCATACACCTGACCAAATCTCTGACTTTGTACAATAGTACCTAGAAAAAAATGTTTATTTTAAAGGCAAAGGGTAGTCAAGCCAAATATTGAAAGTTGATTAAGATTTGTCTTTGTGCATTCACCTTGCATTTTGTTGATAAAAATAAACTAACATCTTTTTTATAAAGCATATTTATTGCCTTGCCCCCTCTATTACCAATCAGTAATGTGTATGAAATAAATACATAAAAAAAACATTTAGTCACTCGCCTCCAGGGTAAGCCCAGCCCATGGGGCAATGGGTCCACACCCACCAGCATAACACAGGCCAGGGAGGTTGAGTGCATTACTAATTGTTTTTTTTAAACAATTGTAGCTGCTGGTTTCCAGGCGCTTGGAAAACTCTTCTGATCCTTTTATTTCCTTTCTCTGAAATCTTGCACCTGATTTATGGTGAAATGATGTTCTTTGCACTTCAGGATTATGGCCCTAACAGTGTTCACTGGAGCCTTCAGTTATTTAGAAATGTTTCTGTAAGCAATGCCATCAGTATTTTTTGCAACAATAATGTTATGAAGCTCTTGAGACAGCTCACTGGTTTTACCAATCATAAGATGTTTCTTGTGTGGCACCTTGATAATGAGACAACTTTTCATAGACAACCAATTGAACCAGCTGATATTATTCTTCAATAAGTGGCAGGATTGCTTTCTAATTACTGATAGATTTCTGTTGATGTGATGACTCCATTTTTTTTCTCTCTCTCTTTTCATGTGTTCAATACTTTTTCCCTGGAATTTCTCATCATTGCACAAAATATAAAGGGACTTTGTCAGCAGGTTTTTACTATGTAAGCTGAAGCCAGCATGCTGCAAGAGTCAACACAGAAAATTCTTGTCAAGGACCAATCTGTTGTTTATTTGCTATGTTTGTTTAAGCAGCAGGAACAGTAAGATTGCTGGCATTACACAGTAAGGGTACCTTCACACTTTAGCGATGCAGCAGCGATCCGACCAGCGATCTGACCTGGTCAGGATCGCTGCTGCATCGCTACATGGTCGCTGGTGAGCTGTCAAACAGGCAGATCTCACCAGCGACCAGTGAACAGCCCCCAGCCAGCAGTGACGTGCAAGCGACGCTGCGCTTGCACGGAGCCAGCGTCTGGAAGCTGCGGACACTGGTAACTAAGGTAAACATCGGGTATGGTTACCCGATGTTTACATTAGTTACCAGCGCACACCGCTTAGCTGTGTGTGCAGGGAGCAGGGAGCCGCGCACACTGAGCACTGGCTCCTTGCTCTCCTAGCTACAGTACACATCGGGTTAATTAACCCGATGTGTAATGCAGCTACATGTGCAGAGAGCCGGAGCCGGCAGCACAGGCAGCGTGAGAGCTGCAGAGGCTGGTAACTAAGGTAAATATCGGGTAACCACCTTGGTTACCCGATATTTATCTTAGTTACCAGCCTCCGCAGCTGCCAGACGCCGGCTCCTGCTCCCTGCTCGCTTCATTTGTCGCTCTCTCGCTGTCACACACAGCGATCTGTGTGTCACAGCGGGAGAGCGCCTTTGAAGAAAACGAACCAGGGCTGTGTGTAACAAGCAGCGATCTCGCAGCAGGGGCCAGATCGCTGCTCAGTGTCACACACAGCGAGATCGCTAATGAGGTCACTGCTGCGTCACAAAAAGCGTGACTCAGCAGCGATCTCGGCAGCGATCTCGCTGTGTGTGAAGCACGCCTAACATGTACGGCACTCCAGCACGCCCCCTCCTCTGATTAACACCTCACTGTAAGTGTACAATCTCTATTGAGACCTTGGTGTGGGCGGAAAAGCTCTGCTATAGACTAAATTTAAAAATTAGGATTATGTCAGAACAGGTACACAAAGTAATCTAAGTGATACATTGTTGGATTGAAGATCTCTTTGCTTACATCATTCTGCTCTCTGGTGAGGTCGCAAAAGACGGATGACAGATTCTCCTTAACCCCTTCACAACCGGATAATTTTGTGCTTTCTGTTTTGTTTTTTTTCGCCATTCTTCTCAGAGATGTAACTTTTTTCTTTTTCAGTCAATATAGTAATGTGAGAATTCATTTTTTGCGGAATGAGCTGTACTTTTAAATGAAACCATGAGTTTTACCATATAGTGTAGTGGAAAATGGCAAAAAGATTCCAAATGCGGAAAAATTGCAAAAAAAAGTGCGATTACAGTATTGTTTTTGAGAGATTTTATTCACTGTGTTCACTATATGGTAAAACTAATGTGTTAGTGTAATACCTGAGGTCAGTGAGAGTTCAAAGACACCAAACATGAATAGGTTTACTTTTATCTAAGGGGTTAAAAAAAATCAGACGTTTGTCCACGACCCATAGCGTTCTCATTTTTTAGGATCTATGGCTCAGTGATGGCTTATTTTTTGTGTCTCAAGCTGACATTTTTAATGGTACCATTTTTGCAAAGATGCTACATTTTGATCACCTGTTATTGCATTTTGCGCAAAATTTGTGGTGACCAAAAAACGTAATTTTGGCATTTGGAATTTTTTTTTTGCCGCTACGCTGTTTACCGATCAGATGAATTGATTTTATAGTTTGATAAATCGGGCATTTCTGAACGCGGCGATACCAAATGTGTGTATATTTTTTATTTTTTTTAACTCTTTGATTTTCAATGGGCGAAAGAGGGGTTATTTGAACTTTTTATTTTTTTATATTTTTAAAAAATATATTTTATTTTACTAGTACCACTAGGAGGCTATAAGGATCAGCTGTCTGATCGCTCATTCATTTCTCCCAATCAGAGCAGCACTGCTTAGAGCAGATTAAAAGATCGTCTCTTGTAACAGCCAGTACTTAGCTGTTTCTTACAGGACCTTAATCATGTGAGCTACAGGAGTCATCACATGATCCTGTGCTACCATGACAACCACCGGATCCACGTGATCATGTCACGTGAGTTCCGGTATCAGCCTGTGAGTACAGATCTACTGTTATCGCCATTAACATGGCGCTGTAACATCTTGACAGCGCCATTTAAGGGGTTAAAAGGCACGGACAGAACATGTTTCCACTTGTGCATGGCAGGCTGTACAAATCAGCTGACATGTGTGCTGATCGCTGCAGCCTGCGGGGATTAACACTTTGATCGCTAGGATGTAATTTTTGGTGGTTAAGGGGTTAATTTATGGAAATCAATGGTTTGCCTTCTTTGCTTGTGTGAATTGGGTGGTTTCATGGGCGTACCCAGTGAGGGGCAGGGGGGGCAGCTGCCCCCCCCTTGAAGCAGGGGCACGGTGTAGTGGGCCGGTGCCTGTAGTGGGCCGCTGTATGTGCAGTCACCGCCACGCTCCTCCACAGTGTGTGCATGCCTGACACACTAGCTGCAGCAGGAGCAGGAGACAGCGCTGTGCTGTGCCGTCTCTGCTGTGTGATAGTGTGCCCGGCATACAAACACTGCTCAGGAGCGTGCCGGTGTCGGTGACCGCAGCTTCCTCTTCCCGTTCCTATGCAAATGTATTTGCGTCTTTCAGACGTAAATACATTTGAACAGTGCGCCGGGACTAGGCCCCGCCCCCGACGTGCAGCAACGTGATGAGATCAGCAACTTGCTGACTTCATCACAGTGCTGCGGGCGCCGGGACACAGGAGACATCAGGCAGCGGTAAACGCTCCATGGAGGAGCCGAAGATACAGCTTTAATTAATGGGGAGGGGCTGAGGACACATAATGGGGAACATTTGTGAAGGAACACAGCTTTGTGACAGGCAGAGGGGGAGTGCTGTATTCCGAGGGAGGGCGAGGCAGGAGTGTGTAGTGATGAAGCAGTGTAACTTGTGTGTGTAGGGGGTATGGGGGTGAATTGAATTTTGTGCGTGGGGAGTGGCTAATGGGGGGTGCATTGTACTTGTGTGTGTGTGTGTAGTGGGTGAGCTTTAATTACGTTTAATTCTCTTAAAATTTTCGTTTCATTCACCTTTTATGTTCTAATATTTTACAACCTGAACGACCATGGCTTGCCCCCCTAGTTTTGATCCTGAGTACGCCCATGGGTGGTTTGTTACCAATATTTGGTGAGCAATTCCTGTCAAATTTCATGTGAATGAAGGGAAGGATGAATAGACATATGTACTGAGAGATTTTTGATAAAAGGTGAAATAAGGGTGGGGTGGACGTTTCGGCAAGACAATGATCCCACACAGAAAGCCAAGGAAATTCTCAACTAGTTTCAGAAAAACTAAACAAAGCTGCTATAATGACCAGCTAATCACATGACCTGTATTCAATTTAAAATTTATGGAATTAACTAAAGCTCAGAGTTCATAGAAGGAACCCATGGAACCTTTGGGATTTGAAGAGTGTTTGTGTGGAAGAATGGAGCAAAATCACATGTGAGCAATGCGTGCAACTGGTTTCTTTATACAAGAGGCATGTTGTAGCTGCCATCACCAAGAAAGGCCTTTGTAGAAAGTATTAAATAAATTTCAGTAACCGTGTTCAATAGTTTTTCCTCTGTGTAATTTCTCATTATTACACATAACTTAATATATGGACATGAATGGTTTGACTCCTTTGCCTGTGTACATTGGATGGTTTATTACTGATATCTGGTGAAAAATTCATGTCAATATCACTAGAGCTTTAGAGAAGCCATTGTAATCCTCTTCCCCTCCTCCGTGATGACATCACAGACCTGGTGGATCTTATAGACTTTGCACTCTTCAATCTTCCTTTTGAGGATGTCCGACAGATGCTCAGTAAGGTTTAGCACTTTTACCCTCAGTTTCTGTAGCAAGGCAGTGGTCATCTTGGAGGTGTGTTTGAGGGTATCATGTTGGAATACTGCGCGTTTCTGGTGGGAGGTGATCATGTTCTGCTTCAATATGTCACAGTACATGTTGCAATTCATGGTTACCTCAATGAACTGTAGCTCCCCACGGCCGGCAGCACTCAGCAAACCATGACACTCTCACCACCATGCTTGACTGTAGGCAAAACACTCTTGTACTCCTCCCCTGGATGCTGCCACATATGCTTGACACAGTCTGGACCAAATAAGTTCAACTTGGTCTCATCAGACCACATGTCCTTAGCTCCCTTGTCTTCAGCAAACTATTTGTGAGCTTTCTGGTGCATTATCATTAGAAGAAGCTTCCTTCGGGGATAACAGCCATGCAGACCAATCTGATGCAGTGTGTGGTGTGTGGTGCAAGGTCTGACCAATGACAGGCTGACCCCCAACCCCTATAACGTCTGCAGCAATGCTGGCAGCACTCATATGTCTATGTTGAAAAGACAACCGCTGGATATGACGCTGAGCATGTGCGCTCAACTTCTTTGGTCAATGATGGTGAGGTCTGTTCTGAGTGGAACCTGTTTTGTTAAACTGCTGTATAGTCTTGGCCAACTGCGCTGCTGCTCGGTTTCAGGTACACACTCTTCTTATAGCCTAGGCCATCTTTTTGTAGAACAACTCTTTTTTTCAGGTCATCAGTGAATTATTTGCTATTAGGTGCCATGTTGATCTTCCAGTGACCAGTATGAGAGAGAATATGAGCGATAACATTAAATTTAACCCACTTGCTCCCCAGTCACATCTGATACCTTGTAATACTAATGAGTCATATGACACCAGGAAAGGGTAATAGGGCACAATTTGGACATTTTCACTTAGGGGTGTCCTCACTTTTATTGGATTAGACATTAATGGCTATGTTGAGTTATTTAGAGGGCACAATAAATTTACTCTATTATACAAGATGTACATTAACTACTTTACATTGTATCAAAGTTTCATATCTTCAGTGTTTTCCCAAGAACAGATCTAATATATTTACAAAAATATGAGGCGTGTATTTACTTTTGTGATAAACTGTATATATTCACAAATATATGCAATAACAAAACTGATGTTTCCCTGTCTACTAAAAACAGCAGCAAAGAAACTTAGATATTGTTAACATAAGGCATCTGTTTCTTCACAAAGATTATTAAGTCATTTTAGATAAACTGACTTCCAGCTGTAGCAGAACATGCATAAAATATTTCTTTACAAACTGTTTTAGTCTCATTGTGTTCTTGTTATGAATTCCAGTAGTTCACTGGCATCCAAGGCTAAGGTCCTGGCATTTGTTTAACATTGTTATTTAAAATTGAATGTTGCTGTGATTGTCATACAAAACAGAAATTAATTTAATCATTTAATGTATCTGCGACTCATATATATTGTTCAGTAGAGTTTATTTTCAGCAAAATCTGAGTTACACGGAACAGACTATTGAGATAAAGAGATGAACTTCAAACACAAAGCTACACAGGTGCAATGTTGTGAGATTCTGCTTGGCAAGGACATCCCTACAAAGTAACATGGAATTTTGTAGTGCGCTGTAAATGTATTGTTAGATTCCTGAAATGCCATGCTTTCCTTTATAATCCGCTAGGTTTGTCTTTCTTTTGACTGTAGTTTAAATCACTTTTATCATTTTTATACCAAGTGCATAAAATGCTATTTCTGTTTTGTGAGTATTCACATGCTTTTATCTTCCTGATATCTGCATAGGGTTTTTTTTATGTTTTTAACATTGTTCCATAGTCACGGCAAGTCTTTCAAGGGCAGAGTCACCGTCAATTTAAGCTATTTTCTTTGCAGAAAATAATAGGAATCTGTGTTTTGCCACACTTTAAGATTTTCCATATACCTCCCTTCAGAAATCAAACAATCTGTATTTCAACTGATTTGTTTTATTTTTATCGCGTTTGCATATGCAGCACTTTGTTCCCCTTCGAGGTTCTTTCTGCTTTAATGAGCCATTATCACACTAGCTGAAACATGTCTGAAAAATCTCAATGTTTCTCCATTAAAATTGGTTTATAGAAGAAAACCTAAGGGGAACAGCAAACTGCAAAAGATGAAAAAAATAAAAAAAAAAAAAAGAAAAGAAAATCTCTTATAATAAAAGAAAGATTGGTTCTCAGCATCTTCAATATTTTGTCTGTTATGCACATAGTCGAGGCAGGACGGAGGGAAAGAAAAAAACCTACAGCGTAATGCTGGGAAATGAGTGTTAAATTGAGTTTCTTTTTAATTTGAAAACAGAGTCTTCTTGGCATCACACATATTATTCAACAAAGCAAAGAACAACTGGGAACGGGAAGGGGATAAATAGTACGACAGATGAGTGAAATATACATGAGGTTCTTTCCATGAAACAAATTGAGGTTTAGAGCTGTGACCTAATTTCGTGTAACAAAAATTTGTGAAGCAGAGAGCATGTCATGATGTACTGCTAAGCAGAGTTACCGGGATGATCAGCAGAAAATACAACAAGGCTAAGTAACTTTGGAAAAAAGACCTAAGTAGCTTCTATTACTGAAAAAAGTAATTACCATGATGGAAATAAGACATCTATTTGAGATAGGCTGGAGACATTCCAGAATTTACAGTAAATTGAATATTACAGCTCTGCAGATTTCCAGACAGAAATATAGCTGCTCTAGCATTATATGTAACACCCCTGTAGCATGGTCATTACAGGGTATTGTATAATATCCTTTTCCCGGGCAGGAGGAGGTAAGTTTACACACACACATCACATCACCAGGTTAATAGGTTTTCAGCACGTAGCTCAGGTTTGCATGACTCATCCTGTCTCCTAATGAGCAGGAAGAAGGTGGCTTCACACAGACAGGTCACCATGATGACGTCCTGGTAGGGTGGGGGCCTGAGCTAGGGGTGAGCTACAGAAAAGACAGGAAGTTTAATCAAAACCATCTGGAATGTGAGTGGAGACAGA
The DNA here is from genome assembly GCF_048569485.1 of Anomaloglossus baeobatrachus. Lineage (NCBI taxonomy): Eukaryota > Metazoa > Chordata > Amphibia > Anura > Aromobatidae > Anomaloglossus > Anomaloglossus baeobatrachus. The sequence continues at coordinate 599,387,024 of NC_134353.1, read as the reverse complement.
CCTCCACAGGACTAGCTCCTGTGGAGGGGAATCAGCCAGACCAGGGCTAGTAACACCTGGAGGAAGGGAACGGAGACAGGTACTGGGGATCGTGGAGAATGTCCTGGTAATACCCAGGAGGGACCTGATTTTGTCAGGGGGCGCTACCAGAGTAGAGAGAAAGAGACAGAGAGGCGGCGAGTCCCCAAGAAGCTTCATGCCATGGGGACGGCAACCAACGAACATGACAGAGGGACCCTCAGATACCCTTACCGAACCCTGCGTCCAACCTGCCCGGGACCAACCGGAGGCTACAACGGCGAGGACCATCACCCGGGTGCGATGTTGGAAAAGACCGGTGAATAAAAAGGAACTGGAACCCGCACTCAGTGACTCTTGTGAGTAAATGCCACCACCCTGTGCCCCGGTGCTCCCGTGGACTGCCGCCCTTGGTTCTCACCAACATCCCGGGGTTTTCCCGCTCCACCCGTGGGAAGCGATTCCATCTTAACTGCCCGTAACACCTGCCCCGGAGAGAGACTGTGCAGCGGCGGCTAAACACCCGGCCACATAGCATGGGTGGCGCTGCGTGCAGCCCCTGTTTCCATCCCATGCCGTTCCTGGGGGAGAGAAGGGTTGCAGGGGGAGAGGGTCCATGGCAGAGGAGACCGAGACCCCAGTCACCGCTGCAACCAGTGATTTGCTACCAGGAACCCCGTTACCCTCTTCCCGTTACCTCGCTCTTGTGGACTGTCGAACTCTTTAATGAAACCCGCCGGGGTCACGGAAGTCGGGTCGGGTCACTCACAGCTCGACCCCGAACACCACCGGCCCGGTGACCGTGCAAGCCCTGCAAGCCCCGGCGTGGTCGTTTCATATACATATCTCTCAAAGGTATCATTCTGGTTTTCACTTGTGTTCTACCGTTTTTTACAGATTTTGAGATCAACGTTAACGATACAAGCCTATGGCTCAGTGAAAGATCAGCAACTGAAAATATTATTATGTATGTCCAGTCAGTGAGCTGTCTATTTTTAACATTTTAATGGCTTGGAGACGTTTTGCATTATTTTTTTTAATTCACCAAAATCACTGGTAAAATATTAATGGAAAGAACTGAAACAATAACCAAACTCTGATAAAATCGAATCTAAAACATTGATGCAAAAGATACAGTTTTTGTGCTCAGGGAAAACCCCTGATGTCTCAATAAGGATTAATATTAGGGATGAGCCAAAACGAACTGTAAAGTTCGAGGTTCATACAGAATGTCAGGTGTCTGAGTCTCGGACCCAAACACAGACTTTTAAGGGTATTGCTGGTTCTTGTTCTGGTTTGTCATCTGAATAAAGCTTGCAGAGCAGCCAAAAAGCAAGGTTTTAAGTTGTGTGCACTTCCGGAGCCTGCGCTCCATATTACCCGGCCTGTATAAAGCCAGTATCTCAGCTACTAATACCCATTGTTCCATGAAAAAGATTCCACCAAAGCCAGCTCTAAACAGCTCCCTGGAGTGTCATTTCTTCTGGAAGTGTGCTGATGACAAGAAACGTTGACTTTGCATGCTGTGCCATCACAGTCTGAAGTGAGGCAAAAATCATAAGCTTAAGCACTACCTGCATGATGTATCATTTAATTTCTGAGCACGAGCTGCAGTAGAGTAATTTCAAGAAAAATCAGGAAAGAACTGAGGTTCCTCCTGCTACCTCTTCTGCTGTAATGTCGGCCTCTTCCTCCAGCTCATGATTAGAGATGAGCGATGTTCGTGGTTCGAGGTTCGCCAATTTCATGTTTGAGTGATTTTGGGGGGTGTTTGAGTCGTTCGACGAACTCGAGCCTTTTGCTAAATGCTCAACAGTTCGAGTAACAAGAACGGTTCGAGCACCAAAAGTGTGGCTTTTTACAGCTACGTGTGCAGGGAGCCATCGCTGGCAGCCTGCGGTAAGCTGGTAACCAGGGTAAATTTCGAGTATCCAAGCCAAGCACTTTGCTTAGTAACCCTATGTTTACCCTGGCTACGTGTGCAAAAATCCCCGAAAGCCACAAAGAAGCACTTCTGTGTGAGTTCCGTCGGATGCCGCTGCAGTCTGTGTCCCGCTCCAGCCCCAGCCCCGCGGCTGCCTGCTCAGCAGTGTCCACAGCTGCCCGCACTGTACGGTGTCCGCAGCTGACCACACTGCAGTGCCAGCAGCCGCGGGGATGACAAGCGCTGCCGTCAGGAGGTTAGTGAAGTTCCTTACCTGCGGTGATAAAGTCCTGCCCTCCCGACGTCAGCGTTGTCACTGTCCTTTATGGTCACCGCTTGTCACATCTCATCTCGCTGCCGAACCAAGACTGTCACTAGCGGTGATGTCATAGGCACCCGCGATACTTGGTTGTGAAGACGGCGGTCATTGAACTCAGTGACAGTTCTGCTATCAGGAGTGCAGTGATCACCGCAGGTAATGTACCTCGCTATCCTCCTGACAGCAGCACTTGTCATGCCCTGCAGTGACAGCTCTGCTATCAGGAGTGCAGCGATCACCGCAGGTAATGTACCTCGCTATCCTCCTGACAGCAGGACTTGTCATGCCCTGCAGTGACCTGGGCTGACCTAATGATGTTAGGTCAGGTCACTGCATTGCTCTCCCAGCCAATATGGAACATGCTGTTCTTCATTGACTGGGACATTGACTATGGTATGGATCGTTAGGGGACCCCCTTGGATTACACCAGACCTGGATTTGTTTTTCTTTCTAATAAATTGGTGAAAGAGGAAATGTTTTGGGGAGTGTTTTTTCAAATAAAAATGTGTTTGTCGTCTATTGTTTTTTTATTACTGACTGGGTTGGTGATGTCGGATATCTGATAGACGCCTGACATCATGAACTCCAGGGCTTGATGCCAGGTGACATTACACATCTGGTATTAACCCCATATATTACCCCGTTTGCCACCACACCAGGGCAACGGGATGAGCTGGAGCGAAGCACCAGGATTGGCGCATCTAATGGATGTGCCACTTCTGGGGCGGCTGCGGCCTGCCATTTTTAGACTGGGGAGAGTCCAATAACCATGGACCTTCCTAGTCTGAGAATATCAGACCCCAGCTGTCCGCTTTACCTTGGCTGGTGATCCAATTTTGGGGGACCCCCACATGGTTTTTTTTTTTAATTATTTATTTAATTTAAAATAACAGCGTGGGGTGCCCTCAGTTTTGGATTACCAGCCAAGTTGAAGCTGCCAGCTGTGGTCTGCAGGCTGCAGCCGTGTGCTTTACCCTAGCTGGCTATCAAAAATAGGGGGAACCCTACGTCATTTTTTTTAAATTTATTTTTTTTTTGGCTAAATACAAGGGTAAGCACCCCTTAGTGCCACATGAAAGGCACCAAAGGGTGCAAAATTACAAAATGCAGGAGAGTGGGACATTATGTGTCTTTCTGCCCTTATAATGACAGACAAGACTGATATGAAGTGCACAAGCACAAGAAAATCACCAGAGCACTCTACGCTGTGAAAAGCAGTAGAAAATGGCACTGGAGGGAACATGTGACCGCCTCATGTAGGTTGAAGCTATGGATCCTGGGTAAATTTATGTATTTTCCCTCCTTCAGTTTTTTTGCAGTAGGCGCAAGGATGACAAACGGATGACAAACGGACCATATACGGAACGGAAACGGATGCCACATGGATGCATCCGTGAAAAAAACGGACCGTTTTTTGCGGATCGCGGATCGGTTGTATGAATGTAGCATTATTCTGATCTGCCGTTTATAAACATCAAGCAGAAATAAGTGAATAGCGCCCCCCAGCGTCACAAAATCTCCGGGATTTCAGGGGGTAGCTGAGACCCTGGAGATCATGATTCAGGCCGTTTTTTCCGGTCCCCGCTCACGTGATCACCGGTATACACCGTATACTGATAATCACTTTACAGTAAATGACAGCGCCGGTAAAAAATTATTTATCTCCCATCTGGCATGAACAAACATGTCAGATGGGAGATAAATCTCTTCCCCGGTCCCCACCAGTCCCCCGGTTTCACCAAAGTGCCACCCCCCGACTCAAGATGGCCGCACACACAGCAGTACGCCGGCCGCATTCCCCCTACTCCTCTGATTTCTGTCGCATGTGCCATGACACATGCAACAGAAAACTCCTCCCCAGGCCCTGCCAGGTCACCCCCTATAACCACACCGGTGTTACCCGATGTCCCACGGTACCTGTGCAGCGTCAATCCCCCGCGGACCCCTCCTTCACAATAGACGCTGCCGCATGCACAGAGCGGCTGTCAGCTCAGCTTCCTGTCTTCAGTCACAGTGAGTGGCGGTAACAATGCATCTGTAAGCTACTGCAATGCCCTGCTCATGAGGTAAGGAACATAGTTGATCAGGAGAGCTATACTACATTTCCAAATGGAGATATTTGCTTTTATAGTTGCCCTGCTGAACGACTACCAAGCATGAGAGTCCATTATACGCCACAAGAAAACATGTCTAAATAGCGAGCTCTGTTGTTTAGTATTCATTCAGCAGGATAACTGGACTTAAAGGGGAATTCCATCTCCGAGATCCTATCCCCAATATATAGTATGTGGAATAGTAATAATATCAGCAAATACCAATATTTGGAAATATAGACTAGTTCTCCTGATTAGGCATGCCCTTACCTCATGAGCAGGGCATTGCAGCTTTGGCAGCAACAGTTATGACATGGACTCTGCTGCTGTGGACTCGGGGAGAGTGGGTGCAGATTCATTGCACCCACACTCCTCACATGGAGGGTCTGCACTCCTAGAAAATGGGGGATACGTTCCCTGAGCGTGTCCCTCCATATTCTAGACTGTCCAGAGTCGTCGTGGGACCCCCTTATTTTTTTTCCTTACAATAAATTGGTGAAAGAGGGAAGGTTTTGGGGTCTTTTTTTTCAAATACATTTTTTTTTGTCTATTTTTTTTATTAGTACTGACAGTTTGTGATGTCAGGTATCTAATAGATGCCATGACATCACAAACTGCTGGGCTTGATGTCAGGTGACCTTACAGCTAGTATCAACTCCATTTATTACCCCGTTTGCCACTGCATCAGGGCACGGGATGAGCTGGGGTGAAGCGCCAGGATTGGCGCATCTAGTGGATGCGCTACTTCTGGGGCACCTGCGGCCTGCTATTTTTAGGCTGAGAAGGGCCAATAACTATGGACCTTCCCACCCTGAGAATACCAGACCGCAGCTGTCCGCTTTACCTTAGCTGGTGATCCAATTTGGCGGGGACCCTACTTTTTTTTGTAATTATTATTATTTATAAAATAATTATAAAAAAGAGCCTGGGGTGACCTCCACATTGGATCACCAACCACGATAAAGCTGCCAGCTGTGGTTTTCAGGCTACAGCCGTCTGCTTTACCCTAGCTGGCTATCAAAAATGGGGGGACCCCACGTCATTTTTTTCTTTTAACAATTTTTTTAAATAAAAAAAATTAATGGACTTCCCTGTATTTTGATTGCCAGCCAAGGTAACGCCAGGCAGATGGGGGTGGCAACCCGTAGCTGTCTGCTTTATCTGCGCTGAGAATCAAAAATACCGCGGAGTGCTACATCATTTTTTTGAATGATTTATTTTTACAGTACTGTGATGTCAGGCAATCAAAATACAGGGAAGCCCATTTTTTTTTAGTTATTTAAATAAATAATTTAAAAAAATATATATGGGCTCCCGCTGCATTTTTTGTATTGCTAGGTAAGGGTAATCCAAGAAGCTACTGGCTGCTAACCCCCACTGCTTGGTGTTACCTTCACTGGCAATGGAAAATCCAGGGAAGCATTTTTTTTTTTTTTTGCAAAACAACTAAAAAAAAAAAAATGACGTGAGCTTCGCCATATTTTTGTATGCTAGCCAGGTACAGGTTGGCTGCCCCCAACCCCCAGCTGCCTATTTGTACCCGACTGGGAACTAAAAATATAGGGAAGCCCTTTTTTTAATTATTTCATGAATTTCATGAAATAATTAAAAAAAAAAAACCAGGTGGGCTTCGCCCCATTTTGGTGTCCAGCCGGGTACAACTAGGTAGCTGGGGATTGCAATCCACAGCACAGTTTAGCCCGAGCTTTCTGGTCCCTTCTGCTGCGAATTGCAGTCCGCAGTCACCCCAGAAAATGGCGCTTTCATAGAAGCGCCATCATCTGGCGCTGTATCCAACTCTTCCAGCAACCCTGAAGCCGGGTGGCTTGCTGGGTAATAATGAGTTAATACTAGCTTTGTTTTACTAGCTAGTATTAAGTCAGAGATTCTTAATGTCAGGCAAGTTTGACCCGACCATTAAGAATCTCCAATAAAAAATTAAAAAAAGACACCACACAGAGAAAAAATACTATAATAGAAATAAATACACAGACACTTTAGAGACTCCATGTTTATTACTCCCTGTCAGCCCTCCACCATCCTGGTTTTCTTTCTCCTTCAACCCATGCAGCTCTGCTACATCAGACAGCACTGCATGGGAGGAAGAACACTGCTGCTCTCGTGTAGTATATTCACTCAGTGAGAGTGACCAGAGGCTGCCGGCTGTAAGTGGTGATGTCACCACTGACAGACGGGTTACCATAGCAATGGTGCTCCGATCACGTGATTTCCGTTGCCGCAATTTACCGGCTGTGACAGCTAGTCCCTGCATGTGGGCTGACTCTATAAAGAGCACCGACATTCATGGACGGGGAAGCCGATCATGTCACAGAGCATCCCGCCGGTAAAAGGACATGCTCAAACGAGCACCGCTTACCGGAGAGATGCACTGACAGGACCTAGCAATGACGTCTAGCCATGTGACCAGTCTGTAGCCAATGAGATAATAGACACGTGACTGGTCACATGCTTTTTTTGACGTCACAGAAGGTCCTATCATCAGTGCTGGTTACCGGGAGGAGGCAGCGATTTTCGGAAGGAAAAGCGGCGGGAGACAGAGTGCAGGACGCGTCGCGGGGACATGTAAGTGTTATGGCAATGTTTATTAACTGTATGTGTACATGTATAATGTGTTTTTATGTGTTTGTGTTTGCCTCCCATTGTTTTCAATGGGGTTTGAGAGGTTCGTCAAATGGTTCGTCGAACGGTTTGTCGAACCGAATTTGAACGGGGCCTCCGTTCGATGAACGGAACCGAACTCGAGCCTTCAGAGGCTTCTCTGCTCATGATCAACATGGTCACCTGCCTCCCCACAAACATATGATGTGCCAGCAACACCACCAGCAGCATCACCTACCATCTCCTCACCATCCTTTGGAATCCTCAGCTCTCATCCCCAAAAACCCTTGATAGAAAGAGGAAGTACCCCCTACCCACCCATGAGCCCTCGCTTTGAATAACGGCATTTCAAAATTGCTTGTCTTTGAATTGCTGCCATTAAAGTTGGTAGAGACCGACAGTTTAAAAAAACTGATATCGGTGGCTGTCCAGCAGTACGTTGTTCCCAGCAGTCACTAATTTTCCAGGTGTTCAATCCCTGCCCTGCACCCACGTTATGAACAAACTCCGTTGTGCACTGCGCAATGCCATCATTGAAAAAGTCCACATAACTACGTATTTGTGGCACAGTAAGCAATGGGCAAGGACATTACATATCCCTAACTACCCACAGATTAAATGAAGTGGCAGCTGGGACAGAGGCGGAGGGCGCTCCAGTGTATAGCTTACCACCACATAGAATCGCTGGAAACATCTGTGTCAGTGTTGCTTCCTCCTCCTACTCCACTTCCTCCACTGCCTCCTCATCCAGTTAGAGTAAGACCTGCACCACTAACTTCAGCAAAGCCAGGAGGAAACGACAGCAGGCTGTTCTGAAATTCATGTGTCTGAGGGACAAATTCCACACCGCAACAACTGGCGAGTTGCCAGAATTCTGACCAGTGCTAAATACAGGGTAGCCCCCCAGCTAGATCCAAACTACAAAGACAATATAGCAGCGGTATTTTTGCCACTGAAGCAAAATCATAAATTGCCTGATTATAAGTGCAAGCTGGTATAGGCTCTACTCATAGCCTTCCAACCAGACAGCAAGGGCTCAGTGGAAGAACAAGGCAAAAGAAGCGGAGGAGGTAGCCAATACACTTGTTGCCCCGCCACCAAGGGAGGGTTATCATGGCCGCAATGTAGCACCAATTCATCTGCAGCACGTCACACAATCCGCCTTAAGGTACCGTCACACATAACGAGATCGCTAGCGAGATCGCAGTTGAGTCACCGTTTTGGTGACGCAGTAGCGATCCCGTTAGCGATCTTGTTATGTGTGACACCTACCAGCGATCAGGCCCCTGCTGTGAGATCTCTAGTCGTTGCAGAATGGTCCAGGCCATTTTCTTCAAAGGTGATGTCCTGCTGGGCAGGACACATCGCTGTGTTTAACACTGTGTGACAGGTTCACTGTGACTGCTGAGATCGTTATACAGGTCGCTACTGCGACCTGTATTGTTCCTGCATCGCTGGTAAGATCTGACTGTGTGACATCTCACCTGCGACCTCCCAGCGACTCACCTGCGATCCCTATCAGGTCGCATCGTTTTCGGGATCGCTGGTAAGTCGTTGTGTGTGACTGGGCCTTTACCCTCAAACCGAAGGGGTTTTTTTAAGTCCAGCAGAACACGCCAATCCCGAACATCCTCAGGTCCGCTCTTCTCTTCTTAAGGCCTCTTTCACACGTTCGTGAAAACCATTGCACTTTTTTCACGGACGTGTCAGAGGTGCGTTTTGCCCTCTGTGAGCCGTGTTTATGGCCTACGTGTGTTCTCCGTGTGTTATCCGTGAACACACGGCGAACGGGAACTTTCTACTCACCTATCCCTGGTGCTGAACTTCGGTCTCCGGTCCTGCCGACTCCCCGCTGCTGCTGCTTCCGGCCGCAGTGAAGTGAATATTCAATGAGCATAATGAGCGGCAGTCGGCAGCAAGTGACAGCAGCGGCAGAGACAGGAAGGCTGGAGAAGGTGAGTAAAGTTTTGTTTTTTTTTCTCGAAGACACATGTCTTTTCTCCGGTGCGTGTCATACGGAACACATCCATGTGGTTCGTTTGCATTACGTGTGACACATTTGTGTTCCGTGTGACACCCGTGATGCCGGAGAGAAAGCACACGGACACATGTAAGTACGGAACGGACACACGTTCCGTGCGCAAATACTTACGTGTGCCCGAAACCATAGGAATACCTAGGTCTACGTGTGTACGTGTCTCCGGTACATGAGAAAACTGCCAAACACGTACTGGAGGAACGTACGTGGAAAAGAGGCCTTATATACACCACTCAACAATGGTGATGTCGATTCTGGGATATCTGATGCACTATTTGACATGTATCATTTATACATAAATTCAACTGTTTAAAGTGAATATGTCACTAGCTTTTTGATACCTCATCTGAGAGCAGCATAATATAGGAAAAGAGACCCTGATTCCAGTAATGTATCACTTAGTTTACTGGGTGCAGCAGTTGTGATACAATCAATGTCTTTAGTAGAGCTCAAAAAGATAACCCTCCCCACATTACAGCTTTCTATGTATATTGTATATTGACAGTAAGGGGAACTTTACACCCTGCGACATCGCTAGCAACTGCTAGCGATGTTGCGCGCGATAGCACTCGCCCCCGTCGTGTGTGCGATATTGTGTGATCGCTGCCGTAGCGAACATTATCGCTACGGCAGCATCACACGCACATACCTTGACAGCGACGTCGCTATGACTGCTGAACAATCCCTCCCTCAAGGGGGAAGTGCGTTCGGCGTCAAAGCGACCTCACTGCCGCGTCACTAAGCGGCCGGCCAATAGAAGCGGAGGGGCGGAGATGAGCAGGACGTAACATCCCGCCCACCTCCTTCCTTCCACATTGCCGGTGGAGGCAGGTAAGCAGATGTTCGTCTCTCCCGCGGTGTCACACATAACGATGTGTGCTGCCGCAGGAACGACGAACAACATCGTACCGGTGACACAGCAATATTAAGGAAATTATCGACGTGTCAACGATCATCGTTTTGGAACGATTTTTTGATTCGTTGATCATCGCTCATTAGTGTTACACGCTGCGATGTCGCTACCGGCGCCGGATGTACGTTACTAAGATATATCGGTAGCGATGTCGCAGCGTGTAAAGTACCCCTAAGTTGCTAATCACTGCTGAGGGCATGGTTGGACCAGATGTCATGTGGGCTCTAGTCCAGCAGTCATAATCTTCTACTGATAAAACACTCATTGTATTGAAACAAGAACAAACAGCCTAATAAGTGACATATCACTGAAGTCAGGCTCTCAGGAAAGATAAGCTTTTTGTAATTAACATATAATATACCATACATTAAATAGGCAGGCTGAAAATGAATTTGTGTTTCGGACCACCCCTTTTAGGCTAGGTTCGCACACTGCGTCTTTTTGACGCTTCGTTTTTGTGCGTTTTTGGCCGCTAAAAACGCACAAAAACACACCTACGGCGAAAAAACGCATCAAAAACGCATGCGTTTTTGCTGCGATTTGGTGCGTTTTTGGCTGCGTTTTGCTGCGTTTTTGATCTCTGCGTTTTACTGCGTTTTTCCAATGCATTGCATGGGGGGAAAACGCAGAAAAACGCAGGAAAGAACTGACATGTCCATTTTTTTTTTTAACTCAAAAACGCAGGTAAAAAAAACAGATGTGTGCGGACAGCAAAAATGAAAACTCATAGACTTTGCTGGGGAAGCAAAGTCCTGCAGTTTTGAGGCCAAAAACGCACCCGAAAAACGCGCAAAAACGCCGCGAAAAACGCATTGTTCGCACATAGCCTAATGGCGTTAACACAGAGTTCTTAAAAACTGGCAAACCCCTTTAAGTACAAATGTTCATTCTGTAAGTATATGTAATCCCCTATTATTATCTATACACATTTTATTAATCAATCAGCACCAAGAACAGCAGATGACACACTTTAGGAAAGAAAAACATATCCCACTATACAAAAAAAAAAGTTAAAATCATTGCTCAATGGAACTCATTTTTTGTTAATTCACTATAATGCTGTCCATTAAGTGTATCGTGTTTACTATGTTATGTCAATGTTTTGTTGTTTATTTCCTTCACAAAATATTTAAAATTATCATAAATCTGTGGAAATCTGAATCCAGAAAATCACCCATGGTTTAATAGTTATTATTTTAAAGAATACTTGGTGATTTATTTTGTTTAGTTTCTTCTGCATTTTGTAAAGCTTAGATCTGAATGCTCATAACAGAGAATTTTACAGCAGGTTTTTTTAATCTAAAAGCAGTAAAATAGTGAAATGTAGGAGCAGAGAACATGAATCCAAGGATATGTTACTTGCTCACCAATTTGCTGTAATTTTAACCCCTTCACCCCCGGCCACTAAAACACCCTAATGACCGGGCCATTTTTTGCAATTCTGACCAGTGTCACTTTGACAGGTTATAACTCTGGAACGCTTCAACGGATCCTGGCGATTCTGACATTGTTTTTTCGTGACATATTGTACTTCATGTCAGTTGTAAATTTAGGCCGATACTTTTTGCGTTTATTTGTGAAAATTTAGGAAATTGTGCGAAAATTTTGAAAATTTTGCAATTTTCAAACTTTGAAAATTTATGCTCATAAATCTGAGAGATATGTCACACAAAATAGTTACTAAATAACATTTCCCACTTGTCTACTTTACATCAGCGCAATTTTCAAAACAAATTTTTTTTTCGTTAGGAAGTTAGAAGGGGTCAAAGTTCATCAGCAATTTCTAATTTTTCCAACAAAATTTACAAAATAATTTTTTTTAGGGACCACATCACATTTGAAGTGACTTTGAGAGGCCGAGGTGACAGAAAATACCCAAAAGTGACCCCATTCTAAAAACTGCACCCCTCACACTGCTCAAAACCACATCCAAGAAGTTTATTAACCCTTTAGGTGCTTCACAGGAACCAAAGCAATGTGGAAGGAATAAATGAAAATTTTACTTTTTAACACAAAAATGTTACTTTAGCCATAAAATATTCATTTTTACAAGGGAGAAAAGAGAAAGTGCACCCTACAATTTATTGTGCATTTTCTCCTGAGTACGCTGATACCCCATATGGGGTAAAAATCAATTGTTTGGGTGCACGGCAGAGGTCAAAATGCAAGGAGCGCCATTTGAATTTTTAAACGCAAAATTAGCTGCACTCATTAGCGGACGCCATGTCGGGTTTGAAGACCACCTGAGGTGCCTAAACAATGGAGCTCCCCCACAAGTGACCCCATTTTGGAAACTAGAGCCCTTAAATAATTTTTCTAGATGTTTGGTGAGCACTTTGAACACCTGGGGGCTTCACAGAAGTTTATAACGTTGAGCCGTGAAAAGAAAAAAAACATTTTTTTTACCACAAAACTGTTGCTTCAACTAGGTAGCTTTTTTTTTCACAAGGGTATCGGGAAAAAATGCAACATAAAATGTATTGTCCATTTTCTCCTGAGTATGCAGATACCTCATATGTGGTGGAAATCAAATGTTTGGGCACACGGCAGAGCTCGAAAGGGAAGGAGCGCCATTTGAATTTTTGAACGCAAAATTAGCTGCACTTATTAGCGGACGCCATGTCAGGTTTGAAGACCCCCTGAGGTGCCTAAACAATAGAGCTCCCCCACAAGTGACCCCATTTTGGAAACTAGATCCCTCAAATAATTTTTCTAGATGTTTGGTGAGCACTTTGAACACCTGGGGGCTTCACAGAAGTTTATAACGTTGAGCCGTGAAAAGAAAAAAAAATTTTTTTACCACAAAACTGTTGCTTTAACTAGGTCGCTTTTTTTTTCACAAGGGTATCAGGAAAAAATGCACCATAAAACGTATTGTGCAATTTCTCCTGAGTACGCAGATACCTAACATGTGGTGGAAAGTAATTGTTGGGCGCATGGCGTGGCTCAGAAGAGAAGGGCACCATTTGACAGCAAAATTGGTTGGAATCATTAGCGGACGCCATGTCACGTTTTTAGACCCCCCCTATGGTGCCTAAACAGTGGAGCTCCCCCACAAATTACCCCATTTTGGAACTAGACCCCTCAAGGAATTTATCTAGATGTTTAGTGAGCCCCTTGTACCCCCAGGGGCTCCACTGAAAGTTGATAACGTTGAACCGTGAAAATTATTTATTTCTTTTTAATTTTTTTTTTAAATTTTTGCAGCAACAAGGTAGCTTTTTTTTTTTCTTTTTACAACGGTATCAGGAAAAAATGCACCATAAAACGTATTGTGCAATTTTTCCCGAGTACGCAGATACCTCATATGTGGTGGAAATCAATTGTTTGGGCACATGGCGGGGCTCAGAAGACAAGGAACGCCATTTGACTTTTCAAACGCACAGACGCAGTGCACTGATCGGCCGCTGCAGGAGGCACGGTCGGATGAGATACAAAAAGCGCTGGGGATACGGAAAAAAAAAAAAGTCACGCCAAAAATTGAGCAGGGATGCTGATCCGCGCTCAGCGGGACGTACGGACAGATGCGATACTTTTTTTTCCGTATCCCCGACGCTTTTTGTATCGCATCCGTCCGTGCCTCCCGCCGAGCGCTGATCAGGGATGCACATAACGGATCGGCATCCCTGCTCAATTTTTGGCGTGATTTTTTTTTTTCTGTATCCCCGACGCTTTTTGTATCGCATCCGTCCGTGCGTCCCGCCGAGCGCTGATCAGGGATGCACATAACGGATCTGCTTCCCTGCTCAATTTTTGGCGTGACTTTTTTTACCGTATCCCCGACGCTTTTTGTATCGCATCCGTCCGTGCGTCCCGCCGAGCGCTGATCAGGGATGCACATGACGGATCGGCATTCCTGCTCAATTTTTGGCATGACTTTTTTTTCCGTATCCCCGATGCTTTTTGTCACGCCAAAAATTGAGCAGGGATGCCGATCCGTTATGTGCATCCCTGATCAGCGCTCGGCGGGATGCACGGACTGATGCGATACAAAAAGCGTCGGGGATACGGGAAAAAAAGTCCCGCCGAAAACTGACCACGGATGCAGATACGTTATCTGCATCCCTGATCAGCGCTCAGCGGGACGCACGGACGCATGAGGTGTAAAAATGGACAGGGGATAGAGGAAAAAAAAAGAAAAAAAAAAGTTATACTCACAGTACCCAGAGGATTAGCAGGAGGAACAGCTTTACAGCAGCAGCCAGCAAGCAGGAAGTTGGACAGCTCAGCAGAAGACCCAGGAAGAAGGACCCAGCGATGGAGGCAGATGTGATCGGCCGGTGAAGACAGGTAAGAGGACGTCGGGGGGACAGCAGAGGGAGAGGGGGACAGCAGAGGGGGAGAGCAGAGGAGGAGGGAGATACTGGAGGAGCTGCAGAATAGAGATCACGGGGGAGGCCGGCAGATTGGGATGTCGGGAGGCAGATTGGGATGGCGGGGGGCAGATCGGGATGTCGGAGGGCAGATCGGGATGTCGGGGGACAGATCGGGATGTCGGGGGGGCAGATCGGGATGTCGGGGGGGCAGATCGGGATGTTGGGGGGGCAGATCGGGATGTCGGGGGGCAGATCGCAGGGGGGCACGGGCAGGGGCCATTACGGGAGCGCGCAGGAGCAATCACAGGAGCGCGCAGGGGCTGCAAGGTGAGCACAATACTCACCGCTCCTGCTCCTGCTCCGTGACGTGACAGCAGCGGCAGCAGCAGCGGTGGCGTGGTACCACTAGTACCAGCCAGTGCTGCACGCTGCAGACATGTTGGGGGAGGGTCCCCAGACCAGCACAGGCCTGGGGAGGGCGGCCACCAGCAAATCAAACCGCCCCACTGCACACTGATTGGAGCGATTGCGCGTCATAGCACGATCGCTCCAATCAGTGCTGCAGGGGCTGGGGGGCGGCATGTTTGAGATCCACCTATGATCTGCTGTACCTGCTACGGCGTCTTATAGCTGGATCTCACAGTATCGCACTATTTCCGGCATTATTTTTACCGAAATCAGTGCGAAAGATGTGGTTGGCGGTTCAGATTTGAACAGCCAATCACATCGATCGTCGATGGGGGGGTGGCGATGCCACCCCCCTGGGGTGAAGCAAAGGTCCCCTGCTGTAAGAAACAGCAGGGGACATCATTTGAAAGCCGTTGCTATGGCCACGGCAATCAAATGAACTTTAGGCAGTAAAATTACGTCCCTGGTCGTTAAGTCACGTTAAAATAGGACGTAATTTTACTGCCCGCGGTCGTGAAGGGGTTAATACAATCAGTGTTTTATCCAAGAAAACTAAGACTAGATGACATGTCCAGGTCATTCAGACTAATCTGTGTAACCCCTCCCACAGCACTGATTGGCAGCTTGCTGACAGTTTACAGTTGTACACAGGAAGCTGTCAGTCAGTGGTGTGGGTGGGGTTATGCAAAGTTCAGCATTGTGACAGCTGCTACATCTCCAGCAAAGTGACTGGAGACTTATTGATTTCGAATGGACAACCCCTTTGCACAAAAAGTGCCATGAAAACTCAACTTGTCCTTCAAAAAATACCTCCTACATCTTTTTTTATGGGAAATAAAATATCTATATATATAATTGCCTTATTCTGTCTGTCTGTCTGTCTGTCTGTCTGTCTGTCTTGCTCCAAAATTGTGTCCTTACGGTGACACAAAGCTGATTGGCCGCTGGGCTCGCCTTGGCCCCGCCCCTCCCGCACGGATTGGCCGCTCGCCCAGGCTCTGCCCGCACACGGATTGGCCAGCCGCTCGCCCAGGCTCCGCCCCCACACGGATTGGCCTCTCGCCCCGGCACCCTGCACGCATTGGCAACTCTGCCACGCCCCGCCCCCTCACGCAATGCACGCTCGCTCTGGCCCCGCCCCCCGCACGCATTCCCCGAACCGACACGGAGCCACGACTCCCAGGTGAGTACTGTACCCCCGGGAGCCCACATCAGCGTACGCCGCCAACCCAGCCGACACATACCCTCGCATTGCTGGGGTTGCCGCCGTATGCTGGTGTGGGCTCCCGTGCGAGCGGGGGACGGGATACGCTGGTAACCATGGTAGCATAATTACCAGCGCATCAAGGTCCTGCAGCGGCGGAACATACACACGCACACACATAACAACACACAAACAATCAGATCACACTCACTCTCACACACACATCACATCGCATCCACACACTCACAACATCCTGGGATATCGCTTGCTTCTCGGCGGCGATACTGTGGAGTGACCTTCCAGGACCTGCCGGAGGATCACTTGGCCAGAAGCATGTGTTATCTCTGGATGTTGTGAGTGTGAGCGCGTATGTGCGATATCTTCAGTGTGTGTGTGAGTGTATGCGATCGGATGTGTGTGAGTGTGTTCAGATGTATGAGTGTGTGTGTGTGTGAGTGTATGCGATCGGATCTGTGAGTGTCGGCAGAGGAGCACGGCGTGCTGGGGGAGGCTGGGAAGAGAGAGGCTGATCCTGGGGAAGGCTGGGAGGGGGAGGCTGATGCTGGGGGAGGCTGGGAGGAGAGAGGCTGATGCTGGAGGAGGCTGGGAGGAGAGAGGCTGATGTTGGGGGAGGCTGGGAGGCGAGAGGCTGATGCTGGGGGAGGCTGGGAGGGGGAGGCTGATGCTGGGAGGGGGAGGCTGATGCTGGGGGAGGCTGGGAGGGGGAGGCTGATGCTGGGGGAGGCTGAGGCTGGGAGGAGAGAGGCTGATGCTGGGGACAGAGAGGCTGATGCTGGGGACAGAGAGGCTGATGCTGGGAAGAGAGAGGCTGATGCTGGGAGGAGAGAGGCTGATGCTGGGGGCAGAGAGGCTGATGCTGGTGCAGCATGGGCGATGGAGCACGATGGGGGGTGCGCAGCTAGGGGGATGGAGCACGATAGGGAGTGCGCAGCATGGGGGATGGAGCACGTTTGGGAGTGCGCAGCATGGCGGATGGAGCACGTTTGGGACTGCGCAGCATGGCGGATGGACCACGTTTGGGAGTGCGCAGCATGGCGGATGGAGCACGTTTGGGAGTGCGCAGCATGGCGGATGGAGCACGTTTGGGAGTGCGCAGCATGGCGGATGAAGCACGTTTGGGAGTGCGCAGCATGGCGGATGGACCACGTTTGGGAGTGCGCAGCATGGCGGATGGAGCACATTTGGGAGTGCGCAGCATGGCGGATGGAGCACGTTTGGGAGTGCGCAGCATGGCGGATGGAGCACGATGGGGGGTGCGCAGCATGGGGGATGGAGCACGATGGGAGGTGCACACCTCCCCCCAACACACACACACACACAACACACCACACACACACTGGGAACCACAAACACCGCCCTACACAGACACCCACACACACAGACAACGCTGCACACACACAACACCCAACACACAAACACCGCGGCATACATAAATATACGCACATACCACGCAACACACACACATTGCACAAAACATACCTCCCCCCAAAACACACCACACCCACACAAACCGCGCAACACACACAAACACAACGCTACAGACACACAGCGCTCCACAAACAACGCAACACACGCAACACACATACAACACAGCTCTCACCCCCCGCCACACCCAGACAACACCCAGAACATGTACAGCGCCCTACACAAACACTTGGTAATTACACACAACAACATCTATATATATATATATATATATAATTGCCTTATTCTGTCTGTCTGTCTGTCTGTCTTGCTCCAAAATTATGTCCTTACCGTGACATGTCCTTACGGTGACAAACAGCGGATTGGCCGCTGGCCTCGCCATGGCCCCGCCCCCCCGCACGGATTGGCCGCTCGCCTCGCATCGGCTCCTCACCCCGCACGGATTGGCCGCTCACATCGCCTCGGGTCCGCCCCCCACACGGATTGGCCGCTCTCCTTGCCTCGGCTCCGCCCCCCCGCACGAATTGGCCGCTCGCCCAGGCTCCACCCCCACACGGAATGGCTTCTTGCCCCGAGGTGAGCGCATCAAGGTCCTGCAGCGGCGGAACACACACACACGCACACACATAAGAACAGACACACACACACTCACATCACACTCACACTCACTTTCACACTCTCACACTCACACTTTCACACTCACACTTTCACACTCACACACTCACTCACTTTCACACTCACACTTTCACACTCACACTTTCACACTCACACTCACACTTTCACACTCACACTCACACTTTCACACTCACACTCACACTTTCACACTCACACTCACACTTTCACACTCACACTCACACTTTCACACTCACACTCACACTTTCACACTCACACTTTCACACTCACACTTTCACACTCACACTCACACTTTCACACTCACACTTTCACTTTCACACTCACACTTTCACACTCACACTTTCACACTCACACTTTCACGCTCACACTTTCACACTCACACTCACACTCACACTTTTACACTCACACTTTCACACTCACACTCACACTTTCACACTCACACTCACACTTTCACACTTTCAAACTCACACTTTCACACTCACACTTTCACACTCACACTTTCACACTCACACTTTCACACTCAAACTCAAACTTTCACACTCACACTCTCACACTCACACTTTCACACTCACACTCACACTTTCACAATCACACTCATTCACACTCACTTTCACTCACACTCACACTTTCACACTTTCACACTCACACTCTCACTTTCACTCACACTCTCACACTCACACTTTCACACTCACACTTTCACACTCACACTCACACTTTCACACTCACACTTTCAAACTCACACTCACACTTTCACACTCACACTCACACTTTCACACTCACACTTTCACACTCACACTTTCACACTCACACTTTCACACTCACACTTTCACACTCACACTCACACTTTCACACTCACACTTTCACACTCACGCTCACACTCACACTTTCACACTCACACTTTCACACTCACACTCACACTTTCACACTTTCACACTCACACTTTCACACTCACACTTTCAAACTCACACTTTCACACTCACACTTTCACACTCACGCTCACACTCACACTTTCACACTCACACTCACACTTTCACACTCACACTCACACTTTCACACTTTCACACTCACACTTTCACACTCACACTTTCAAACTCACACTTTCAAACTCACACTTTCACACTCACACTCACACTCTCACTTTCACTCACACTCTCACACTCACACACACACTCACACTTTCACACTCACACTTTCACACTTTCACACTCACACTTTCACACTTTCACACTCACACTCACACTTTCACACTCACACTTTCACACTCACTTTCACACTCACACTTTCACACTCACACTTTCACACTTTCACACTCACACTCACACTTTCACACTCACACTTACACTTTCACACTCACACTTTCACACACACACTCACACTTTCACACTCGCACTTTCACACTCACACTCACACTTTCACACTCACACTCACACTTTCACACTCACACTTTCACACTCACACTTTCACACTCACACTTTCACACTCACACTTTCACACTCACACTCACACACTCACACTCACACTCACACTCTCACTTTCACACTCACTTTCACACTCACTTTCACACTCACATCAGATCGCATCCACGTCCTGCAGCGGCGGAACACACACACCTCACACACACATCAGATCGCATCCACATTCTGCAGCGGCGGAACACACACACCTCACACACACATCAGATCGCATCCACGTCCTGCAGCGGCGGAACACACACACGCACACACATAAGAACAGACACACCCACACACATCAGATCACACTCACTCTCACACACACACTCACACACACACTTTCACACACACTCACACTTTCACACTCACACTCACACTTTCACACTCACACACTTTCACACTTTCACACTCACACTTTCACACTCACACTTTCACACTCACACTCACACTTTCACACTCACACTTTCACGCTCACACTTTCACACTCACTTTCAAACTCACTTTCACACTCACATCACATCGCATCCACGTCCTGCAGCGGCGGAACACACACACCTCACACACACATCAGATCGCATCCACGTTCTGCAGCGGCGGAACACACACACCTCACACACACATCAGATCGCATCCACGTCCTGCAGCGGCGGAACACACACACGCACACACATAAGAACAGACACACACACATCAGATCACACTCACTCTCACCCACACACACACACTCACACACACACACTTTCACACACACACTCACACTCACACTTTCACACTCACACTCACACTTTCACACTCACACTTTCACATTCACACACTTTCACACTCACACTCACACTTTCACACTCACATTTTCACACTCACACTTTCACACTCACACTTTTACACTCACACTTTCACACTCACACTTTCACACTCACACTCACACTTTCACACTCACTCACACTTTCACACTCACACTCACACTTTCACACTCACACTTTCACACTCACACTCACACTTTCACACTCACACTTTCACACTCACACTCACACTTTCACACTCACACTTTCACACTCACACTCACACTTTCACACTCACTCACACTTTCACACTCACACTCACACTTTCACACTCACACTCACACTTTCACACTCACACTTTCACACTCACACTTTCACACTCACACTTTCACACTCATACTTTCACACTCACACTTTCACACTCACACTTTTACACTCACACTTTCACACTCACACTTTCACACACACACTTTCACACTCATACTCACACTTTCACACTCACACTTTCACACTCACACTTTCACACTCACACTTTCACACTCACACTTTCACACTCATACTTTCACACTCACACTTTCACACTCATACTCACACTTTCACACTCACACTTTCACACTCACACTTTCACACTTTCACACTCACTCACACTCACACTTTCACACTCACACTCACACTTTCACACTCACACTTTCACACTCACACTTTCACACTTTCACACTCACACTTTCACACTCACACTTTCACACTCACACTTTCACACTCACACTCACACTTTCACACTCACACTTTCACACTCACACTTTCACACTCACACTTTCACACTCTCACTTTCACACTCACATCAGATCGCATCCACGTCCTGCAGCGGCGGAACACACACACCTCACACACACATCAGATCGCATCCACGTTCTGCAGCGGCGGAACACACACACCTCACACACACATCAGATCGCATCCACGTCCTGCAGCGGCGGAACACACACACGCACACACATAAGAACAGACACACACACACACACACATCAGATCACACTCACTCTCACACACACACACTCACACACACTTTCACACACACACACTCACACTCACACTTTCACACTCACACTAACACTTTCACACTCACACTTTCACACTCACACTTTAACACTCACACTTTAACACTCACACTTTAACACTCACACTTTCACACTCACACTTTCACACTCACACTTTCACACTCACACTCACTCACACTCACACTTTCACACTCACACTTACACTTTCACACTCACACTCACACTCTCACACTCACACTTTCACACTCACACTTTCACACTCACACTCACACTCACTTTCACACTCACTTTCACACTCACACTTACACTTTCACTCTCACACTCACACTCTCACACTCACACTTTCACACTCACACTTTCACACTCACACTTTCACACTCTTACTCACTCACACTTTCACACTTACACTCACACTCACACTTTCACACTCACACTCACACTTTCACACTCACACTCTCACTTTCACTCACACTCACACTTTCACACTCACACTTTCACACTCACACTTTCACACT
The DNA here is from genome assembly GCF_048569485.1 of Anomaloglossus baeobatrachus. Taxonomy (NCBI): domain Eukaryota; kingdom Metazoa; phylum Chordata; class Amphibia; order Anura; family Aromobatidae; genus Anomaloglossus; species Anomaloglossus baeobatrachus. The sequence goes on along the minus strand of NC_134353.1, from coordinate 599,365,290 downwards.
CACACTTTCACACTCACACTTTCACACTCACACTTTCACTCACACTTACACTTTAACACTCTCACTCACACTTTCACACTCACACTCACACTTTCACACTCACTTTCACACTCACTTTCACACTCACATCAGATCGCATCCACGTCCTGCAGCGGCGGAACACACACACCTCACACACACATCAGATCGCATCCACATTCTGCAGCGGCGGAACACACACACCTCACACACACATCAGATCGCATCCACGTCCTGCAGCGGCGGAACACACACACGCACACACATAAGAACAGACACACCCACACACATCAGATCACACTCACTCTCACACACACACTCACACACACACTCACACACACACTTTCACACACACTCACACTTTCACACTCACACTCACACTTTCACACTCACACACTTTCACACTCACACTTTCACACTCACACTTTCACACTCACACTTTCACACTCACACTCACACTTTCACACTCACACTTTCACTCACACTTACACTTTAACACTCTCACTCACACTTTCACACTCACACTCACACTTTCACACTCACTTTCACACTCACTTTCACACTCACATCAGATCGCATCCACGTCCTGCAGCGGCGGAACACACACACCTCACACACACATCAGATCGCATCCACGTTCTGCAGCGGCGGAAAACACACACCTCACACACACATCAGATCGCATCCACGTCCTGCAGCGGCGGAACACACACACGCACACACATAAGAACAGACACACACACATCAGATCACACTCACTCTCACCCACACACACACACTCACACACACACACTTTCACACACACACTCACACTCACACTTTCACACTCACACTCACACTTTCACACTCACACTTTCACATTCACACACTTTCACACTCACACTCACACTTTCACACTCAAATTTTCACACACACTTTCACACTCACACTCACACTTTCACACTCACACTTTTACACTCACACTTTCACACTCACACTTTCACACTCACACTCACACTTTCACACTCACACTTTCACACTCACACTTTCACACTCACACTCTCACTTTCACTCACACTCACACTTTCACACTCACACTTTCACACTCACACTTTCACACTCACACTTTCACACTCACACTTTCACACTCACACTTTCACTCACACTTACACTTTAACACTCTCACTCACACTTTCACACTAACACTTTCACACTCACACTCACACTCACACTTTCACACTCACTTTCACACTCACTTTCACACTCACATCAGATCGCATCCACGTCCTGCAGCGGCGGAACACACACACCTCACACACACATCAGATCGCATCCACATTCTGCAGCGGCGGAACACACACACCTCACACACACATCAGATCGCATCCACGTCCTGCAGCGGCGGAACACACACACGCACACACATAAGAACAGACACACCCACACACATCAGATCACACTCACTCTCACACACACACTCACACACACACTCACACACACACTTTCACAGACACTCACACTTTCACACTCACACTCACACTTTCACACTCACACACTTTCACACTCACACTTTCACACTCACACTTTCACACTCACACTTTCACACTCACACTTTCACACTCACACTCACACTTTCACACTCACACTCACACTTTCACACTCACACTTTCACACTCACACTTTCACACTCACTTTCAAACTCACTTTCACACTCACATCAGATCGCATCCACGTCCTGCAGCGGCGGAACACACACACCTCACACACACATCAGATCGCATCCACGTTCTGCAGCGGCGGAAAACACACACCTCACACATAAGAACAGACACACACACATCAGATCACACTCACTCTCACCCACACACACACACTCACACACACACACTTTCACACACACCCTCACACTCACACTTTCACACTCACACTCACACTTTCACACTCACACTTTCACATTCACACACTTTCACACTCACACTCACACTTTCACACTCACACTTTCACACTCACACTCACACTTTCACACTCACACTTTTACACTCACACTTTCACACTCACACTCACACTTTCACACTCACACTTTCACACTCACACTTTCACACTCACACTCACACTCTCACTCTCACACTCACTTTCACACTAACTTTCACACTCACATCAGATCGCATTCACGTCCTGCAGCGGCGGAACACACACACCTCACACACACATCAGATCGCATCCACGTTCTGCAGCGGCGGAACACACACACCTCACACACACACATCAGATCGCATCCACGTCCTGCAGCGGCGGAACACACACACGCACACACATAAGAACAGACACACACACACACACATCAGATCACACTCACTCTCACACACACACACTCACACACACACTTTCACACACACTCACACTCACACTTTCACACTCACACTCACACTTTCACACTCACACTCACACTTTCACACTCACACTTTCACACTCACACTTTAACACTCACACTTTCACACTCACACTCACGCTTTCACACTCACACTCACTCACACTCACACTTTCACACTCACACTTACACTTTCACACTCACACTCACACTCTCACACTCACACTTTCACACTCACACTTTCACACTCACACTTTCACACTCACACTTTCACACTCACACTTTCACACTCTTACTCACTCACACTTTCACACTTACACTCACACTCACACTTTCACACTCACACTCTCACTTTCACTCACACTCACACTTTCACACTCACATTTTCACACTCACACTTTCACACTCACACTCACTTTCACACTCACACTTTCACACTCACACTCACACTTTCACTCACACTTTCACACTCACACTCACACTTTCACACTCACACTTTCACACACACTTTCACACTCACACTTTCACACTCACACTTTCACACTCACACTTTCACACTCACTTTCACACTAATATCAGATCGCATCCACGTCCTGCAGCGGCGGAACACACACACCTCACACACACATCAGATCGCATCCACGTTCTGCAGCGGCGGAACACGCACACCTCACACACACATCAGATCGCATCCACGTCCTGCAGCGGCGGAACACACACACGCACACACATAAGAACAGACACACACACACATCAGATCACACTCACTCTCACACACACACACTCACACACACACACTCACACACACACTTTCACACACACACTCACACTTTCACAATCACACTCACACTTTCACAATCACACTTTCACACTCACACTTTTACACTCACACTCACACTTTCACACTCACACTTTAACACTCACACTCACACTTTCACACTCACACTCACACTTTCACACTCACTCACACTCACACTTTCACACTCACACTTTCACACTCACACTCACACTCTCACACTCACACTTTCACACTCACACTTTGACTCACACTTTCACACTCACACTTTCACTCACACTCACACTTTCACACTCACACTCACTTTCACACTCACACGTTCACACTCACACTCACACTTTCACACTTACACTTACACTTTCACACTCACACTTTCACACTCACACTCACACTCACTCACACTTTCACACTCACACTCACACTCTCACTTTCACTCACACTCACACTTTCACACTCACATTTTCACACTCACACTCACACTTTCACACTCACACTCACCCTTTCACACTCACCCTTTCACACTCACACTTTCACACTCACACTTTCACACTCACACTCTGACTTTCACTCACACGTTCACACTGACACTTTCACACTCACACTAACACTTTCACACTCACACTTTCACACTCACACTTTCACACTCACACTTTCACACTCACACTTTCACACTCACATCAGATCGCATCCACGTCCTGCAGCGGCGGAACACACACACACATCAGATCGCATCCACGTCCTGCAGCGGCGGAACACACACACCTCACACACATCAGATCGCATCCAAGTCCTGCAGCGGCGGAACACACACACGCACACACACACATAAGAACATACACACACACATGAGATCACACTCACTCTCACACACACCTCACACACACATCAGATCGCATCCACATACTCACAACATCCCATGATATCGCTTGCTTCTCGGCGGCGATACTGTGCAGTGATCTTCCAGGACCTGCCGGAGGATCACATGGCCGGAAGCATGTGGTATCTCCGGATGTTGTGAGTGTGTCAGCGCGTATGTGTGATATCGTCAGTGTGTGTGTGTATGCGATCGGATGTGTGTGAGTGTGTGTGTGTGAGTGTATGCGATCGGATGTGTGTGAGTGTGTGTGTGTGAGTGTATGCGATCGGATGTGTGTGAGTGTATGCGATCGGATCTATGAGTGTCGGCAGAGGAGCACGGCGTGCAGCACAGCTGCTGGGACCGCCCACCGGTGGGCACAGGGAGAAGTGGGGTGTGTGTGTGAGTGTATGCGATCAGATGTGTGCGTGTTTACTGTCTGATGTGTGACTGTGGAGCACGATGGGGGGTGCACAGCATGGGGGATGGAGCACGATGGGGGGTGCACAGCATGGGGGATGGAGCACGATGGGGGGTGCGCAGCATGGGGGATGGAGCACGATGTGGAGTGCGCAGCATGGGGGATGGAGCACGATGGGGAGTGTGCAGCATGGGGGATGGAGCATGATGGGGGGTGCGCAGCATGGGGGATGGAGCACGATGGGGAGTGCGCAGCATGGGGGATGGAGCACGATGGGGAGTGTGCAGCATGGGGGATGGAGCACGATGGGGGGTGCGCAGCATGGGGGATGGAGCACGTTTGGGAGTGCGCAGCATGGGGGATGGAGCACGATGGGGAATGCGCAGCATGGGGGATGGAGCACGATGGGAAATGCGCAGCATGGAGGATGGAGCACAATGGGGAGTGGGGATGGAGCACGATGGGGGGTGCGCAGCATGGGGGATGAAGCACGATGGGGGGTGCGCAGCATGGGGGATGGAGCACTATGGGGGGTGCAGCATGGGGGGTGGACCACGATGGGGGGTGCACACCTCCCCCCAAAATACACACACACACTGCCACACACGCACTGCACAACACACCACACACACACTGGGAACCACAAACACTGCCCTACACAGACACCTACACACACAAGGCCGCACACACACAACACCCAACACACAAACACCGTGGCACACACAAATATACGCACATACCGCACAACACACACATTGCACAAAACATACCTCCCCCAAAACACACACACACACCCACACAAACTGCGCAACACACATACATAACGATACAGACACACAGCGCTCCACAAATAACGACACACAACGCAACACACAAACATCACCGCTCTCACCCCCCGCCACACCCAGACAACACCCAGAACATGTACAGCGCCCTACACAAACACTTGGTAACTACACACAACAACATCTATATATATATATATATATATATATATATATACATATATTTATATATATATATAACAAAAATCATACATTAACTACACAATACGTAAATTCTAGAATACCCAATGCGTAGAATCGGGCCACCTTCTAGTATATAATAATAATATAATTTATATAAAATACATGTATTAACAAAAATAGCAGGCCAGGTTTTTTTACCTAAAGGTTCAAATCACTCCCCTTTTATCCCATTGAAAATTAAAGGGTTAAAAAATGAAAAAATATGCACACATTTGGTATCGCCGCGTTCAGAAATGCCCAATCTATCAAAACATAAAATCAATTAATCTGATAGGCAAAATGCATAGCGGCAAAAAAATTCACAAAGCCAAAATTAAGTTTTTTGGTCTCCATAAATTTTTCACAAAATGTAATAGCAGTCGATAAAAACATAGCATCTGTGCAAAAATGGTACCATTAAAAACATCAGCTCGAGATGCAAAAAATAAGCTGTCACTGAGTCATAGATCCCAAAAAATGAGAAAGCAACGGGTCACGGAAAATAGTGCAAAAAGTGCGCCACTTATTGTTGGACAAATCTCTGAATGTTTTTAACCCCTTAGATAAGAGTAAACCTATACATGTTTGATGTCTACAAACTCATACCGACCTGAGGCATCACACCAATACATCAGTTTTACTATATAGTGAACATGGTGAATAAAGTATCCCAAAAACAATCATGCAATTGCACTTTATTCGCAAATTTTCTGCACTTGGAATTTTTTTTTCTGTTTTCCAGTACACTATATGGTAAAAATTATGATTTCATTTAAAAGTACAATTCGTCCCACAAAAAAACAAGCCCTCATATGGCAAGATTGACAGAAAAATATAAAAGTTACGGCTTTCGGAAGAAGGGGAGCAAAAAAAAAAATGAAAAACGGAAAATCGCCCGGGACTGAAGTGGTTAAGGTTTTAATATGCAGCAAAATGCACCACCCAACCAAATAAATATTGAGAAAATGCAGGTATAATAGCCCACCAATGAATAATAAGCAATGCGTTTAATATAAACATATTCAAAAACTGGCTCCATTAAAATAGTTTCAGAAAATAAAGTATTTCCTCCAGAAATTTAATAATACTCTCCCTACACTGCCCCTCTCCTCAACACACCCTCTACACTGCCCCTCTCCTCAACACACCCCTCTCTATAATGTGGCGCCCTTTGCTTAGTCGCCATATTATACTACATGTGTATTTCCATCTGTGTAACATGTACTGTTAGGCTTGATGAGATATGGTTTTCTCTGCTGTTCACTACAAAGCACACATTTACATACACTCCCTTACTGGGGCTATTCTCTTGAGGAAAACCCAACGCTTGAGACTGAACCCTAGAAGGAGATGAGGAGAAGCTGAGTTCTGAAATTCTAAAATTCCAGTCAGAGCCAGTGTGAGGCTGGTTTCAGACGTCCGTGTTTAATCAGGTTCCAGTCACACGCATGGTTATGGTCATATGTGTGTCATACGTGTGTCATACGTGTGTCACACGTGTGACATCCGTGTTTGCATACGTGTGACACATACCGGGTAAAACACGTGTCTCTGTAAGGCCTAAAACACACATCCTTGATAACCACGCACGTGTAATACAGGCCATTTTTCATGTCCATAATCCGTTTTTTGGTCAGTAAATAACGCACGTGTGGTGGCTGTGTGTCCGGCGTATGGTAACCACGTGTGCGTGTGGAATAGCCGTGTGTGCGTGTGAAACTTAACTGACGTGTGTGTGTGTGTTGTCCATGTGAAATGTCCGTGTGTGATGTTAAATGTCCTTGATACATGCCAGCTGACAGCAGACAGAGTCACGTGCTGAGAATGAACTCGGGTGAACTTCACCCGACTTCATCCTCATACCGCGGCTCTGTCTGTGTCGCGTCCTGATTAGCGGTCACCCGTGAAGGACTCACCGGTGTCCGCTAATCACCAGAGTGACTGAATGGTGTCTTCTGCTGCTCCGGTCACCTTCATGCAGCAGAGCTGGTAGCGACGCTGGACCATCCTGGATTACGCCGGACATGGAGGGCTTTTTTGGGCTGATTAAATTGGTGAACCAGGAAATGTGTTTGTGTTTTTTATTTCTAATAAAGGATTGTTCGGGTGTGTGTGTTTATTTACCATAACTTACAGATTAATCATGGAAGGTTTCTCGGGGAGACGCCTGACATGATTAATCTAGGATTTAGTGGCAGCTATGGGCTGCCATTAACTCCTTATTATTACCCCGATTTGCCAATGCACCAGGGCAAATCGGGAAGAGCCGGTGACTGTCCCAGAACAGTCGCATCTAATATATACGGCCATTCTGGGCGGCTGCTGACTGATATTGTTAGGCTGGGGGGCTCCCCATAACGTGGAGCTCCCCATCCTGAGAATACCAGCCTGCAGCCGTATGGTTTTATCTGGCTGGTATTAAAATAGAGGGGGACCGCACGCCGTTTTTTTTTAATTATTTATTTATTTTACTGCACAGTATAGACACACCCACCGGCTGCCGTGATTGGGTGCAGTGACACAGCTGTTACTCAGCGTGTGGGCGTGTCTCACTGCAACCAATCATAGGTGCCGGTGGGCGGGGAAAGCAGGGAATACAAGATTGTTTAATGAGCGGCCGGCTTTTTCAAATTAGAAAAAGCCGCCGGAGCTGTGTGAACGCCGTGCAGCGCCGGGGATCGGTGAGTATGAGAGAGGGGGGGAAACTTCAGTCACTCGGGGGATTAGCGGTCACCGGTGAATCCTTCATAGGTGACCGCTAATCAGTACACGGCACACAGACAGAGCCGCGGCATGACAATGAAGTCGGGAGAAGTTCACCCGAGTTCATTCTCATCCCGCTACTCTGTCTTCCGACATGTAGTAACGACATTCTGCATCACACATGGACATTTCTCACGGACAACATAACCACACATCCATGCAAGGAACATTTTATTTGGATTCCCATATGCTAACATTATGTCCGTGTGTGCGTTCTCCGTCCTAAAAACGAACATGCTTCCATGCCAAACGGAGCAAAAAACGTGGGACGTACACGAACACACGGAAGATCAAATAACACGCACGTGTGCCTTTAAACATAAAAAAACATATGTGCACGTTTAGTCGTATCTCCGGTATGTATGGAAACGGACCAAACACGCACGTTTTAAATGGATGTGTGTTGCAGGCCTCATGAAAAGATGTTCTATATTTACCTGTATCCAGCGATGCTGTCTCCGGCTCTGCTGCGTCCCGCTCCTGATTCCCGCTCATTATTTTCATTGATTATTCACTGCCTGAAGATCTGGAAGCCGGAACATCGCGGGGACAGGCTGAGTACAGCACAGCCGAGGACAGCACCGCCGGGGATATCACCGGGGACATCGCTGGTGACAGGTGAGTATACAGCAGTTTGTGCAGTGACATCTAGGGACTCATCAGGGTTCCCAATGAACTCTCATGAACCCCTGGAAGTCACGATCGTGACACTCGCTGTAACGCAGTTGTCGCAGGGGTGTCATCAGGAGGTCATCAGAGTTCATTGGGAAATCCGATGACCTCCTGGACGTCCCTGCACACACTGCTGGCAGGATACTTACCTGTCACTAGCGATGTCCACAGCGATGCTGTCCTCGGTGATGCTGTCCTCTGCGGTGCTGTCTCCCGCGCTGTCACCGCGATGCCCCTGCTCCCAACTGCTCACTGCGGTGAATAATCAATGAAAATAATGAGCGGGGTCAGGAGCGGGTGGCAGCAGAGCTGGAGACAGCATCGCTGTAACAGGTAAATAAAGAAAATCTTTTTATTTAAAAACCCGTGTTTTCTCCAGTACGTGTCACACTGATGTCACACGGATCACATCAGTGTGCGGTCTGTGTGACACCCGTGCTGCCGGAGAAAAAACGGGCACATCTCCATGTAAAATAGCAGGGCCACAAGGTCCGTGTGAAAACATGGCCATGTGAAAACACGGCCGTGTGAGAGTACACAATAGGGTAACATGGGTACCTGTGACATCCGTGTTAAAAACGGATGTCACATGTACCTAAAACATGGACGTCTGAAACAAGTCTGAGGTGAAGAGAGGAGTGCAACATGCAGACAGTTCTGTCTTGAGGTAATTGCTTAACCCCTTCATCCCTGAGCATTTTCCGGGTTTTTTTCCCTCTCTTTCTTCCGAGAGTCGTAACTTTGTTATTTTTCCGTCAAGCTTGACATATGAGGACTTGTTTTTTGAGGGACAAGCTGTACTTTTAAATGAAATCATAAGTTTTACCATATAGTGTACTGGAAAACAGCAAACAAATTTCAAGTGTAGAAAAAGTGCAATCACACAATAGTTTTGGTATATTTTATTCACCATGTTCACTATATGGTAAAACTAAGATGCTGGTGTGATGCCTAAGGTTAGTATCAGTTTGTAGACACCAAACATGTAAAGGTTCACTTTTATCTAAGGAGTTAAAAAAAATTCAAAAGTTTGTCCAAAAAAAGTGGCGTACGTTTTGTGTCATTTTCCGAAACCCGTACTGTTCTCATTTTTCAGGATCTATGGCTCAGTGCAGCCCATTTTTTGCGTCTCGGTCTGATATTTTTAATGGTACCATTTATGCGCAGATGCTACGTTTTGATCGCCTGTTATTGCATTATGCGCAAAATTTGTGGCGAGCAAAAAACTTAATTTTGGCGTTTAGAATTTTTTTGCCACTACGCCGTTTACCGATCAGATTAATTGATTTGAGATTTTGATAGATCGGGCATTTCTGAACGCGGCGATACCAAATGTGTGTATATTTTTTTTATTTTTTTAACCCTTTAATTTTCAATAGGGCAAATGCTAGGTAATTTGAACTTTTAGATTTTTTTTATTTTTTTTATTTGTTTAAACTTTTTTTAACTTTTTTTATTTTACTAGTCCCCCTAGGGGACTATAACGATCAGTAATCTGATCGCTCTTCCATTTCTCCAAATGTCAGCTACACAGCTGAGATCTGAAGATATGCTGCTTTTCTTTCACTGCAAGCTCTCTGCCGGCATTGAGTGAAAGTGACTCATGATAGCTACAGGTGTCATCATATGACCCTATGCTACCAAGGCAACCACCGGAAGTCACGTGATCATGTCACGTGACTTCCAATCTGGTTGAGTAAAGGCAGCACGCATATGCATCTCGCTGTCAGATTTTGGCAGCGAGAGGTAAGGGGTTAATAGTCGTGGGTGGAATGTGATTCCACTCGCTACTAGCAGGCACACATGTCAGCTGTTGAAATCAGCTTATATGTGCGCGGATCGCTTCAGCCTGCCCACAGCAGGCCGTGGGGATTAACCTCACACGATCCATGACACAGATGTACATCATGGGTCGTGAAGGGGTTAAACCTCTGGAGGGCCAGCTATACTTTGGGAGGGTATCAATCCCTAGGCCCAGGGCTGGATTATAGGCAGGGCAGGCGGGGCTGCCGCCCAGGGGCCCCCACCACAAGAGCCTCCAAGGGGGCCCCCACCACCATCTGTCTTCGGCTCCCTGTGTTGGCGGCCCCCATGATCATAGCTGGCTTTATCTATATGTTAGTAGTGCAGTTGCACAGTGTGCCGTCCACCAGGCTCCAGAGGGGGGCGGTGCAGGGACACAGATGTCATTTTGATTTTCAGTTTCCTCTCTGCCGCGGCTGTTATCTGCCCGAGAGGATTGTGGGGGCGGGAAATTCATCGTCTCTGATGTGTCACGGCCATCCTGCTGCTGTGGATGCAGCTAGAGCCTGAACCGTCCATGAGAGATGCAGGCTGTGATAGAAGGACGATGTCAGCTGTGAGAGTAAGGTCACTCAGCAGGGCAGGGGAGGGGGGTGTAGAGGGGGCTACAGTGCTCTCCAAGTAACTCCAAAACAGAGCTATCAGTAAGGGGGAATAACTGTATATAGCTGTACATGAAAGGTGGAGACAGGGACATTTTATTGCAAGTGGTGTATATTTTGTTCCTGGAGTTTGGGGGGGGGGGGGTCATTTTACTGCAAGAGGTGAAGTGTGTATGAACGACCTACATAGGAGCTACATTGCAGTATAGTCCCTGACACCCATCATTGTTTAAACCTACCTACACCTCCTTAATTACACTATTCCCTTTTCATATAATCAGAATGTAAGCCCCTTCCCTAGATTATAATCATATAATAATTCCCCCTCCCCCACTAGATTGTAATCATATAATAATGCTCCCTCCCCCACTAGATTGTAATCATATAATAATGCCCCCTCCCCCACTAGATTGTAATCATATAATAATGCCCCCTCCCCCACTGGAGTATAATCATAGGATAACACTCCCCTCACCTGGAGAGCAATCATAAAATAATGCCCCCCCTTCCCCTGGAATATAATAGAGTAAAACACCTCACTAATGGAGTATAATCCTAAAATAAAGCCCCCTCCCTAGAGTGGAGTATAATCATAGAATAATGTCCCCCATCCCTTTGACTATAATCATTATCCTCTTTTTGAGTATATTCATACACTAACTTATTGTGATATAACCGCCTCCTGGAGTATAATTACATACACCCCTTGCAGTAAAATGATGCCCCCCCCCGGAGTTTAATGTGTTCTTTCCGTGTACATGTGCCAGACGTATTGCTGAGTGCCATTCACTGACAGCTATCAGTTTTGTTATTCATATTGACTTCATAAAATTTTGTCATAGTATTATAGTACTCAAAATTTAACTCCTTCACCCCGATTTTCCGTTTTTTTTTTGTTTGTTTTTTTCTCCCCTTCTTCTGAGAGCCGTAACTTTTTTTATTTTTCCATCAATCTTGCCATATAAGGGCTTATTTTTTGTGTGACAAATTGTACTTTTGAGTGAAATCATCAGTTTTACCATATATTGTACTAGGAAACAGGGAAAAAAATCCAAGTGCGATAAAATTGCAAAAAAAGTGCAATTGCACGATTGTTTTTGGATTATTTTATTCACCATGCTCACTATATTGTAAAACTACCATGTCAGTATGATGCCGAGTTCATAAATACCAAACAGGTATACTCTTACTTTTATCTAAGGGGTTAAAAAATTCAGAAGTTTGTTAAAAAAAAAATTGTGCTTTTGGTGCCATTTTTTGAAACCCGTAGTGTTCTACTTTTTTGGGATGTGAGGCCCAGTGACTGCTATTTCTTTTGCGTCTTAAGCTGGTGTTTTCAATTATACAATTTTTATGTAGTTGCTACTTTTTGATCGCCCGTTATTGGATCTTTTTAAAAATTTTGTGGCGACCCAAAAACATAATTTTGGCATTTGGATTTTTTTCTCGCTACACCATTTACCGATCTGATTAATTGATTTTATATTTTTATTGATCGGGCATTTCTGAACTCTGAGATATCAAATATGTGTATATTTTTTTAACTGTTTTATTTTCAGTGGCGCGAATGAGGCATGATTTGAACTTTTTATTTATTTTTTTACATTTTGTATTTATTTTACTTGTCCCCTTGAGACCTATAAGGATCAGCAGTCTGATCGCTTGTGCATCCCTGTTGATCAGAGCTGTACAGCTCTGATTAGCAGAAATACAGCATTCCTGTGTGAGTCGGCGCTCTATCGACTGTGACAGAAAATATGTCATGATAGCAACAGGGGTCATTACATGGCCCGCCGCTACCATAGCAACCATCGACTTCCCGTGATCGTGTCAAGGGGCCACCGATGGCGGCAGGGAACAGCGCGATCCTCAATCTTTCTGTGTGTAAGTGGACAGCTGTGAGTGATCCTGGACTGTATCTGTATTGTACTGTGTGTGTATAAGTGACGGCTGTGAGTGATCCTGGACTGTATCTGTATTGTAGTACTGTAAATCTGAATGTGGCAGAACAGGATAAGACACATGTTCATTGGATTTATATCTAAACGCTACAGTTCGCGCTTTACTGTTATGGCTAAAAATGTTAACGTTATGGGGCCCCCACCAGATTTTCTGCCCAGGGGCCCCCACCAACCTTAATCCGGCCCTGCCTAGGCCACCAGGACTTCCAAGGTCAGTGGTAAACTGAGAAACTGCTATTAGCCTTTTAATGAGGAGCAGTGAATTTCCTGGGAGCATTGTGGCACGTTTGAGTCTGGAAACTTCTAGAAGAGATAGTGAGTTCTCCTTCAGGATTCCAGTTACCTGCTCGCCAGAAGGGATTACAGAGTGTTCTTTTCTTGGAAATCCCAGGACTCCAAGATACCTATTCCAAGGTAAGGAATTAGTAGCAGAAGAAAAGTACACTATCACAATACAGCAGAGAAACCAACTCTCATCAGGGCAGGAAGTACCCCCATCATTGGATGCTGTGAAAAACATTCTGCAGAGCTACAGTAAAATGGTAAAAGCTCCCTGTCCTGTCTCTGGCTGAATTATTCTTTGCTGCACCATCTCTACCGCAACATCCCACAAGACCCAGCCCTAATTGGGGGGGGGGGGCGAGAGGATAACCCTCTGGCACTGTGCATCACCTCCAGCAGAGCCCGGCCATACCAAAGCCAAACATCCCAACTGGTGTCACAAACTCTTTGTTTGTTTTATTTTTTTTTATTTTCTTTCTCCCTTTTTTTAAATATTGTTTTTACTAACTATTACAAACGCCTATCGCTCACGCCCAGTATGGCCACATCGCCACTTGGAGCCACCACTGTGACATCAGAGGTCTACTGAGGGCAGCACAATAATCTCTACCACACTGCCTCTCTTTACAATATCCCCTCACACATACTGCATCTTTGTATAATACACCCCACACTGCCTCTCTGTACAATTTCCCCTACACACACTGCCCCTCTGTATAATACACCCACACACTGCCCATCTGTATAATACACTCCCACACTGTATCTCCATATAATATACCCTATACAAACTGTCTCCTGAAATAATATCCCACACACACTGCTCCTCTGCATAATACAAACTTACACTGCTCCTATGTATAATATCCCACATACACTGCCCCTCTGTATAATATCCCACCATACACACTGCCTCTCTGTACAATATTCCCACACACTACCCCTCTATGTAATATACCTCTCTACACACTACCTCTCTGTACAATATCCCCCCACACACTGTCCCTCTGTAAAATATCCCCCAACAAACTCCCTCTCTGTATAATATCCCACACATACACTAGTCCTTTGTATAATGTAACCCCAAACACTAACCCTCTGTATAATATCCCCCACACACTACCACGCTGTATAATATTCCCCCACACAAACTGTCTCTCTGTACAATATCCCCCACACTGTTCTTCTGTATAATATAACCCCACATGGCCCCTCTCTATAATATCCTTCCACACACACTGCCTTTCTGTATAATATGCCCACAGACATACTGCCCCTCTGTATAATATCCCACATACACTTGCCCCTCTGTATAATACTCCCCTACACACATTACGTCTCTGTACAATATCCCACACATACTGCCCCTCTGTATAATATCCCCCACACACTGTCTCTGTACAATATCCCCCCACACACTGCCTCTCTGTATATTATCCTACACACTGCACCCTGTATAATATAACCCAACACACTGCCCCTCTTATAATATACCCCACACACTGCCTCCCTGTATAATATTTCACACACACACACACTACCGCCTCTTTATAATATAACCCCAAACACTAACCCTCTGTATAATATCCCCCCACACATTGCCCCTCTGTATAACATTCCCCACACTGCGTCTTTGTACAATATCCCCCACATACTGTCGCTCTGTATAATATAAAATCCCACACACTGCTTTTCTGTACAATATCCCCACAAATTGCCCCTCTGTATAATATTCCCATACACTGCCTTTCTGTACAATATCCCCCACACTCACTGTCCCTCTGTATAATATAACCCCACACACTGTCACTCTGTATAATATCCCCACACAGTGCTACTAGCAATAGTGTGCCCACTTTCACAATTTCCCCTATTGACCTATAATGTGCCCTTGTAGTAACCCACTTCAATTCTGTCCCCTTCCCTCCCGTCTAAAGTAAATGGTAGGAGACATAATATTTTACCTCTCCATGGAGCACTTACCATTCCTCACCACCTCTGCACAGCCCACAGCAATGTGATGAGGTAACAGCGTGATGACCTTATCACGCTGCTGCACATTGGGGGAGGATGATATGCACTGCTTTGCCCCACTGCCCCTGGTGCCACCACGTGGCTAATTTGCATGTGGTGACACACACTCACCCAGCACAAAGTGGCCAAAGGAACAGAGAGCTGATGGCAGAGCTTGACATCACTGATGATGTCAGATATGGCAAGCCCCCTCTGCTGCAGACACTTTATGCTGGGTGAGTGCACACCACCACATGGTTAATTTGCATGTGAAGCACTTTCACATGCAAATTAGCCATGTGGTGGCACCAGTTGCAGTGGGGCAGAGCAGTGCGCGTCATCCACTATCTGCTGGCTGTGGCTATCATGCTATGACTTGGGTGTGGGCCCAGGGATAATATAGCTAAGTAATTCTCCCTTCCCGAAGTTCATCAGGAGGCCAGGGACAGATAAGGAAAGTGCAGGGTAGATGTCCTGTCACTGCTGCCAAGTGTAAATTGCACCTGCTGCCAAGCGTTTTATGGATGTGCTAAACTGCATTAAGTGTAGATCTACACTTGTCATCAGGTGCAATTAATCATTTTATTGTTTATTTTTATGTATGTTAATCATTTAGGTCCCATGATAATCCATTCTACTTTGTTAAACAGTTTTTAGTATTTTTACTTACAGCAAGATGGAATTGCAGCTGTATATTGCTCAGGCCAAAAGACTACTACTACTCCAGCAGGATACAGCTAAACCCCCACTAGGTGGAGGCAACACAGGTGCAGGTGGAGCCATTCACACTCACTTCCAAATATGGAGGAGGTGATGGCTGGATGGTAAAACTACACACTGGTGGCTTGCATAGAGCACTGTTCACACTAGCAGACGCACAGTCACAAACCCGCAGCCTATTAGGTGACGCCCATACTATTAGATCAGGCGGGCTGCCAAGCCGTACCCCCACTGCGCGCTACGTAGCGCGCAGTGGGGGTACGGCTTGGCAGCCCACCTGATCTAATAGTATGGGCGTCACCTAATAGGCTGCGGGTTTGTGACTGTGCGTCTGCTAGTGTGAACAGTGCTCTATGCAAGCCACCAGTGTGCAGTTTTACCATCCAGCCATCACCTCCTCCATATTTGGAAGTGAGTGTGAATGGCTCCTCCTGCACCTGTGTTGCCTCCACCTAGTGGGGGTTTAGCTGTATCCTGCTGGAGTAGTAGTAGTCTTTTGGCCTGAGCAATATACAGCTGCAATTCCATCTTGCTGTAAGTAATGATATTTTCTTTTTTGCTTTTTTATAGTTTTTAGTATTTCCACAATAAAGATTTTTTTGCTATTTATTAGTGATTGCTCAACTGTAGGTCAAAACCTTTTTTCATCTGGTGTCTGATTGACATTGAAAAATGGCATGTGCCAAGCTTACTTACTGGACAATATCCAGACACTCCAGACACTATCACTTAGGCGGGCTTTGCACACTACGACATCGCAGGTGCGATGTCGGTGGGGTCAAATCGAAAGTGACGCACATCCGGCGTCACTTGCGATGTCGTAGTGTGTAAATCCTAGATGATACGATGAACGAGCGCAAAATCGTCATCATCGTATCATCGCTGCAGCCTCCGACATTTCCATAATGCCGGGGGAGCGACAGGTACGATGTAGTTCCTCGTTCCTGCGGCCGCACACATCGCTGTGTGTGAAGCCGCAGGAGCGAGGAACATCACCTTACCTGCCTCCCGGCTGCAATGAGAAGGACGGAGGTGGGCGGGATGTTTACATCCTGCTCATCTCCGCCCCTCCACTTCAATTGGCCGCCTGCCGTGTGACGTCACTGTGACGCCGCACGACCCGCCCCCTAAGGAAGGAGGCGGGTCGCCGGCCAGAGGGACGTCGCACAGCAGGTATGTGCGTGTAAAGCTGCCGTAGCGATAATAATCGCTACGGCAGCTTTCACTATATATCGAACGTGCGACGGGGGCGGGACTATCGCTGCAGCATCGGTAACACATTGTTACCGATGTCGCAGCGTGCAAAGCCCGCCTTAGAGTCTCCGAGATCTACATGGCCAGCCAAATTTATTCTAAGGGAGAACATGACTGCATTTGTGCATGCACCTATCAGTATCAACTGGGGCTTAAATGTTTAAGCCAACAAATAACAAGCAGCGTCTCCATCTTTTTAGCTTTTGAGTGTATATCTCACTCTACCAGTATATACTGATTATGCTGCCTGAGCTGCTGACTTTCCCATTTGTTGATGGTTTGTGCCTTGGTCATATTATATCATGCTTTCACCCTTTAACCTAAAGGATCAGGATGATTATCCTACTTCAGTCTAGCCATCACAGATTAACCTGCAGGCAGTGATGTCTATTTGTTGCAGGACGGTTTGGTTATTACAATTGTAGCAGGTAATCTTCCATAGCATTTCATAATCAGACATTTCCGGCGTGTACAGTAGCTGCGCATGAATAAAAACACCTGATACTCAAATAATGCAATACAAACATAGCAATACCGGTAGACCGCTGCTTCAGAAGACATATCTTTCTATTACACTTCCTAGCAAGGAGCAAAAATGGGAGCATTTTGTTCCCCATTGAATATAATCAAAATCTTATATCCATCCATGTTTACATAAAGAGAGCTGTTTGTTTATACTTCATGCCGATAAGCCTGCAACTGATTATATATTCTCTTTTCATTTTTTTTCTTTTTTTCCATATCCCAGAGAATTATGTATATTTTATGATAACCCAAAATGACTTGTACATAAAAAATACAGACTTTAAAGATAAAAAGGATTAGTAGCAGGTAATGCATTTTCCATGAGTGGCTATAGGGCTCTCTGTTCAAGGATGTACAGGCTGCATACAAATGAACTGATAAAAGTCTGAAGCTACGGATGGGCAGAAAGACTCATGCTTTGCTGAAGATGATTCTTAAAGTTACAATAAATCAGACAGACAGTGTCGGCCTTTGAGGATAAACCTGTGATGGCTTGTTGTGCCACTTCGAATCGCCTCTGAGGCCCAGGGACTAAAAAGTGCCTGGATGTCACATTAAATCTACCGGGAGGATGGAGCACTTCAAAGAAGAACGCAATCAGATCTGATAGAAAATACATTTTCTGAAAGCTACTGACGAAAAAGTAATCTTTGATGTGGATGTTGAATAACAATTGATATTGTCTTCCCTGACATTTTTCATTATTGCCGTCTTATACAGCCTACTTCATGTATTAAAGTAATATTAACTGTTTGACAGGGACAAATCCTCAAACTATCTCATAAGCAATTGTTTCTGAATAGTCTTAGCCCACTGTCTGTAAAACCTGTCCCAATAACTGCACTTAAATATGATGCCATACACTCGACCGGCCAGGCAATATCTGATTTCAGTATTATGCCAGAACTAGCCTCCAAGGAATATTAACCACAGCGACAGTAAGTTATTACTAGCTGTCAGTAAATTGCAGGAGAGCAGAGTGGAGCTATATGTTTTTATAGCATGATTCTTGTTACTTACGTAAAAAGAATCTTAGGCATGTTCCCACAAGCAAAAAAAAAGCTTTTTGCGCTGCATATTTAGCAAAAGATGCAATTGCAAATTGCTCTCTGCTGTTTTTTTTTAGTTTGCTGCAGCTTCATTTCTTGGTGCAGATTTGATGCAAAATTTTAAGGCTTTTTTTAATGCAGAAACAGTGGGATTCTGCAATTAACCCCTTCATGACCTTGTACATACTGCTACGTCGAAGGCCGAATCTGTCCCTTTAAGGGCTCGTGCGCACGTTGCGTAATTTCTTGCGTTTACGCAGCGTTTAGCACTGCAGCGTAAGCGCATGTGTCCTGCGTCCCCAGCACAATCTATGAAGATTTTGCATAATCCGTGCGCACAATGCTTTTTTGAACGCAGCGATTTGAGAGTCAAAAATTTGACAAAATCACTGCGTTTAAAAATGCAGCATGTCAATTATTCTGTGCGCTTTGGATGCAGCTCCAACTCTGTCTATGGGAGAGGCAGCATCCCGAGCGCATGAAATCGGCATGTATTCTGCTGAAACAGTGCATCCATTATGCAGTATTTCTGCAGCGATTTGAATCGCACATGATCTGTCAAATCACTGCCAAATTTTCTGCAGTGACACGACGCAACGTGCGCACGAGCCCTAAAAGGGGCTACCTGCGCGAGACCGCATTTTTCCCCACACATGTTGGCTGATCTGATCAGCCAACATGTGCAGCCAACAGGAAAAGGTGTATCTGAGATCCAATTATGCCTGTTAACTACTTAAATCCCACTGTCAATCTGTGACAGCAAGAGTTAATGCACTTTGTCGGAGAGTGCGCCATTCTCCACCACCACTGGCAGCCTTTATTATGATCACGGGGCGCCAATGGGTAGTCATGATTGCCGGGGGTCAGCTGAACCCCTGTTGTTGTCATGACTCACTTCCTATGAATGCTGGCATTCACAGGGATCAGCATTTCTGCTGAACAGAGGGGTGCTGAAGGCTTCAAGTCTCCTAAGGGGACTAGTAAAATCAAAATAAGTGTAAAAAAAAGTTTTAAAAATTATGAAAAAATATTGCAGATAAAACAATAAAAATAAATTTAAAAAAATACACATATTTCGTATCATTGAGTTCAGAAATGTCCAGTCTATCAAAATGTAAAATAAATGAATCTAATAGGTAAAGGGTTTACCGAAAAAAAATAAAACATCAGAATTATAGTTTTTGGATCACCGCAGCACTGCAATAAAATGCAATATTAGGGGTTCAAAACATCACATCTACCCAAAAATAGTATAATTAAAAACATTACCTCAAGATGCAAAAATATGCCATCCCTGAGCCCCAGATCCTGAGAAATGAGAAAGCTACGGGTCTCAGAAGATGGCAACAAAAGAACAATTCTTTTTTTACAAACTTTAGAATTTTTTTCCACCTCCTAAATGAAAGGTAAAACTACACATGTTTGGTGTCTACGAACTTGTACAGACCTGGAGAACCATATTAGTATGTCAGTTTTACCGTATAGTGAACATGGCTAAAAAAAAAAAAAAACTATTGTGAAATTGCTCTTTTTTTGCAATTTCACTGCACTTGGATTTTTTCCCCCCGTTTTCCAGTACAACATGTGGCAGAGTGAATGGTGTCCTTCAAAAGTGCAACTTGTCACACAAAAAAGCAAGCCCTCAAATGGCTATATTGATGGAAAAATAAAAAAGTTATGGCTCTTGGAAGAAGGTGTGGAAAAAACAAATAACGGAAAATCGCCGGATGGTGAACTGCACTTTTTACATGCTTTTTTTTCACTCTTCCATAAAAGTCTATAGGAGAAAAAATGCAACAAAAAATTCACCGTTAAGCATATTTAGGCTATGTCCGCACTTTGCGTCGTCCTAGTTGCATTTCTAAACGCACGTTTTGGAATTAATTGATTTAGCCAAAGTTGCTTTTTTTCAGAAATTTAGCGCTAAAAACGCATACGTATTTACTGCGTTTTAGATGCGTTTTCAGCGCTATTTACATGCTTTTTCCCTTGCGTTTTGACAGATGCCTTTTGAACATCAAGACACCGCTAAATAAAGATTAAATAGTTAAACAGAATGAAAAAAGAGAAAAAAAAGCAAAACACATCTAATTTTTGAATTATTTAAGAAAATAATTATATTTCATGAAATTATAGCGGTTTTATAATATTTATTGCTAAAATAGCAAAAAATCATAATTTTCAATAATTTAATTGTCGGACTATGTGTGTGTGTAAAGGGACATATTATTCCATTATTTTAATGTCTGAAAAGCATGCGTTTTTTAAGTCAAAAACGCAGTGTTTCTGCACCTAAAAAGCATGTAAAACGCTGGAATTTTGATGTTTGTTGCTTTTTGATACTTCTCATTGACTTCAATGTTAGCAAAACGCTGCAGAAATTATGCAAATTAAAACGCAAAGTGCGGACAGGAAATCTACATTTTCCATAGACTATTATGGAAAAGCAAAACGCATGCCTTTTGGCATGAAAACGCTGCAGTTCAAAACGGACATAAAAAGCAGCTGAAACGCAGGTGGAAACACAAAGTGCGGTCATACCCCAAGGATATGACCGCACTTTGTGTTTCCACCTGCGTTTCAGCTGCTTTTTAGGTCCGTTTTGAACTGCAGCGTTTTCATGCCAAAAGGCATGCGTTTTGCTTTTCCATAATAGTCTATGGAAAATGTAGATTTCTAGACCGTACTTTGCGTTTTAAAACGCTGCGTTTAATTTGCATAATTTGTGGCAAAAAACATGCATTCAAAGAAGCAGCATGTCAATTGTTTTTGCCATTTCTGCAGCGTTTTGCTAACATTGAAGTCAATGAGAAGTATCAAAAAGCAACAAACATCAAAATTCCTGCGTTTTACATGCTTATTAGGTGCAGAAACACTGCGTTTTTTACTTAAAAAACGCATGCTTTTCAGACATTAAAATAATGGAATAATATGTCCCTTTACACACACACATAGTCCGATAATTAACCCCTTCACGACCTTGGATGGATCTATCCGTCATGGATCGTGTCCCGTTAAGCCCCGCCCCCTGACGCGGGCAGGCGGCGGCGGTCGGCACACATATCAGCTGTTTTCAACAGCTGACATGTGTGCCTGCTAGCCGCGGGTGGAATCGCTTCCATCCGTGGCCATTAACCCCTTAAATCTTGCTGCCAAAGTCTGGCAGCAAGATCAAAATGCGCGCGGCCATGTTTTTTACTTACCGCTGCCCCCACCGGAAGTCACGTGTGTGATCACGTGACTATCGGTGGTTGCCATCGTAGCACACGGTCATGTGATGACGCCTACAGCTACGAAGTTTCACTTTCGTTTTTCCTCGGCCGGGAGCAGAGGGAAAAAGAAAGTGACTATTTCTGCTGTTTACAGCTGTATAGCTGTGATCAGCAGATATCGATCAGCGATCGGATTGCTGATCACTATAGCCCCCTAGGGGGACTAGTAAAATAAAAAAAAAAGTAAAAAAAAAGTTTTAAATAATAAAAAAAAAAACAAAACTAAAAGTTTAAATCACCCCCCCTTTCACCCCATTGAAAATTACAGGGTTAAAAAAGAAATAAATATACACATATTTGGTATCGCCGCGTTCATAAATGCCCGATCTATCAAAATATAAAATCAATTAATCTGATTGGTAAACGGCGTAGTGGCAAAAAAATTCCAAACGCCAAAATTACGTTTTTTGGTCGCCGCATGTTTTACGCAAAATGCAATAACAGGCGATCAAAACGTAGCATCTGCGCAAAAATGGTACCATTAAAAATGTTAGCTCAAGATGCAAAAAATAAGCTGTCACTGAGCCATAGATCCCGAAAAATGAGAACGCTACGTGTTTCGGAAAATGGCGCAAAACGTACGCCACTTTTATTGGACAAAATTGTGATTTTTTTTAACCCCTTAGATACAAGTAAACCTATACCTGTTTGGTGTCTACAAACTCGCACTGACCGGAGGCATCACATAGATACATCAGTTTTACCATAAAGTGAACACGGTGAATAAAACATCCCAAAAACTATTGTGCCATCACACTTTTTTTGCAGTTTTTCCACACTTGGAATTTTTTTGCTGTTTTCCAGTACACTATATGGTAAAACCTATGGTTTCATTTAAAAGTACAACTCGTCCCGCAAAAAACAAGCCCTCATATGGCAAGATTGACGGAATAATAAAAAAGTTACGGCTCTCGGAAGAAAAGGAGCAAAAAACAAAAACGCAAAAACGGAAAGTGCCCGGGGGTTGAAGGGGTTAAATTATTGAAAATTATGATTTTATTGCTATTTTAATATAATTTCATGAAATATAACTAATTTCTTAAATAATTCAAAAATTATATATGTTTTGCTTTTTTTTCTCTTTTTTCATTCTGTTTGACTATTTAATCTTTATTTAGCAGTGTCTTGATATTCAAAACGCATCTGTCAAAACGCAAGGGAAAAAGCATGTAAATAGCTCTGAAAACGCATCTAAAACGCGGTAAATACGCATGCGTTTTTAGCGCTAAATTTATGAAAAAGGCAACTTTGACTAAATCAATTAATTCCAAAACGTGCGTTTAGAAATGCAACTAGGACGACGCAAAGTGCGGTCATACCCTTAGACCCACAATGGGCAAGAGTTTTCATGAAATCACATCCCCTTTACTCAAAGTGTTAAACACAGTGGATTTTCTGCACAAAAATTGCAGCTTAAATAATTTCACAATTTTTGCTACCTGGGAACATGGCCCTAAAGGGAAGTTTTACCATTTATAATAGAATAGATTTTATTCAAACTTGACAATTTATAATAGAATAGATGTTTTATTTAAAAGATAATGGAACTTGTTCTCACAATGACAGTACATTCTCACAATTGTTCTGCTCTGCCAGGCAGATATCGGTTTTGATTATGAGACCATAAACTACCCAAAACTAAACTCAAACCAACCTCAAAGAAAGAAAACAACACTGTGAAGAGAAATGTGAAGCTGTAAATTAATGAAAAAAAATTAACACAACATTTTAAAAGTTAAAAAAAAACATGGACAGTTTTTGCATCAGAAGACCCAACTCAACCATCTGAACCTATGCTAAATGTTTCATATATGCCTATGATGTAGTTAGATCAGGTTGAGAGACTCAACAGTCAAGCTGATGTGAAAACAGGCTGTGTTTTATGGGTGTGTTGAATTCGCCTTCGAAGGGGCATTAGAAAAGATTATAGCTGAATTATAGAAATTGCCAACCTCAGAGATCATTTTCACAACTCTGTAATATAATTGATGCTGCATAAAATGAAAAAAAAAAAAGAAAAATGAAGAAAAATTGTCAACATCTAGATAGTCTACTGTACCAGTGATCTCTTATAAATGTGTGTGTCTTCTTTGTAGCCCAATTAATCCAACCCATTATCTACAGACTAGTGATGGGCAGACTTGCAGATAACCAGGACCAGCAATAACCAGGATAAGTCTATGGGCCCAGAATTTGGAGCTTAAAAAGCGTGGTAGAAGGGATAGGGGGATTGGAGCAAGCACGTTATACTCACCGAGACTCCAGGGCAGCTGTAACTGCTTCCAGGCCACTCATTCTACTTCCAGGGCCACTCATTATTGCTCATCCATATTCACTGCTTTCCCCGACCACTGGTAGTCCTGGCATTTCTGATTGCTGGCAGTCATACTGCGCCCTCACCCTGTGTGACAGCGTGTTTGACTGCAACCAATCACAGACTTTGTCTGCATCTAGATTGGTGTAAAAATAAATAAAAAAATTGGCATATGGTCCTCCCACATTATGATACCCAGCACAGATACATCATATGGCTACAAGCTGCAGCCCCCAGGTGTGTGCTTATTTTGGCTGTGCATCAAAATAAGAGGAACCACATGAGTCTTTTATTTTTAATTATTTAAATAAATAATATTAAAAAAATGATATGCGATCCTCCCACTTTTGATAACAAGCCATGAAAATACTGACAGCTGTGGACTGTATTCGCAGGCTGGGGCGACCCATGGTTATTTGGTCCCCCCAGCCTAAAAATAGCAGCCTGCAGCTGCCCAGGATTGTCACATCTATTAGATGCGACAATCTCAGAATTTTACTGGGCTCATCCCGATTTCTCTCGGGTGGTGGCAATCGGGGTGATAAAGGGTTAATGAGAGATCACAGCTGCCACTAAGCCCTAAATTAGTAATCGGAGGTGTCTATGAGACCTCCCTGCAAGTGAAAAAAATAAACACAAGCACTAAAAAAATCCTGTATTTGAAATAATATACAAAAAAACACACCCTCTTTCCCCTCTTTATTAACACCAGAAACACCCAACATAATCCACATGAGGTGCCACGATGACTCTGGCTGTGCTAAATTTGAAGGGACAGCAAGCAGCCATAGAACATAACCACCCTCTGTGAGCTTCAGGCAGAGACTGAGCCACAACGAAGAGCGGTGACATCATTCACGTTATTTGCGGTCACAGCTGGAGGTTCACACAGCCCTTCACCTGTGATCACAGATAACCTGACCTCAGTAAACTCAGTAACCTCAACTCAGGTGAGGTCAGTGAGTTTTTAGACCTGCAACTCCTAGCAGAAAACCCCAATTTTTTTGCCAAGAGATGCATATTTGGTGCTGAAATTTTTACACCATAATCCTGCACCCAATCTACACCACCTGGCAAAAAAAATACATCACTACTGCATGTGGTATGTTATGGTTTTGATGCGTGTTTTGCCAGGTGATGTCACTGAGTTTACTGAGGTCACCTGAGGTCAAGCTACCTGCGATCACAGGTGGAGAACTGTGAGAACCTCCACCTGCGACCACATATAATCTGAGTGACATCACCGCTCATTGTGCCACTTAGTCTCTGCCTGAAGCTCACAATGTGGGGTCATGTTCTATGACCACACGCTGTGCCTTCAGATGTAGCAGAGCTGGAATCATCATGAGAGCCCATGTGGATTAAGTAGGACCTAGGTGGATTCACCAATAAATTGTTGAAAGAGGGTGTTATTTCTCGTGGTTTGTGTTTATTTCTTTTCACTTACAGATTAATAATGGGGGGTCTCATAGACACCTCCCATTACTAATCTTGGACCTAATGACAGCTGTGAGTTGCCATTAGGCCCTTATTACCCTGATTGCCACCACACTAGGGCAATCAGGATGAGCCGGGCAAAGTTACGGGATTGTTGCACCTAAGGATGTGACAATTCTGGGCAACTGCAGGCTGCTATTTTTAAGCTGGGAGGGCCCAATAACAATTGCTCTCCCAAGCCTGAGAATACCAGCCCTCAGCTGTTGGCTTTTTATGGCTGGGTATCACAATTGTGGGGAACTTCACACCATACGCCAGGGTCTATGATTCCAAGCAGTCAGAAATACTGTCAAACAATTACTGCTTCAGATGAGTTATTAGGATCATCGCTCGTGGTCGGGACTTTTTTGGAATATTACACGGTGACGGATGAAGACTGAATGGACATATCTTCGAGAGAAGAATTTTTCCTTCACTTCAGGATTGCCATTCATATATGTCATTATCTATGTTGGATTTAAATGGTTGTTATTATGCGTCATGTATGTTGGTATCCTCAAATGTCCTCAGTCCGTTGTGAGATGTCTGTGCATTTCATGACCACAGTGCTGCACCCATTATAAATATGTGTGTATATAGATGTATTGGTGATTAGACTTGTTATGGTTGGCGCTGTGCTCATGAGATGCGCAGACATAGTCATATTAGTATCCTGTCATGAGATGTGGGTTTTGATATTACACACTGTCCATGTGATTCTCAGTGCTGCATGACTCAGGATGATGTATATTAATGATGTTATGTGTCATGATCGCGCTGTATACAGGGAGGGCGTGATTCAGACCTAACTATTGACCCCGCAGTACGGATGTAATATCTCTCTGTTTGCAGTATGCTGCAATCCATATTACGTTCTTTCCCAGTCAGCAGGATGTCCGTGGCGGTGCGTGACGCATGCACAGTGTGGTCCATTCATGTTCGCATCTGCCGGCTTTCGAATGGCATGGCACGAGTGTCTGTGTGATGACACAGTAAACACTCGCGTCATTTCCGGGAATGCCCAATGACGCGCACCTCTGCTAGGACCGCGCCCCTCCTGCGTCCAATCAGCTGCTGCCACGCACACCGCAGGCATGTATTTAAACCTGCTTACTAATGCACACACAATACACCACGGCCCCCCGAGGAAGCTAACGAAACGTGCGCGTCGGGGCACATTCTCCACTCTAGCATCCACCCCAGCATGGGAAAGTGTACTACCAGCAATATGCTTGAGATTAGATTTGGGATTTAACTGTGGATAGAATACAGTCCCAATCTTTAGCTAGTAAAAAAGTCCATCCCTGTATTTCTATATCTATATGGAAGCCCACAGAGTATGGTCATTATTCTATATATAGCCAAAATGCATATTGATGGCTGGGACTATTGCTGAGCAATACTCTATGGTCTACCTTGTTTAATTACCTGGGATTTTATTGGACCTGGAATTTCATCCACATGCTGGTTACTGGACCCTAGTAATATTTTTGTCAGGATTCCCCCTGTATACCTCAAATCTGTATGCTAATTGCACGATAATAATGTTGTATTGATTTATATCTTGCTATAATGTAAAATTGGAAATAATAAAACTTTTTATACTTTTTGCAAGATACGTGTTTAAATCTAGTGATTATTCCGGGCTATGATCCCCAACCTCCTCTAATGTTTTATACTGTCAAACAAGCTGGAAGCACATCTGACTACAACCAATCACAAACGTCAGGACTGCCAGTGGGCAGAGAAAGCAGTGTATATAGATGAGCGATAATGAGGGGCCCCGGAAGTAGCATGAGCAGCCTCGGAAACAGTTACAGCCGCACTGGAGACTCGGTAAGTATAAGGCTACATGCCCACGGGGACAGTGTCCTGCAGATATATCCGCAGGAAATTCCGCAAGTGCTCCCAGGAAACAGCACCGCAACTTTTGTCTGTTTCCATGCAGCGGAATGTCCTGCAGATATGGTGCGGGCATTCTGCATTGAGGATACAGTACCATGGCTTCGGCACTGCATCCTCAATGCAGAACAAGTGCTGCAGTGATCGGGGGAGTTCATACTTACCTCCATCATGCAGCACCTCGCTTTCCGGCAGCCGGGTCACTCTCTCAGCGTCTGCAGGAGAAGGTGGGCAGGCCTGAACTAGCTCCGGTTGTCACATGACCGGAGCTCGTGCAGGCTCCGCCCACCTCTTCCTTCCTGTACCTGGATTCACCGCGCTCCTGTACACCGGATGGAGAAAGTGACTCCGGTGAGGCAGGTAAGTATATGGGACCCTGCAGAGAAATCATGCTGCAGATTTTTCCGCACGAAAATCCGCACGATTTCCGCTGCGGAAAAATCCGCAGCGTGGGCACAGCATTCCCAAATGCCATAGAAATGGCTGGAGAGTAGCTGTGCTGCAGATTTCTGGAAAATCCACAGCTTTTCCGCGAGAAATCTGCGGCAAAATCCGCGCATTTTCCGCAGCATGGGCACATAGCCTTATGCGCTTGCTTTATTCTTATTTTCTTTATTTTTCTGTTTTGTTTTTTTAATTTCCCGACTTGTTGATCTGGTTCATTACCCAGCACTCAAGTACTGTTGAAACCGCGCAGATCCGGACTTTCACAGAATGAGTCTGCCCATCACTATTACAGACCATTCTTTTTAATGCCAATTGTAAACTGAAACATCATGCGCTTTCCAGACATTTTTACAAGATCCCTAAAGCTATTCACCACTGGAGCAATAAGAAAACACCTTAGCAAATAAGGAAATGATTTTTGTAGAATTAAACCTTCTGCCCTATTGGAAGCCACCTATACTACCCATCCTTTTGGACAGTTAAGATTCACACTTGGCGCTTTTAAGTCATGCAGTTTTTTTATTCAAACACAAAAAAGGGTTCAGTCCATTACATTCCCCATTCCTTTTAACACTAGAAGTCCCAGAGAGGGGTAATTAACATTTCTACCTTTGGAACCCAGAGACGGGTCAAATGGCCTGAAGGATTTTAGCTAACATCCTATAATCACCGTCTTTTGCTCTGTAATTAAGGCCATTACTGTCGCACCACAAGAGGTTGTTTTTTTCCATTGAGTTTAGCCATTTAGTTTCTATTTAGTTCTATTCAGTTTGGACTAAGGGTCATTTGACCCTCTTTCGGGACTTCAGGGGGGAGCTCGAAATTTCTGGGACTTGTAGTGTTAAATCCACTTTTAGCTTTATCAAGAAAAATTTACATTTAAACTGGTCTTTTACTGAAAAAAAGAAACTAACCTCAGGGCTCGTGCGCACGTTTCTTTTTCTTGCGCTTTCGCAGCGTTTTAAGCTGCAGCGTCACATTGTCAAAATGCATGCGTTCAGCTTCCCCAGCAAAGTCTATGAGAATCATGCAAAATCCGTGCTCACGTTGCTTCTTTGAACACAGCGTTTTGAAAGTCAAAAATTTGACAAAATCGCTGCATTTAGAAATGCAGCATGTCAATTTTTTTGAGCATTTTGGCAGTGTTCTACATCCATTGAAATGAATGAGTTGTTGAAAAATGCTACCAAAATGCTAAGCAGTGTGTTTGCACTGCATTTCTGTTGCGATCTGCATGTTTATTTGACATAAAAAATGCAGATCTTTCGGTCTCTCTCTCTCTGACCATGTCGGTCTCTCCCTCCCACTCCCTCTCTCATACTCACCGGCGCGGTACTGCATGGCATTCACACTGTGGCGGCTTCTTCTCTTTTGAAAATACTGGCCGTTCATTATTCCATCTCGTATTCCCTGCTTCCTTCCTGGCGCCTATGATTGGTTGCAGTCAGACACGCCCCCACGCTGAGTGACAACTGTCTCACTGCAACCAATCACAGCCGCCGGTGGGCATGTCTATATTGTGCAGTAAAATAAATAAATAAATAATTAAAAAAAAACAACGTGAGGTCCCCCCAGTTTTGATTCCTGCCAGGGTAAAGCCACACGGATGAAGGATTATATTCTCAGGATGGGGAGCTCCACATTATGGGGAGCCCCCCAGCCTAACAATATCAGCTAGTAGCCGCCCGGAATTGCCACATCCATTAGATGCAACCGTCCCTGGACTCTACTTGGCTCATCCCGAATTGCCCAGGTGCGGTGGCAATCGGGGTAATAAGGAGTTAATGGCAGCAGCCCATAGCTGCCACTAAGTCCTAGGTTAATCATGGCAGGCGACTCCCCGAGATACCTTAAATTATTAACCTGTAAGTTAAAGAAAATAAACACACACATCGAAAAAATCCTTTATTTGGAATAAAAGACAAAAAAAACCCTCTTTCACCACTTTATTAATCCCCAAATACCCCTCCAGGTCTAACGTAATCTACATGAGGTCCTACGACGCTTTCAGCTTTGCTACATTAAGCTGACAGCGAGCAGCCACAGATCACGACCGCTCTCTGTCAGGTCCACATGGCAACTGAAGTGAGCCGTGCAATCAGCGATGACGTCACTCGGGTTACCCGCAGCCACCTCTTCAGGTGGATGACTCCAGCTGTGGCCGCGGGTAACCTGAGTGACAGCACCGCTGATCGCACTACTCACTTCAGTCACTCAGGGGATTTGCGGTCACTGTTGAGTCTTTCACGGGTGACCGCTAATCAGGACGCAACACACAGACAGAGCCGCGGGATGAAAATGAAGTCAGGTGAAGTTCATCCGAGATTATTCTCATCGCCCGACTCTGTCTGTGTCTGCTGTCAGCGGGCATGTAGCAGAACTGAATTGCCGGGGGACTGCACTGACAAAAATACATTTTTTCTCCACCAAATTTGCAAGTAAAAACAACCAAACGTGTGCACTACACTTCAGATTTATCATAGCGTTTGCTGGCATAAGGATTTGTATGCAGTTTTGTGACAAAACTGCACTCAAAAATACAATAACAACGCACTGTCTGCACACAGCCTAAAGAGGGTTTTAATTTCCACTGAATCAAACTACTTAAAAGAGAGATCTAATCAAGTATGTGACTTTATGTCCTTCAAATCATAAGCAGGAAGATAAACAACAAGTAAAATATAGACTTTTTTTTAATACAGTATCCTTGAAGGAAACCGTCTCCACTGCCACACTCTTTTTCATTCCAATGCCACTTTAACTCATCGTCTTTTTCAGTTGTGACATGGAGCCGCGGTGTCACCATGAACCTTGTTCCTTGTCACTTTTTTAGTTAGAACAAGAAACACTGTAGGGTACAGCGATCTTTTCTGCTTGCATTCAGTGTATTTAAAGAGGCCTTACAATTGCATGGGATCCTAATATGAGCAATTGGTCATGCCTTACTTCACTGCATTAATTGCATACATTTAGTTTACTTATTATATGGAAAGTGTAAATTCCAGCTCACCATGTTGCTAATCCTCATTCCAATGGAACTCATGCAATAGCTTCGTCATAACCAATGTAATTGAAAAGGAAACGGTAGAAGCCCGGCTTTGACATTTGAAATCTTCTTTATTTATTCCAGTTTGCATACAGTGCATCATAAACAAACAGTGAACACATGGATAGCTGTCATGCTGTACAAAGGCTTGTAAGATGTAGTACAGCGTAATCCCCACTAGATTGCAGCAGAGTAGTGAAGGAGAGACAAAGAAACACTGTAGTGGAAAGGCATCTGAAGTACAGCAGAGTAACTTCAGCAGGCAGTTAACAAGCGAACCACCAGGGGGAAATAGAGTAGTCAAACTGTCAGGGTCTATCCAGGAAAGTCAAGTCACTGCAAAGGGAGGATCAATATCAAAGTCAGAAAATAGAACAGAGTTGGAAGCTGGGAAATCAGGTATGCAGAGGGAAACACAAACAATAGACAGGAGAGGAAAGTCAGGGAGCGGGACAAGCAGACGAATAGGGGAGGGTCAAATTCAAGACAAAGTAGCAGGAAGGCAGAGCAGATCGGGAACTCTTACCAGAACCAGTATACTGGCACTCAGCCATACGTAGAGAGGCAATATATAGCGTCTTGGGATCCAGAACGAGGCAAGGGAAGTTAACCCCTGACATGACCAGGTCAGAGCTGGGTGTAACCAGCAGTAGGGAAAAGCTGGCCTTGATCATGACAATAGCGTTTTTGACGAGTTTTAGCTGTACTCAAAACCCTTGATCAAGGGTTCTGAGTACACCCCAAATTTGTCAAAAGCGCTATCCATGTGTTCACTGTTTGTTTATGATTCACTGGAATAAATAAAGAAGATTTGGCATGTCAGAGTCGGGCTTCTACCCTTTTCTTTAGGATTACTTATTATATACCTATGTATTCTATAGAATCTAGATTGGTATACAGAAATGATCAATGCAAGTGAAGTCTATATTAAAAAGATCTATGAAAAATACCAGAATATCTGAGAAAAGGGTGCCTATACCGGTTGATATTAGACCTTCAATTTCCTTATGGGTTTTTTTTGTTTGCTTTTTTTTTCAAAATTTCCACTTACTGTCCACTAAAAGAATCACTGTTTACTTTTCATTCAAAATAATCTCTGGAGGCCGATTCTCAGGGAGATTTATGTCCAGCCCATAGATCTTAACAGATTATTTATATATTAAGAAACACATAGATTTCTCTAGAATAAAACATCGGATCGCTGATATCAAGGAATCATTTTATTTAACTTTCTATGTGCTGGTGACGGCTTAGGAGGATAACTCCTACTGACATATTCCCTTTAAGTCTTATTCACGCAACTGTAAAACCTCTACATTAGTTTCGAAGAAGTAAGAACAGTTTAATATTAAAATATTAACTGCATATTTTTGATAATGGGAAATTAGGATTCATTAATTTTGATGTTTTAAAATTTATCTGATTTGCTATTTGATATTTTCCTAATACATTAAACATAAAAATAGGGGGGTTCACATTTTGTCTTAATTTTCCCAAAAAAAGATGTTCTTGATATAAAAGTCATTTTAACCTATCCACACCTAAAAAGAGATCTCCAACTTCTAGGTACATAATGAAATTTAGAGATGTCTAACCTGCACCTGGTACTTAAATTTGTACAAGACTTGTGCTCTGGTTGCTAAGCAACTGCATAGCAACTGTACAGGTTTATAGTCATGTTTTACGGCTCTATATTTCATTGAAGAGCTTACACCATGTAAAAGATATGCAAATACAGGACAACACAGTCGAGCTGTGGAAATATTAAACTGCAAAAAAGTAGAATTATATTCATATAAAGTAAATGCTGACATAATAACTAGCAAGATTTACTCCGGATGCAAAATTAGGGAAGACAATAATAAAAATAATAATGTATGCAACCATCAGCAAAATATATATAGGGTACCAAATCACAGCGGCTTGATCAAATATTCATTCTGTATTATTATTAATTATAATAATGTTTTAATATATGCTTACATTATCCCACAATCCTACCTTCTGTAATATGAGCATTATCACTTGCTAAGTAGGAAATTAACCCCTTCAGCCCCAAGCCTATTTTGACCCTAAAGACCAGGCTATTTTTTGCAATTCTGACCAGTGTCACTTTATGAGGTTATAACTCTGGAACGCTTCAGCGGATCCCGGTGATTCTGAGATTGTTTTTTCGTGACATATTGGGCTTCATGTTAGTGGTAAATTTAGGCCGATATTTTTTGCATTTCTTTGTGAAAAAAACGGAAATTTCGCGAAAATTTTGAAAATTTTGTAATTTTCAAACTTTGAATTTTTATGCTCTAAAACCAACAAGACATATGACACAAAATAATTAATAAATAACATTTCCCACATGTCTATTTTACATCAGAACAATTTTGGGAAAAAAAAAAAAAATTTAAGGAAGTTATAGGGGTTCAAAGTTTATGAGCAATTTCTCATTTTTACAACAACATTAACAAAGCCACTTTTTTTAGGGACCACATCACATTTGAAGCAATTTTGAAAGGTCTACATGACACAAAACACCCAAAAGTGACACCATTCCAAAAACGGCACCCCTCAGGCTACTCAAAACCACATTCAAGAAGGTTATTAACCCTTCAGGTGCTTCACAGTAACTAAAGCAATGTGGAAGGAAAAAATGAACATTTTACTTTTTGCAACAAAAATGTTAATTTAGCCTCAAATATTGCATATTCACAAGGGTAGCAGGATTAAATGAACCTCCAAAATTTGTTGGGCAATTTCTACTGAACACGCAGATACCTCATATGTGGCGAAAAACCACTGTTTGGGCGCACGGCAGGACTCGGAAGGGAAGGAGCGCCATTTGACTTTTTTGAACAGAAAATTAGCTGGAATCGTTAGCCGCACCATGTTGCGTTTGGAGAGCCCCTGACACAGACACCTCATATGTGGTGGAAATAAAATGTTTGGGCGCACAGCAGGGCTCAGAAGGCAAGGAGCGTCATTTGACGTTTCAAACGCAAAATTGTCTGGGATAATTAGCGTATTCCATGTTGCGTTTGGAGACCCCCTGAGGTGCCGAAACAGTGGAGCTCCCCCACATGTGACCCCATTTTGGAAACTAGACCCCTCATGGAATTTATCTAGATGTTTATTGAGCACTTTGAGCCTCTGGGGGCTTCACAAAAGTTAATAGAGTTGAGCCGTGAAAATAAAAAAAAACTTTTTTACCACAAAATTGTTACTTCAACCAGGTAGCTTTTTTTTCACAAGGGTATCAGGAAAAATTGCACCATAAAATGTATCGTGCAATTTCTCCTGAGTATGCAGATACCTCATATGTGGTGGAACTCAAATATTTGGGCGCACAGCAGGGCTCGGAAGGCAAGGAGCGTCATTTGACGTTTCAAACGCAAAATTGTCTGGGATAATTAGCGTATTCCATGCTGTTTGGAGACCCCCTGAG
This sequence comes from Anomaloglossus baeobatrachus, assembly GCF_048569485.1. Lineage (NCBI taxonomy): Eukaryota > Metazoa > Chordata > Amphibia > Anura > Aromobatidae > Anomaloglossus > Anomaloglossus baeobatrachus. The sequence continues at coordinate 599,330,305 of NC_134353.1, read as the reverse complement.
GTGCCGAAACAGTGGAGCTCCCCCACATGTGACCCCATTTTGGAAACTAGACCCCCATGGCATAGAAAAAAAAAACAGCGGAAGATGGGGGGGGGCGGCAGATGGGGCGGCAGCAGATGGGGGGGCAGCGGCATCTAAAGGGAGCATCTGTGATTGTGAGACGGCGGCTGGGATAGGGTGGGGGCAGATGGGAGAGGGCGCAGTGGATGCAGGAGCGGCAGAGGATGGGGGGAGGGAGCGGGTGGGGGGGATGGGTGGGAAGGGGAGTGGGAGGTGAGATTGGGGATAGTTACCCTACAGGATGGATCTAGGCAGCTGGATCACAGGAGATGAAGGAGGCAGCAGATCGGGGAGGGTGAGAGAGTGCAGCGCAGATCACGGAGGAGACAGGTGAGCAGAGCACAGATCACGGAGGAGACAGGTGAGCAGAGCACAGATCACGGGGGTGACAGGTGAGGGAGCACAGATCACGGGGTGACAGGTGAGGGAGCACAGATCACGGGGGTGAGAGGTGAGCAGAGCGCAGATCACGGGGGTGAGGGGTGGAGGGAGAGTGGACAGCAGATCACGGGGGTGACAGGGGAGGGAGCACAGATCACGGGGGTGACAGGGGAGGGAGCACAGATCACGGCGGTGACAGGGGAGGGAGCACAGATCACGGGGGTGACAGGGGAGGGAGCACAGATCACGGCGGTGACAGGGGAGGGAGCGCACATCACGGCGGTGACAGGGGAGGGAGCGCACATCACGGCGGTGACAGGGGAGGGAGCGCACATCACGGCGGTGACAGGGGAGGGAGCGCACATCACGGCGATGACAGGGGAGGGAGCGCACATCACGGCGGTGACAGGGGAGGGAGCGCACATCACGGTGGTGACAGGGGAGGGAGCGCACATCACGGCGGTGACAGGGGAGGGAGCGCACATCACGGCGGTGACAGGGGAGGGAGCGCACATCACGGCGGTGACAGGGGAGGGGGCGGGTAGCTGACCATGGGGGTGAGAGGTGGGGGGAGCGTGCAGCACATCACGTAGGGGAGGGGGGCGAGCAGCACATCACGGAGGGGAGGGGGCGAGCAGCACATCAGGGAGGGGAGGGGGAGAGCAGCACATCACGGAGGGGAGGGGGCGAGCAGCACATCACGGAGGGGAGGGGGCGAGCAGCACATCACGGAGGGGAGGGGGCGAGCAGCACATCACGGAGGGGAGGGGGCGAGCAGCACATCACGGAGGTGAGGGGGCGAGCAGCACATCACGGAGGGGAGGGGGCGAGCAGCACATCACGGAGGGGAGGAGGCGAGCAGCACATCACGGAGGGGAGGGGGCGAGCAGCACATCACGGAGGGGAGGGGGCGAGCAGCACATCACGGAGGGGAGGGGGCGGGCACCGATCACGAGGGGGAGGGGCCGGGCAGCAGATCGGAGGGAGCGGTGGCACTATGACAGATGGAGGAGGACAGGGTGCACGATCCCTGTCCTCCTCCATCTGTCATAGTGCCACCGCTCCCTCCGATCTGCTGCACGGAGGTGAGGGGCCGGGCAGCAGATTGGGGGGAGCGGTGGCACTGTGGTAGATGGAGGGCGGCGGCGGCGGCAGCGGATCGGGAGGTGTGGGGGTGAAGGTGCGGGCAGGAGATCGGGGAGACAGGTGGCAGATCGCGGAGGGCAGCGGCGGCGGCGGATCGGGATGCTTTTCGTACAGTGCAATGGCAGCGCGGCAACTTCCGGGTCCCATGCTCCGGTCTCATAACAGCATGGGACCGGAGCTTGTTGCCCTGCCATTGCACTGTGTACACTCACTGTGCTCAGTGTGCTGGAGTGCTGCAGGGACAAGTGAAGCTGATGGGGGCGGTCACCGGCAACAGGTCCACTGTGATTGGAGAAATCGGTCACAAGGCCGATCTCTCCAATCAGAGCATTGGAGCTGGGGGAGGGTGATCCAGTGAGGTCACCCAGCTCCAGCCAATGGCCAGTGCTACAGCTGCACTGGCCAGGGCTGGATTTCAATGTTTCAGTCATTTTAAATGGCTGGAACATTACAGTGGCTGTGATTGGTTGAGCGGCGTTCGTCAGCCAATCACAGCCTCCGTAGGTCCGGGGAGGAGGCACCACCCCTCCTAAGGTCAGGAACAGGTCCCCTCCTCCCTGAATCTGCGGTTTTTGTTAACATATTGCAGTCACCGGAGGCTCCGGTGCCGCGATTCCGCCATGACGGAAAGATCCGTCCTTGGTCGTTAAGGCCCAGGGCACAAGGACGGATCTTTCCGTCCATGGTCGTGAAGGGATTAAAGGGGTTTTCCCATGAACAAAGTTCATTTTAAAGTATAATTTAATCAATAGATTTTAGAATAATAATAATTTGCACAATTGGATGTGTTTAAAAAAAATGCCCCTGTGCTGAGATAATCTTATATATGTGTCCTTGTTATGTACTGTGTAATGGCCGTGTCTGACCGTACAGGGACATGGTCTGATCATACCACAGCTCCTGTGCAGGGTAGGCTGCCAAAGAAAGTATACAAACATTACAGCCTGAGATTACAATTGATTCTTTTTGTGAGGTAAAATATTTCCCTATTTGTTTTTAAAAAATGTTTTACCTCAAAGAAAGAATCATTTGTGATCCCTTGCTGTAATATCTGTAAACTTTTTTGCTTCCTCCCCGGCCCAGGAAATGTGGAGTGATCAGACAATTTTGTGTGTATCAGCTCACCGTGTATACAGTCACTCCTGGCTTCTCCCTGGAGCACGGACAGGCGCTGCCACAGCCCAATATTGCAAAAAAAAAAGAAGAAAAATCCAGCTCTTCAGGCGAGGAAAGCCACTGTGTTTATGTTAACATGCAGAAACAACGGATACCATGACCAGCACTACGCGTTTCAGGTGAAACAATCACCCTTAATCATGATGCTGGGAAGGCGGCACTACAAGATTTATATACAATTACTGATTAACAAGACAGGTGTTTAAATTACTTGAGCACCAAACATACATTTTATAAAAGTATTGCTTTCATAGAAAATATTTTTTGTAATACAGATAAATAATCAATTTATTCAAATTACTGAACCGGGTTTCAATGTATATTCAATAATATTTTTTAGAATAAATGGATATTTTTTTTTTTAATTTTTTTTCATTTCTATTTTTCATTTCTATTTGTATTATATTTTGTAATATTAGAGCCAAAAATAAATATTCTCAAATTAAATATCATTTTCTATGCACATACAATTGATTAATTATATTTTTCTGAGAATATTTCTAAATACAGATAAACCCAATTCATCCATTTTTGAACAAAATTCCCTATTAAAATGAAAGTACACATATTCAAAAGGCCAATTTTCATGATTTTGAATTGTGTCAACATTAATGGAGTATAAGTTGCAATTTATACTGAGCAAATGCTACTTTAGTTTTATTTCGGTTCTTAGGTGTCTGTTTTAAACTGCCATACTTGATGTTTAAAATATATCCCTATTACAGATAAAATAGATAAAATATATCTATTGTACTCAGAGTGTGGCAACACAATTATGCACATAGCCTTAAGGGGTACTTCTCACATAGCGAGATCGCTACTGAGTCACAGGTTTTGTGACGTACCAGTGAGCTCATCAGCAATTTCTCTGTGTGTGACACTAAGCAGCGACCTGGCCCCTGCTGTGAAATCGCTGATCGTTACATACTGTTCTGGTTCATTGTCTGCTCGTTGGTCTTCCGCTGTGCAGCACACATCGGCGTGTTTGACGGCGGGAGACCAATGAGCACCGACTCTGTGTAAGCAGCGTACACTGGTAACCAGGGTAAATATCGGGTAACTAAGCTAAGCGCTTTGCTTGGTTACCCGATATTTACCCTGGTTACCAGCATACACGCTTACAGGCTGCCTGCGCTGGCTCCCTGCACACGTAGCCAGGGTACACATCGGGTTACTAAGAAAAGTGCTTTGCTTAGTTACCCGATATTTACTCTGGTTACCAGCGTACACCGCTAAGTGCTGGCTCCCTGCACACGTAACCATGGTAAATATCGTGTAACTAAGCAAAGCGCTTTGCTTAGTAATCTGATGTATACCTTGGTTACCAAGCGCAGAGTCGCTGGTGGCTGGTGGCTGGTCGCTGGTGAGATCTGCCTGTTTGACAGCTCACCAGCGATCATGTAGCGACACACCAGCGATCCTGACCAGGTCAAATCGTGGTCGGAATTGCTGGTACGTTGTTCAGTGAGACGGTACCCTAAGACTCAGTAAGATAGTGGCTTGCTAGATCGTCACTTGAAGATAAGTTCCCAAGCTGTGAATAGAACAGTTAAATCCGCAGCACCACAGCACATGTGCACCATGTAAAGCTGCACATACTGCAAGCAATGAGAGTCAAGCCCATGAACTTTCAGTGGCAAAATCACATTCTGCAGATAGTAACTTCCCAAGTTGGCTATGATCAGACCATGCCCCTGTACGGTCAGAAACAACCAGTACACAGCACATAGCAGAGACACATATATAAGATTATCTCAGCAGAGTAACATTTTTTTTAAACACTTCCAATTGTGAAAATTATTATTATTATTCCAAGATCTGTTGATTAAAATGAACTGTAAAATGTACTTTGTTCAAGGAAAAACCCCTTTAAGGCCTTTTAAAGAGGTCTATCGTCAAGTATGGAAAAAGCTATGTTCCACTGTGTTGCCAACTTGTTCATTCCATGCCTAAAAGACTTGGTGCAGGGCGTTTTTTTAGCATTATTTCCAACGTTTTTCCTTGCTTTTTTTAATCAATAAAAGATAAAAGCAAGGAAAAATCATCCCAGCAAAGTCTATGAGAATTGTGACTTGCTGTGCCCACGTTGCTACTTTTTCGATTGCTTTTTTTGTTGCTGAAAAAAAGCAACATGTCAATTGTTTTAGCGTTTTTTTCCTGCTTTTTTAACAAATGGACTTCAATGGTGTTAGTGAAAAATGCAGGAAAAAACACATGTATAATGCCCACGTTGCTTTTTTCGTGCTTTTTTTTACGTGCTTTTTGACGTCACTGGGGTTTCCTGCAATAGAGATGATCGGAAAAATTCGGAAAAAAAATTGTACAATCTTTGACCGGATTGGGATCAAACATCCGATCATTTACATCAAAATATCTTGCCAAGAATGGGTAAATGATCGGATGGCAAAAACCATCCACTCCCTGCTGTCAGGGCCAGGTGGACGGGCAGACCCAGGAGGTGGATCCACTGGGCCGAACTCCTTGATGGTGGTAAGGGGTCCGGTAGCTGGAGCACTATAGGCAGCAGAACAGTCCGTGCACACGAGTATAACGGAGAAGTCCCTGGGACCACGGAGTCACTGGTGGTAGTCCGGGTGACGCAGCTCAGGTTCGGAAGCCGAGGTGATGTCAGGCGGGGTCCGGAACCTTTGGAGCGAGATGACGGGTCACCGCAGGGATCCGAGATGGTGCGGACTGTCAGGATGGCAGATGGACAGCGTTCGGGGTTCAGGATACGGCAGGACCGGATGGCGAGGCAGGCACGGCTCTACAAGAGAGATAGGTAAGTATATACACAGCGACACCAGGAGACCTGACTCCTAGCTTAGGAAACACGAAGATCAGGCCCCGCCCCCTTGGACAATAAACCCCTTTATACCCTGTACCTGTTTAGCCTCATTTCCTGTTAATGGACGCTGGCCCTTTAAGAAAGGGTCAGTGACCGCGCGCGCGCCCTAATGCGCATGCGCGCGGCCCGGGTGCCAGAAGCCAGGGAAGGAAGCTGAGAGGAGGACGCAGGGGAGCCGGCCAGGGCCTGGGAAGCCGTCGGGCGCCGGGATCGGAGACCAGGGGGCCTGGGAAGGACGGGCACCGGAGGCTGGAGAGCGGGGAGCGTGGCAGGTGAGCCGGGGAGCGAGGCTGAGGACCCGGGGAGCGGAGCAGAGGACCCGGGGAGGGGAGCCGAGGACCCGGGGAGCGTGACAGTACCCCCCCCCACGCCCCCCTCCCCGCAACCGGGACATGAAGGCACGGATCAGAGGAGTGCCCACGTTCTCCCTGGGTTCCCAGGACCTATCCTCAGGACCATACCCTTCCCAGTCCACCAGGAAGAACTGTCGACCTCGTACGGTCTTCATGGCCACGATATCCCTTACCGCATAGATGTCGTCATCGGCAATAGGTGGAGGAGCCGGACCGGCAGCAGCGGAGAAGGGACCAAGGACAACCGGCTTGAGCAGGGAGACGTGGAATGAGTTGGGTATCCTCATCGTGGCCGGGAGCTGTAGCTTGTAGGAGACCTCATTGATCTTGTTGAGGACTTTAAACGGCCCAATGTAGCGAGGACCCAGCTTGTATTATGGTATCTTCAGGCGGACGTACTTGGAAGCAAGCCAGACGAGATCTCCAGGAGAGAAACACGGAGGATCCAGACGTTTCTTGTCTGCGTGTCTTTTCATCCGCAGGGAAGCACGTCCAAGGGACGCTTTGACAGAGTCCCAAATGGTTGCAAAGTCACGGGCTACAGTATCTGCAACAGGGACATCCGAAGAAGGGGATACAGGCAATGGGATGGAAGGCTGAAGTCCGTAAACGACATGGAAGGGAGAGCTGGAGGACGACTCACTGATGTGGTGGTTATGGGAGAATTCAGCCCAAGGAAGAAGAGCGGACCAGTCGTCGTGATGGGCGTTAACATAGTGACGTAAGAAAGAGGTCAAGATTTGATTGACCCTCTCTACCTGGCCATTAGACTGAGGATGGTATGCAGATGAAAAGTCCAGAGTCACTCCCAGATGTTTACAGAGAGCCCTCCAGAAGCGGGAGGTGAACTGAGTTCCTCTGTCGGATACGATGTGTAATGGAAAGCCATGCAAGCGGAAGATGTGTTGTATATAGGCGTCCGCGAGTTCCTGAGCAGAGGGCAGTCCAGCCATAGGGACGAAATGAGCCATTTTAGAGAACCGGTCCACCACGACCCATATGACTGTGTGTCCGGAGGACAATGGCAAGTCCGTAATAAAGTCCATTGCTATGTGTTGCCACGGAACTGAGGGTATCGGCAGAGGCAGAAGACGGCCATATGGGAGGTGTTTGGGCGTCTTGTTCCTGGCACAAGAGGAGCAGGCGGATACAAAAGCAGCGACGTCCGTGCGAAGGGATGGCCACCAGTAATGACGTACAATCGCACCCCATGTCTTTTTCTGACCAGCATGACCGGCTGTTTTCGAGGCATGACCCCAGTGTAACACTTTTTTCCTGTCTACCTCAGAGACATAGGTCTTCCCGGGCGGTATCTGGGCCAGGGTGACAGGGGCCACCGGAATGATTTTGCTAGGACAGATGATGGGTTGGGTGGTCTCTTCCTCTTGCTCCATGGGCATGAAAGACCTGGACAAGGCATCAGCGCGTACATTCTTGTCCGCGGGTCGGAAGTGAAGCTGGAAATCAAACCTGGCAAAGAATAGGGACCACCTGGCTTGCCGTGGGTTCAGACGCTGAGCGGACCGTAGGTATTCCAGGTTCTTGTGGTCCGTGTAAATAATCACGGGGTACACTGCACCTTCCAGGAGGTAGCGCCATTCCTCCAAAGCCAGTTTGACTGCCAAGAGCTCTCGGTCACCGATGGTGTAGTTGCGTTCAGGCGCTGAGAAGCCCTTGGAGAAGAATCCGCAAGTCACCATCTTCCCGGAGGAGGACTTTTGCATGAGCACTGCTCCGGCTCCTGAGGAGGAGGCATCCACCTCCAAGGTGAACTGGCGGTTTAACTCCGGACGGTGGAGTACAGGAGAGGAAGCAAAAGCCCGCTTCAGAGAGCCAAACGCGGCGTCGGCCGCAGGTGACCAGTCCTTTGGATTAGCCTCCTTCTTAGTCAAAGCGGAGAGAGGAGCAGTCAAGGCAGAGAAGTGAGGGATAAACTGGCGGTAGTAGTTGGCGAATCCCAGGAAGCGTTGGATTGCCTTCAGTCCAGAAGGAGGAGGCCAGTTGAGAATGGCGGAGACCTTCTTGGGATCCATCTGCAGTCCAGTATCGGAGATGATGTACCCCAGAAAGGGGAGAGAAGACTGCTCAAAGACACACTTCTCATACTTTGCGTACAGACGATTCTCTCTCAGTCTTTGTAGAACCAGCTGTACGTTTTCTCTGTGAGTTTGGAGGTCCGGAGAGAAGACAAGGATGTCATCTAGATACACTACCACACAGATGTAGAGAAGGTCCCGGAACACGTCGTTCACCAGTTCTTGAAAGACGGCAGGAGCGTTACACAGGCCGAAGGGCATCACGCAGTATTCATAATGTCCATCGCGCGTATTGAACGCGGTCTTCCATTCGTCACCAGAGCGGATGCGTACCAGATTGTAAGCACCCCGAAGATCCAGTTTGGTGAACACACGAGCTCCTCTAAGCCGGTCAAACAATTCGGGGATGAGCGGCAGAGGGTACTTGTTTTTTACGGTGATTTGATTCAAACCCCGGTAGTCTATGCATGGGCGTAAGTCGCCCTCTTTCTTCTTGACAAAGAAGAAACCTGCTCCAGCAGGAGAGGAGGATCTCCGAATGAATCCCCTTGCCAGGCTCTCTGAGATGTAAGCAGACATGGCCCTTGTTTCGGCTGGAGATAATGGATATATCCGTCCTCGTGGTGGTGTTGTTCCTGGGAGCAGGTCGATGGCACAATCGTATGGACGATGTGGCGGCAGTACCTCGGATTCCTTTTTATCAAAAACATCTGCAAAGGACCAATAGGCCGAGGGCAGCCCCGGTAGGTTCTCTGGAACCGGAGGTCGTCGGATGGGTTGTATGGACTTTAGACACCTCTCATGACACGAAGAGCCCCATCGGGTGATTTCGCCAGTGCCCCAGCTGACTGATGGTTCGTGTGTCCGCAACCATGGAAGTCCCAGCAGGATCTGATGGGACATGTGTGGGAGGACGTAGAAAGCGATGTTCTCGGTGTGAAGGGCACCGATACGCAGTTCGACCGGCCTGGTGATCCAGGAGATGGTGTCAGAGAGGGGTCTCCCATCCACAGAGGCAATCACTAGGGGCTTGTCGAGTGGAATAACAGGCACCTGGTACTTGTCCACCGTGGCGTGCTGGATGAAATTGCCTGCTGCCCCGGAATCGAGGTAGGCATCAGCCGTGAACCGCGTCTCTCCCGTTGTCACTTGCACTGTCCATGTAACCGGGTCTGAGAGAGTCCCAGCACCTAGGGTGGCCTCTCCTACCAACCCTAGGCTTTGGAGTTTCCCGGCCTCTCTGGACAGGAGCGTAGCAGGTGTGTGCCCTCACCGCAGTAAAAGCAGAGACCCTTGGCGAGCCGCTCTGCTCGACGTTCTTCAGACTGCCGCACTCGGTCGATCTGCATGGGCTCGTGGACGGGGGCCCCAGCTGTCGATGACTGAAGTACGGAGGGTTTCTGCGGAGGAGAGGAATGCCGTACCGGACGTCTCTCACGGGACACTTCCTTGGATCGCTCCTGAAAGCGAATGTCCACTCGAGTCGCTAGGGCACTCAGGGCATCCAGGGTGGTCGGTACGTCACGACCCGCCAGCTCGTCTTTAATTCGCCCTGAGAGTCCTTCCCAGAAGGCGGCGGTTAGGGCCTCGTTGTTCCACCCGAGTTCTGAGGCCAGGGTGCGAAACCGGATCGCGTATTGACCCACCGTCAGAGTCCCCTGACGTAACCGGAGAAGAGACGAAGCAGACGCGGAGGCGCGTCCGGGCTCATCAAAGGTACCACGGAATGCCTGCAGGAACTCCTGGATGTTCGTGGTCACAGGATCCCCCTTCTCCCACAAGGGGTTCATCCACGCCAGTGCCTCACCCTCTAGATGGGACATGATGAAGGCGACCTTGGCTTGGTCGGAGGCAAACAAATGCGGCAGCTGCGTGAAATGAAGGGAGCATTGGTTTAAGAATCCCCTGCAGGTCTTGGGGTCTCCGGCGTACCGGGGTGGTGAAGCCAACCGAAGTCTGGTGGTATCTGAAGAAGTCGCCACAGGAGCTGGATCCGTGGATTGACTAGTGGAAGCCCGGGATGTTGAAGTCGTAACTGCCGTTTGTAGCGTGTTCAGGCGGGCGTCTACAGAAGACATGAACTGCAGCATGCGGGTCTGGACTTCACGCTGGCGTTGGAGTTCCTCCTGTACGGCTGCTAGTGCTGCAGCGGGATCCATTGCCTGATCTTACTGTCAGGGCCAGGTGGACGGGCAGACCCAGGAGGTGGATCCACTGGGCCGAACTCCTTGATGGTGGTAAGGGGTCCGGTAGCTGGAGCACTATAGGCAGCAGAACAGTCCGTGCACACGAGTATAACGGAGAAGTCCCTGGGACCACGGAGTCACTGGTGGTAGTCCGGGTGATGCAGCTCAGGTTCGGAAGCCGAGGTGATGTCAGGCGGGGTCCGGAACCTTTGGAGCGAGATGACGGGTCACCGCAGGGATCCGAGATGGTGCGGACTGTCAGGATGGCAGATGGACAGCGTTCGGGGTTCAGGATACGGCAGGACCGGATGGCGAGGCAGGCACGGCTCTACAAGAGAGATAGGTAAGTATATACACAGCGACACCAGGAGACCTGACTCCTAGCTTAGGAAACACGAAGATCAGGCCCCGCCCCCTTGGACAATAAACCCCTTTATACCCTGTACCTGTTTAGCCTCATTTCCTGTTAATGGACGCTGGCCCTTTAAGAAAGGGTCAGTGACCGCGCGCGCGCCCTAATGCGCATGCGCGCGGCCCGGGTGCCAGAAGCCAGGGAAGGAAGCTGAGAGGAGGACGCAGGGGAGCCGGCCAGGGCCTGGGAAGCCGTCGGGCGCCGGGATCGGAGACCAGGGGGCCTGGGAAGGACGGGCACCGGAGGCTGGAGAGCGGGGAGCGTGGCAGGTGAGCCGGGGAGCGAGGCTGAGGACCCGGGGAGCGGAGCAGAGGACCCGGGGAGGGGAGCCGAGGACCCGGGGAGCGTGACACCTGCCCATCACAGCCATGTCAAGTATTGGCATGGCTGTGATTGGCCACTGTAAAAAAAAAGGGAAGCAAAAGGGTTAAAGGGAATGTATCGTCAGAAAAAAAAAAAATTAAATACCTGAAAAAATGTAAAGTAATATTATTTTAATGTTTTGTTTAAATATTATTTTCTTTTTTTAATTGAGCAAAATGTAAAAAAAAAATTAAAAAGTTTAATATTTTCCACTGTTTCCACTGTTAAACACTAGGGGGAGCAACTTCTGAAATCCTACAGAAATCCCACTGTAGGAAAAAGCTCACGTTACAGCTTGCAGTAAAGTGGGCGGAGTCTGCTCTCCTGTGTGTGATGGCACGCCTCCACCTCCCAATCTGAGTGTTTACAAAGGATAACAGAGAATGACATGTAGGGACACAATGCAGAGCCATTTTGTTGGTGACCAGAAATGTCTAAAGTGTCACCAAGGACAGCAGGAGTATCACACAGGACAGGATTAGATACACGGCTCTGCAGACAGTATCACACAGGAGAGGATTAGACACACAACTCAGCAGACAGTATCACCCAGGCTAGGATTAGATACACAGCTCAGCAGACAGTATCACCCAGGCTAGGATTAGATACACGGCTCAGCAGACAGTATCACACAGGCTAGGATTAGATACACGTCCGTGCAGACCGCATCACCCAGGACAGGATTAGATACACAGCTCAGCAGACAGCATCACCCAGGACAGGATTAGATACACAGCTCAGCAGACAGTATCACCCAGGACAGGATTAGATACACAGCTCATCAGACAGCATCACCCAGGACAGGATTAGATACTGTCTGATGAGCTGTGTATCTAATCCTGTCCTTGGTGATGCTGTCTGCTGAGCTGTGTATCTAATCCTGTCCTGGGTGATGCTGTCTGCTGAGCTGTGTATCACCCAAGAGAGGATTAGATACACGGCTCAGCAGATAGTATCAAACAGGAGAGGATAATACACAGCCGTGCAGACAGCATCAGCGGCGGTACTCGCATGCAGTGGGGCACGGGCACACACATACACAGCAGCGGCGAGCAGAGCGGTGGCTGGGGAGAGCAGAGGGAGGAAGTGTCATCGGAGATGGTAACGGCGGGGGGAGGGGTGGCGGTAGCAGTAACGGGGGCTGGGGAGAGCGGAGGGATGGGGTGTCAGCGGAGACGGTAACAGCAAGGGGGAGAGGCGGCACTAGCGGGGGCTGAGGAGAGCAAAGGGATGGGGTGTCAGCGGAGACGGGAACGGCGAGGGGGAGGGGCGGCACTAGCGGGGGCTGAGGAGAGCGAAGGGATGGGGTGTCAGCGGAGACGGGAACGACGAGGGGCGGCACTAGCGGTAGCAGTAGCGGGGGCTGGGGAGAGCGGAGGGAGGCGGTGTCATCGGTAACGGGGGCAGGGGAGGGGAGGCGGCCTGTACTCACACATCCTGGCGGTTGACAGGGGTGAAGTGGAGCAAACAGCATACGCTGTGAGCTCCACGATGATGGCGCTGAACTACTCCCTCTGCTGTGATCTGGACAGCCCAGGGGGCACGTCCAGGTCACAGCATACGCCCACTGTAACGTTAAACATAGGGTCGGAGAGCGACCACTATTCTCTATGCACAGGGGCTGCCATAAAGGAGTGTGTAACTGTCGTTACACACACAGCAAATCCAACATGGCCCCCAGTGCATACAGTAAAATTAGAATAACAGAAAAAGTAAATAAGCTACGATTTTCATTTTGTATTAGAAATACTTGATTTCAGAATCACTATTTTTAATACAAAAATAAAAAAACGCGATACTGTCCCTTTAAAGCAGTACATACTTACAGTCTCCCTGCAGCTGCATCGCTACTTTCAGACTAGACAATTATCTAATGAATATTCACTGCTTTCCCCGCCCACCAGCATATCTGATTGGCTGCAGTCAGACCCCACCCCCAGACAGCTGGTTGGAATCACAGGCGCTGTCTCAGGGTCTATATCGTGGCATGAAATAAATAAATAAATAAAACAATTAGCGCAGGACAACCCCCGTATTGATACCAGCACAGATAAAGCCGGTTACAAGCTACAGCCCCCAGCCGTGCGCTTATCCTTGCTGTGTATCAAAATAAGAGGAACCGCATGTGGCTTTTTTTTTTTTTTTTAAATTGTTTAAATAAATAGTTTTAAAAAACAGCATGCAGTCCCCCTCATTTTGGTACCCAGTCATGATAAAGCCCGACAGCTGAGGGCTGGTATTTTCAGACTGGGGAGTCCTATGGTTATTAGGCCGCCCCCCAGGTTATAGAATAGCAACCTGCAGCTGCTCAGGACTGTTGCATCCATTAGATGTGACAAGACCGGTGCTTTATCCGGCTCTTCTCAATTGCCCTGGTGTGGTAGCAATCGGGGCAATACAAGAGGTTAATAACAGCCTATAGCTAAGCTATAGATTAGTGATGGCAGGAATCTATGACACCCCGCATCACTAATCTGTAAGTGAAAGTAAATAAACATGAACACCGGAAAATCCTTTATTTGAAATAAAAGAAAAATAAACACCCTCTTTCACCACATTATTAACCCCAAAACACCCTTGAAGGTCTAACGTAATCCACACAACGTCCCACAATGATTCCAGCACTGCTGCATCTGAAATTACAATGTGTGATCATGGAACATGATTGAACACTGTAACTGCAAACAGAGAGTGAGCCACAATTAGCAGTGATATCACATATACTAGTGACAGTCACAGATGGATGTTCATTAATGACCGCAGGTAACCTGAGTGATGTCACGAGATGAATCCAATTCAATCCGGCAGATCACGGGGGTTTCCTGCAGATCCACCGGCATGAACGTCACCGGAGTTCCCTGCATCTAGGCCTTGCAGGCTTTACTGCAGGACTTTGCTGGAGGGAAGCCCGGTCTGTGGGGCGATTGGTGGTAAGCCTTGGTCGTCATGGTGATGACCCAGGGTTACTATGGCAGCAATCAGGCCCCCATGATCACTTTACAGGGACCCGATCACCAGGGAGAGTTAAAAGATACCTCTCCCTGCCTTCTGACTACTGCTGTGATCGAATTGCAATCACGGGGCTATAGCACCTGACCCCTGAACCGCTGTAATTGCCATAACAAAAAAACACACAAAAAAGCATGAAATAAATCATGTGAAAAAGCATGACAAAAAGCACAAAAGCATGAAAAAAAGCATGAAAAAGCACAAAAGCATGAAAAAAGAGCATTTTTCTGCAGCTTTTTTTCCTGCCAAGACATGCTTTTTTGTGCTGAAACATAGCCTGAATAGAACCTTAAAGGAATAATACTCAAAAAACTGTTACACAGTTATGCTTTATCACTATGGATGGGCGGACCCGGACTGTAAAAGTCCGGATCCGCGTGGTTTCAACAGTGCCTGGGTGCCATACCCGGCCCTGTTATTCCAGGTGTTTAATCCAGATCCAACACTCGAGAAAAAAAAAATATATATATGAAAAATAAAGAGAATAAGAATGAAGTCAGCACTTCATACTTACAAAGGCTCTGTCGCAACTGTACACTGCTCCTGTGACTTCTCCTTAAATTCCTGGGTCACTTATGCATTACTTTTCCCACTCACTGGCAGGCCTGAAGTCTGTAATTGGTTGCAGTCAGACGCACCCCAAATCTGTCTCCCTGTAACTAATCTCAGGCGTCTGTACCTCCCTGATATATTCTATAGGGTGCACTCACGCGAGCTGTATGAATCGCACGAGTATCAGAACACATCACCCAGGACAGCCGCACACTCACTGGACAGGAACGTCTCAGCTGCATAAAAATACACGCAGCCGACCCGCTCCTGTCAGGAGATCTTGCGGCCATGCCAGGTGATGCCGATGCGAGACTTGTGCGAGTCATATGGCCCATGTGAGCGGGTGTCTGTACCTTCCTGATATATTCTATATACTGAGTGTATAACTGCAGGAACTGGCGCCACTGATCTTGGGTGTCTGTACCTTCCTAATATACATATTATATATACATTTTATATATATATATATATATATATATATATATATATATATATATATATATATATATATATATATATATATATATATATATGTATATATTACCACCGCACTAGGGCAATCGAGAAGAGTGGGGTAAAGCACCGGGATTGTTGCATCTAATTGATGCGACAATTCCGGGCGGCTGGAGTCTGATATTTTTAGGCTGGACCTCCCCAATGTCAGAATTCCAGCCCCAGCTGTCGTGCTTTATCTTCGCTCGGTATCAAAATTAAGGGGGACCGCACATCGTTTTTTTAAATTATTTATTTAAAAAAAAGCTGCAGTCGGTTTCTCTTAGGCCGGAGTCACACTTCCGAGGGACTCTCACAAGTCTTGCATTACATCACCCGTCACGGCCGTACACTCTTCTAACAGGACTGGATATGTTTTTTTTAAATTCCATGGCACTTTTTTCTTATAAAAATGCGGACCAGGATGAATGCGAATACTAGTCGCCAAAATGCATAGTCCATGACGCTACCTGTGCACATACCTCCACCCTTGTATATTTTTTATTATCGATATGAACTTTAAATAGTTTTTAAATGGAGTTTTGAATAAAAACTATATTTTATGGAAATTGGATCACCGGAGGATTTTTTTCCTCTTCTTTTGGCCTTAACCTTGTAGGGTGTTCCTTCCACCCTCTTCGTGCAGGATCCTCTAGACAAAAGATCAACTATTAAACCATGGAGGGAAGGTAAGCTGGCGTTGCCAAAGTTTTTTTCTTCTCAATTTTTACTCATGAATAATCTATAGATTGCCGAAGGGACTTATTTTCCGTAAGACTTTGGACTATACTTACATAGTTACATAGTTACTAAGGTTGAAAAAAGACCTAGGTCCATCTAGTTCAACCTTCCTCCACCAGTTCTACATTTGGTCACTAAGTCATTTATAACCAACAATGTTTTGTGTACGGAGGAAATCATCCAGCCCTTTTTTAAAAGATGTTATAGTATCTGCCATTACTACCTCATGTGGTAGGGTATTCCACAGTCTGACTGCTCTAACTGTAAAGAACCCTTTCCTATTTAGCTGTCGGAATCGCTTTTCTTCCACTCGCAGTGAGTGCCCCCTGGTCCTTAGTATTGTCTTTGGAAGAAATAAGTCATGTGCCAGTCCTTTATATTGACCACACATATATTTATACATATAAATGAGATCTCCTCTGAGACGCTGAGACGTCTTTTTTCTAAGCTAAACATATCTAACTTTTTCAACCTGTCATCATATGGGAGGCCTTCCATTCCTTGTGGTAGTCTAGTTGCCTGCCTTTGAACTGACTCTAACTTCTGAATGTCCTTTTTAAAATGTGGAGCCCAAAACTGGATCCCATATTCCAGATGTGGCCTTACAAGTGATTTATAGAGGGGTAACAATACGTTGGGATCACAGGATCTAATCTCTCTTTTATACACCCTAAAATCTTGTTTGCTTTAGCAGCTGCTGCTTGACATTGAGTGTTGCTGCTCAACTTGTTTGTAATGAGAATACCCAAGTCCTTCTGTTCTGTAGTCCCGAGTTTACTTCCATTTAATGTATACACAGTTATAGGATTACTCCGTCCTAGGTGCATTACTTTACATTTATCAACATTAAATCTCATTTGCCAAGTATCTGCCCATTCCGATATCTTATCCAGATCTTTTTGTAATATTGTACTATCAAGGTCAGTTTTTAATATCCTACATAGTTTGGTGTCATCAGCAAAGACTGACACTTTACTATCAACCCCATCCACAAGGTCATTAATAAAGAGATTAAAAAGAATTGGTCCTAGCACAGATCCCTGCGGCACCCCACTACTGACTATAGCCCATTTAGAGAATGTACCATTTATGACTACTCTTTGTTTCCTATCTTTTAGCCAATTCCTTACTCATTTGCATATAGTTTTCCCTAGTCCTTGCTTCAGGAGCTTTAGTATAAGGCTATTATGTGGTACAGTATCAAATGCCTTTGCAAAGTCCAAATAAATCACATCAGCTGCATTACCAATATCCAGGTTTGCACTTACCCCCTCATAGAACCCCAACAGGTTGGTTAGACACGACTTATCTTTCATGAATCCATGCTGTCTGTCAGTCATTATATTATTTTCTCCAACATATTTTTGCATGTCATCCCTTAAAATGCCCTCAAAAACTTTGCATACTACTGATGTCAGGCTTACTGGACGGTAGTTGCCTGGATCTATCCTCTTACCTTTCTTAAATATCGGTACCACATCAGCAATCCTCCAATCCTGAGGCACCAACCCTGTTAAAAGCGAGTCTAAAAAGATGAGATACAGCGGTCTGTCA
Organism: Anomaloglossus baeobatrachus; assembly: GCF_048569485.1. Classification (NCBI taxonomy): domain Eukaryota; kingdom Metazoa; phylum Chordata; class Amphibia; order Anura; family Aromobatidae; genus Anomaloglossus; species Anomaloglossus baeobatrachus. Next base: position 599,312,996 of record NC_134353.1, on the reverse strand, counting down.
ATTACGGAGCTCAATTCCCTCAATATTCGTGGATGAATGCCATCTGGCCCTGGGGATTTGTCGATGTTTAATTTACTCAGATGTAGGCGTACTTCTTCTTGTGTTAAATTAATTATATCAGGTGGTGAACTTTGATTTTTCACTTGTTGAATGATCCCTGGTACAGTCAGTTCCTTGGTGAACACAGATGGGAAATGCCTATTTAATATCTCAGTCTTTTGTTTGTCCTCTATAACTAACTTGTTATTATATTTTAAGGGGCCAATACTATCCTTTGTTTTCCTTTTGGCATTAATGTATTTATAAAAGATTTTGGGATTTATTTTAATGTCATTGGCGATTTTTGTTTCAGTAGCTAGTTTTGCTTGTTTGATTTCTTTTTTGCACTTCCTATTGATCTCTTTATACTCCTGAAATGCTATTTCTGTATTCTCAGAATAAATATGGATATCAGGATCACCTCATGTAAAATAGCTTTAACAGTAAAAGGAAAACCACATTCAGAAACCAAATTCATCATTTTTATGTACAGGTTTTTGTTGTTGAGTCCCCAGCTCACAAAATTGCATTGACCAGTATCCTGCTTCTTTGGGAGATCTCTTAAGAGGGCTATCGTATCATCTATCTTCAGATGTTCAAATTGATGATTGACAGTTTGGACCAGTGGCATTGCTAAGCCACTGACCTGACCTGGGCACACTCCCATGATGTACGCAAGTGGCAGCTTTACCTTTACATCATTGAAAGAGAGCAGGGCCACTGTAGTTGGACAAATCTAGCCTTTTTTTAGCAGCTGTCACATCTTCATTCTTCAACTCTTCAAACTGATGATTAGCAGTTTGGACCAGCAGCATGGCTAAGCCGCTGACCCGAACTGTGCACTTTACCCTGCTGCAAGTGGAGGCCATCATTAGAAAGAAGGCATGGGCACTGAAGCTGGCAAGATCCAGCTTTTCAGACAGCTTCAAAGCAGCGCTTGCAAGCTTTGTGGCAAATTTGCTTGCAAGCACTGTGCTCCTTGCTAGGGAGACAAGCCAACATTAACAGGCTGTAGAGATGGTTGATAAGCCAGGGAATGTGCAGAAAGCTATACAATTTTAACCCCTTCAGCCCCCGGGCACTTTCCGTTTTTGCGTTTTTGTTTTTTGCTCCTTTTCTTCCGAGAGCCGTAACTTTTTTATTATTCCGTCAATCTTGCCATATGAGGGCTTGTTTTTTGCGGGACGAGTTGTACTTTTAAATGAAACCATAAGTTTTACCATATATTGTACTGGAAAACAGCAAAAAAATTCCCAAGCGTGGAAAAACTGCAAAAAAAGTGTGATCGCACAATAGTTTTTGGGATGTTTTATTCACCGTGTTCACTATGTGGTAAAACTGATGTGTGGGTATGATGCCTCAGGTCGGTGCGAGTTTGTAGACACCAAATATGTATAGGTTTACTTGTATCTAAGGGGTTAAAAAAATTCACAAGTTTGTCCAATAAAAGTGGCACACGTTTTGCGCCATTTTCCAATACACGTAGCATTCTTATTTTTTGGGATCTATGGCTCAGTGATGGCTTATTTTTTGTGTCTCAAGCTGACGTTTATAATGGTACAATTTTTGTGCAGATGCTACGTTTTGATCGCCTGTTATTGCATTTTGCGTAAAACTTGCAGCGACCAAAAAATGTAATTTTGGCGTTTGGAATTTTTTTACCACTACGCCGTTTACCAATCAGATTAATTGATTTTATATTTTGGTATATCGGGCATTTCTGAACGCGGCGATACCAAATATGTGTATATTTATTTATTTTTTAACCCTTTAAGTTTCAATGGGGGGAAAGGGGGGTGATTTGAACTTTTAGGTTTTTTGTTTTTTTTTTTATTTTTTAAAACTTTTTTTTTTACTTGTTTTTTTTTATTTTACTAGTCCCCCTAGGGGGCTATAGCGATCAGCAATCCGATCGCTCTTATCTATCTGCTGATCACAGCTATACAGCTGTAAACAGCAGATTCAGTCACTTTGTTTTTCCCTCTGCTCTCGGCCGAGGGAAAACGAAAGTGAAACATCATAGCTGCAGGCATCATCACATGACCCTGTGCTATGATGGCAACCACCGATAGTCACGTGATAACGCACGTGACTTCCGGTGGGGGCGGTGGTAAGTAAAAAACATGGCCGCGCGCATTTAGATCTTGCTGCCAGACTTTGGCAGCAAGATTTAAGGGGTTAATGGCCGCGGGTGGAAGCGATTCCACCCGCGGCTAGCAGGCACACATGTCAGCTGTTGAAAACAGCTGATATGTGTGCCAACCGCTGCCGCCTGCCCGCGGCAGGGGGCGGGGCTTAACGGGACACGATCCTTGACGGATAGATCCGTCCAAGGTCGTGAAGGGGTTAAATTCCTTCAGAGAAGCTTTGTAATAAGGGGTTAATTGCAAATGTACTTATTTTAAAAAAACACTTTGAAATTTTAGCCATTTAAGAAGAGTTCTCGGTTCTGACTAAAAAGAAGGCTTTTGAGTGGGGGACCCTCAATAATACTGTTATATGCCCTAAGAGAGCAGGTCTGTTTAAGTAATAAATTAAATTACATTGATTTTTCCATTCTGGATATGAATTGTACATTGCAAATTTGCTTTCTGTACTTTTGCACGACAGGCAAGATAGAAATAAAGTAAAATTTATACCTAGTAACTTTCTTTACCCTCTGTGAAGCAAAATTGCTGTTGGCTGCTATTACACTATGGATGGCTGAGAATACAGCAATATCCAGTGTTTACATGTGTGCTTGGGGCACACTGTTGATAATTCAAGAAGCAGCAAGTTAAGTTAAAAGTAACTTCTGGTCAATAAAAATGGCACAGCATTTTTTGGTTTCTTCGGCTATTGTGTGGGATATGCCTTTTATAAAAGCAGTGAAGTGAAAATAAAACAAAGCAAAGAGAAAAGAATGTGGGAGCTCTGCTGGAGGCACTTGGACTCCATCCAAAGGAAGATTAAGAGGAAACAGCCTGGGATGAATCTCTGAGATATGAAAGAAGGATAAGAAGAATTGAGGTTGGCATGCTCAGTTACAGGTACTACCGTAATCTGGGAATGAACTGCTGTGAAATACTATCCAGCAATGACCTATATGGAGAGAAAAAGAATAAATACGGGAACCCAATGATCTCAAGAAAATTAAAATAAATGCATTATTAAAGTATCTATTCAGTATTGATATTAGAATAAAAATAAATTATTAACTTTCCAATTTATTTACAGTCATGGCTGAAAGTGTTGTCACCCCAGAAAATGAAGTATGTCTCTTGGAAAATTATTGCAATTAATCCTGTTTTGTCAAGCACATATTTATTTCCTTTGTGTGCTTTGGAACAATGCAAAAATGAGAAAAAAAAAGGCAAATAGAACATAATTTAGCACAAAACCCCAAAAATGGGACAGACAATATTGTTGGAACCTTTTCAAAATTGTGGTTTAACAACTTTGTTGCAAGCATGTGATCCTTTTTCAAATGCACCTGTGGCATGAAACAATCTGTGGGCAATATGAAAATCACACCTAAAACTAGATAATAAAGGGAGAAGTTTACTGAGTCTTTGCATTGTGTGTCTGTGTGTGCTACATATGGAGAACAGAAAGTAAACAAGAGAACTATCTGTGGACTTGAGAACTAAAATTGTTGAAAAATATCAACAAGCTCAAGGATACAAGTCCATCTCCAGACATCTTTCTGTCCCTTTGTCCACAGTGCGAAACATAATTAAGAAGTTTACAACTCATGCCACTGCAGCTATTTTCCCAGGATGTGGACCGCAAAGAAAAATTGCTGAAAGGTTGCAACACAGGATAGTCCGAATGGTGGATAAGGTTGCCACAATCAAATTTCAAAGAAATTCCAACTGTCCTCTCAGGGTGCATCACTGTCATTGAACTATTCATCAATATTTGAATGAAATTAAACACTACGACAGGATATCCAGGATATCCAGGAGGACCCCACTGTTGACAGAAAGCCATAAAAAAGCTAGACTGCAGCTTGCCAAAATCCTTCTTAGAAAGTGTCTTGTGAACAGATGATACCAAGATAGAGCTTTGCAGCTGGGTTTGTGTCGCACATCACAGGTTTTCCAATAGGACAATGAACAAACATGCTTCAAGAAGCCCCCAGAAATGGAATCAAAGCACAGCACAGTTCTGAAATGGCCAGGAATGGGTCTGGTTCTAAATCCAATTGAACACCTATAGAGAAATCTTAAAGCGGTTGTCCAGTACCAAAACTGATTTTTTTTTTCTCATAAATCTTGCTAATATGTGCCTCTCCATACATCCATTATGTTATTTTAGCAATATTACCTTTTATCATGCTCTAGCAGCACATCCTCATTGCTGGCTCCAGTTCTGATGGGGTTAATCGACAATGTCCTCTTTTCTAACTTCCTGTATTCAATTACTACAATTTCTATGATGTTTTGCGGTGGCCTGTTAGCCTATATCTATCACACCCACTGAGAACTCCACCCAAACTTCTCCCTGACATCTTTCCTGTATCTGCAACTTGCTACATCTTATTGAAGCACTGACTTCTGCCGAGGAGATGGAGAGGTCACATCAGTGTCACAGGCTCAGACACCAACTCCAAGCACTGCAAAACCATGGGAAAAAAAGCTTTAATCTTGTGCTCTTTCTTATATATTTCATAGTATATCTACTTCAGTATACAGTTAGAATATACTGTATATATAGTTGAAACCAGAAGTTTACATACACTATATAAAAAACACATATGCATGTTTTTCTCACTATCTGACATGAAATCAGAATAAACCTTTCCCGTTTTAGGATTATGTGGTAATACTGAAGCAATATCCCAAGACATCAGCCAGGAACTTAAGGCTTGGGTGGAAATGGGTCTTCCAAATAGACAATGACCTTAAACTGTTTACAAAGTAGCTTAAGGATACCAAAGTCAACGTTTTGGAATGGCCATCATAAAACCCTCATCTGAATCCTATTGAAAATTTATGTTCAAAGCTGAAAAGGCCGGTGCAAGCAAAGCAATCTACAAACATGGCTCAGTTACACCAGTTCTGTCAGGAGGAATGGGCCCAATTGTGAGGCGCTCGTGGAAGGATATCTAAAATGTTTGACCCAAGTCATGCATTTTAAATGCAATCGTACCAAAACTGAAATGTATGTAAACTTTTGACTTTGCAGAAAGTAATAAAAATGGCTTAAAACATTCTCCCTCTCATTATTCTTGCATTTGGCAAATATAAATAATTTTGGTAATCCTAATTGACCTAGAATGGGAAAGGTTTATTCAGATTTAATGTCAGATAGTGAGAAAAAACAAGCATATGTGTCTTTTTAGATAGTGTATGTAAACTTCTGGTTTCAACTGTATTTTTAGGTTAGGAAGGGCCCAATAACCATGGACCTTCCTGGCTTGATAATTTCAGCCCACCGCTGTCCGCTTTACCTTGGTTGTTTATCAAAAATAGGGGGACCTCAATTTTTTTCAATTATTTATTAGTTTAAACAATTCTAAATACCCCTCTAAAAAGCAGTTTTCTCAAACTCGGCTGGGTATATGGGCCACACAGAAAAAATTTAATTTCGTGGGCCACATTTGTTGCAGAACAAAATGACATTTTTAGTAATATGATATATTTTTTCTATACACCTCTGGATCACTTTTTTGAACATTTTGTGTTCAGTTTTTTTTGTTTTTTTTTAAATGAATGGAAGGAAGAAGGAAAAAGGTTAACCCAAACTGCCGTTTGGGATAAGAAGATGATCAATTGAAGATAAAATTGTGATTTCTTGTTCTATACGTTTCAAAATATTGAAACTCTTTCTTCAAGTACCAAAATCTCTGAAGCATATCATATTGGTTCCTGAAGAAGGAGTTTCAATACTCTGAAACACATAGAACAAAAATCACAAATTTATCTTCAATTGATTGTGTTCTTATCCCACACGGCAGCGCGGATTAACCCTTTTCCTTTTTCTTTCCATACACTGATCCACCTACAGGGTCTGCAGCAGTCATTGGGGTCTTGTTTCCTTGACCTAATAGTAGTTGTGACTTTCACAACTACCCCAGGTGAGTGATTCCCTGTAATCAGTATATTCTGGTACCACCAGGATAATACCCTATTTGCGCCTTTTTGTCTTTTTCAGCAATTTTAATTACAGTTTTTTAAATGGCATTCATTGTATGGGTTATGGTACGATTTTATAGTTTAGGTTGTTACGGATGTAGCAATAACAAACGTGCACTGTTTTGTTTATTTTAGTTGATATATAAAAAAGTATTTGTAACAGTAAAGAAAAATGTTCATGCCTTGCTTTAATTTTTTTTTTAGATTTTATCCCTTTCTTGTAAGTAATATCATCGTACAATTACCCCTATATAGTAATTTTAATTTTGGCCAACACCTTGTAGTTATTTTCCCATCCTGGATATACTGTCCCCCATCCTGTTCCTCTTCTTGTAGTAATGTGCCTATCCAGGTCCTCATCCTGTAGTAATGCCCCCATCCTTGTCCTCATCCTGTAGTAATGTCCCCATCCTTGTCTTCATCCTGTAGTAATGTGCCCATCACTGTCCCCATCCTGTAGTAATGTGTCCCATCCTGGTCCTCTTCTTGTAGTAATGTCCCCATCCTGTAGTAAGGTCCCCATCCTGCTCCTCATCTGTAGTAATCTGCCCATCCTGATCCTCACTCTGTAGTAATGTGCCCATCCTAGTAATGTGCTCATCTTTGTCCCTGTCCTGTAGTAATGTCACTTGCTTGTCCCCATCCGGTAGTAATGTGCTCATCCTTGTCCTCATCATGTAGTAATGTACTCTTCCTTGTCTCCATCCTGTAGTAGTGTGTCCAGCCTTCTCCCCATCCTGTAGTAAAGAGCCCCTCTTTGTTCCCATCCTGTCGTAATATGACCATTCTTGTCCTAATCTTGTAGTAATTTGCCCATGCTGGTCCCCTTCTTGTAGTAATGTGCCCATCCTTGTCCCCATCCTGTAGTAATGTGCCCATGCTGGTCCCCTTCTTCTGGTAATCTGCCCATCCTGTAGTAATGTGCCTATCCGTGTCACCATCCTGTAGTAATGTGCCCATCCTTGTCCCCATTCTGTAGTAATGTATCCCATCATGGTCCTCATCATGTAGAAATGTCCCCATCCTGTAGTAAGGCCCCTATGCTGGTCCTCATCTGTATTAATGGGCCTATCCTGGTCCTCACTCTGTAGTAATATGCCAATCCTAGTAATGTGCTCATCTTTGTCCTTGTCCTGTAGTAATGTACCCTTCCTTGTCCCCATCCTGTAGCAATGTGCCCATCCTTGTCCTCATCATGTAGTAATGTACTCTTCTTTGTCTCCATCCTGTAGTAGTGTGTCCAGCCTTGTCCCCATACTCTAGTAAAGAGCCCATCTTTGTTCCCATCCTGTCGTAATATGCCCATTCTTGTCCTCATGTTGTAGTAATGTGTTCATTCTTGTCCCCTTGTAGTAATGTGGTCCCCTCCATGTTGTAATTTGCCCTTCTTTGTGCCCATCCTGTAGTAATGTGGCCATCCTTGTCTCCATCCTCTACTAAAGTGCCCATGCTGGTCCCCATCCTGTAGTTATGTGTACATGTTGGTCCAGCTCTTGTAGTAATGTGCCCATCCTTGTCTCCATCCTGTAGTAATGTGGCCAGCCATGTCTCCATTCTGTAGTAATGTGCCCATGCTGGTTGCCTTCTTGTAGTAATGTGCCCATCCGTGTCCCCATCCTGTAGTAATCTGCCCATGCTGGTCCCCTTCTTGTAGTAATCTGCCCATCCTGTATTAATCTGGCTATCCGTGTCCCCATCCTGTAGTAATGTGCCCATCCTTGTTCCCATCCTGTAGTAATATTCCCATGCTGTCTCCTTCTTGTAGTAATATCCCCTTTCCTAGTCTCTTTCTTGTAGTAATGACCCCTTTCCTAGTCTCTTTCTTGTAGTAATGTCCCCTTTCCTAGTCCCCTCCTTGCAGTAATATGCCCATGCTAGTCCTCTTCTTGTAATATTTTCCCCTATTTATCCGTTCTTCACATACACATATTAAAAATAAAAAAAGATTATTTTCACATTTCCTCTGTTCCCTCGGTGTCCACTTTCCTGCTTCTTTTGGCCCACAGGCACATGAACCCCTTGAAGTTCGTGAGAATAGAAAATTACAGAAGGATGATCAAGATTATCAGACCAATAGAATCTATAAGTAGGACAAAGGTAAGGACTGGAGTTCTGTATCATTAACAGCTTCTACCAGCAGCAAGTCAGTGCCATCTGAAAGAGTACACAGAAAAATGTGAAAAAGGAGATTTCCTCAGAAACGTTGCACATGGAGACAGGCCACATGGAAGTGTAGATTAGATACTGACATTGAACAGGAGGGAGTTACAAAACGTAAGATATACAACATATTTAACTTTACATTATTTGACATACAAATTCAAGTCCAAGTAAGGGATTATCTTTTTCCCCTTATCAACTCTGGGGGTGAAGGAGTTGAACGAAATCATGATTCATTAGCTTTGCTCTATTTCTGTGAATATACCCTTACGCCCAGCATTTTTATTTCCTTCATCCACATTTTATCAATATTGTATGTGCTTTTTAAGTCTGATTTAAATTACATCCCTTATGTACCGTATTTTTCGGACTATAAGACGCACCGGACCATAAGACGCCCCCTTGTTTTAGAGGAGGACAATAGGAAAATACAATTTTAAGCAAAAAATGTGGTCACGACACACTATTATGGGGCGAGGAACTGCTGCTGACACTGTTATGGGGGTAATGTCACCAAATTCTCTACTAAGGTACCCCATCCTGGGAATGATCTTCCTGCCTTGTATATGATCCCCACCCTTGTATGTATGTCCCTCATCCTGGTATAGCCCCCATCCTGATAAATACCCCCATCCTGATAAATACCCCCATCCTGGTATTGCCCCCATCCTGTTATATACCCCCATCCTGATAAATACACCTATCCTGCTATATACCCCCATCCTGCTATATACCCCCATCCTACTAAATACCCCCATCCTGCTATATAGCCCCATCCTGCTATATACCCCCATCCTGCTATATACCCCCATCCTGCTATATACCACAATCCTGCTCATAATATACCTCCATCCTGCTATATACCCCATCCTGCTCATAATATATCCCCATCCTGCAATATACCCCATCCTGATAAATACCCCATCCTGGTTTATCCCCTCATCCTGATATATATACGCCATCCTGCTATATACCCCCATCCTGGTATATGGTATGGCCTGTATCCTATGGCACAGAAAAAAAAAAAAAACATTTATACTCACCTTTCCTCACTCCCTGCGGCATCGATCATCTTCCTCTATGTGTCAGCAGCAGAGCCGCTGACCTGTGTGGAGCCGTTCCCCTGCAGCATTGCGATGTCCTCCTGTCTGCCGACTCACTGATGTGACTGTAGCCTAGCGGTGCACACAGGGATGACGTCATCGCTGTACTCATCACTCTCTACACAGATCAGCGGGCCGGCAGACAGTAGGACATCGCAATGCTGCAGGGGAACAGTGAGTATACCCTACTTATTCACTGCTCCCGTCACTGATGATGATGATGCGCGGGGGGGTAGTGAATATAGCCGCACATGATCACTCCAAGCTGTAGTTGCCAGGGGTGATCACACGGGCTGGCTCTTTACTATGTGTGCACCCCCGCCCATCATCCCGCCCACCTCTCAGCACCAGCTTCAGCGCTGAGAGATGATGGCCGCAGCCCTACATTCAGACTATAAGATGCACCCCCCACTTTCCCCCAACAAAAGTTCGTCTTATAGCGCGAAAAATACTGTACATGGCAGAGTTATTTATTATTACAATGAATGTTGATACAGGTAAAATAAATCTTTGAACCGTGTAAGCCAGGAGATAGAAGAAAATTGTTTAAAAGAATTGTGTGTCTTCAGTGGTTGATACCTTTTAATGGCTAACTGACAAGATGATAATGAATACAAAGCATTCAAGACTACTCAGGTCTCTTCATCAGGTATAGTATAACACAAAATCTGAAGAGTCACAAACCTATACACAATAGGACATAAATAAGACTTGTAAATAAGACAAGTGGAGTGAAGCAGAATGATCATGCAGTGCAATACTTCAGTTATTTTTTTTACATATTTGCATTGTTTGGGCATATTTGCACTTTGGAGGTACAGAATCTTTCTTATTCTGAACCATCATTAATTAAATGCATATACTTGCAGACAATGTACAGTAAGTGAGACTACTGCACAGATACACTGATGAGTAAAAGGATAACAATGTTTTGAACTCTTGACATTCAGGCTCCATATCTCACCATCCACCACAGCACTGAGCATGAGACTACCATCATTTTATAGACAATCATCTTGGCTATCTCACACATAAATTTGACTTGCAATATTTAGCATATAATTAGTTATGCAGATTCTTGTCTTGTCACTGCATTGCTACTTGTTGGCTCCTGGTGATGGAAAAATATTTTTCTTCCTGTATCCTAAAAATTACAACCTGTTCTCACATTCCCTAATAGCTCAGTGTGTTATTACGTTGATTCCCAAGTAAAAGGTCACTGATTTGAATAAAGGCGCAGCCGTGAAAACAATTTCCCAAGAAAAGAGAAACAATATAATCCAGCTCATTGATAGCAGTCTCTCAGCCAAGAAAATTACCAAACTGCATCATGTGAGTGCCATGACAGTTGGAAAAATGCAAAAGTCAAGAGGTAGACATCCTGGCAAATTAGTTGGGTTTATCACATATTCTATTAGTTTTGGTGTGACAAACACGGCAGTGAAGGTGGCTCATATGCTTTGTAATAGTGAGATCACAGACGTCCATGCAAGCACCATGTCATACACGTTTCACAAGTCTGCAATGGTGGTCCAAAAAAGTGAAGTCTTGCCTTGGATATCGTCATAAGGAGCGTCAGCTCAATTTTGTAAAAATGTTTGAAAAGAGGACAGTAGAAGATTGGAAGTGAATTATTTGGAGTAATGAGACTAAAGTCATTAGCCTAGGCTCTGATGGGTGCAAATGGGTCTGGAAAAAATAAGTAAAAAGGGGATAACAGATAGAGAAAGTGAAGGAACTGTAAAGTTCGGTGGAGGAAGCCTGATGACATGGGATTGTTTCACAGTCAAAGATATAGGACAATGACCCAAAGATTGGCAAAGAAATGCTTCAAAGACAATGTTCAAAGTAGAGATACTGAATTGACCCCCTCAGTCCTCAGACCCCAACCCAAATGAACACTTGTGGGTAGACTTGAAGAAAAAGCTGTATACAATCCCAAGTGAGTCGACAAATATGCACCAGATCTGGGATCAAATTTCAATCAAGACATGCTTGAATCTGATCGAGAGCATGCCCAGAAGGATTCAGGCAGTGTTGAAAGCCAAAGGTGGATTTACAAAATACTAACAAAATAATACAAGTTTATATCTAATTTTTTACAAGTAAAACAGTAACAATGAAGTGACATGACAAGAATCTCCATAAATAATTATATGCTAAATATTTATGTATGAGATAGCCAAGATAATTGCAAAAAAACGAAGGTAGCCTTAAACTCACCCCTCTAGTGGATGCCAAGATATGGAGCCTGTGTCAGGCTGCCACTAGTGGGAGCTGGAGTCCTGCAGGGAAATACACTACACTGAGCTGAATAAGCAAGGAGTGGAACTCACAGTGTGTGCTGGTGCAGTGCCTCGCAGCATCAGCCGGAAGGCAGAAGCGGGGGATGGTCGGGCAAACCGGGTCATACACAGTACGGGGAGAAGGAAGACCGGAGGAACGAATAGAGGCCAGGTCAAGGTCAGGCCAAGGTCAGTACCAGAGGAAGCAACCGAGTGGGGAGGTGGGAGAGAGGGGAACAACCGGGGCTATTGTGCTATTGTGGGAAGGAAGGAGGTGGGACAGAAGAATGGCAGAACGACTAGGGGATGGAACACAGACAGAGACCGAGGACAGAGAGGGGACAGATCAGGATCACACTTACAGGGACCAGCAATCATAGGCAAACCAGTGCTAAGCTTATATCCGGCGCTGGTTCACGGGAGATGACAGTATTTAAAGCATCCAAGCTCAAGAAGTGAGGCCGGGAGAAGGCTCCACCCCCTAGCCATGTGGACGGGGAGGCAAAACCGTGACAGCCTGAAAGTCAAAAGTTCAAAACATTGTTACCCCTTTGCTCTTCAGTGTATGATCAGATGTACAGTATATATAAATGCTTCAAAACTAAATGGAATGTATTGTATGTTTGGAAATTTCTCTGTCTTCCTTTTTCTAACATCATAAAAAATATTATCTATTTTCTTTATGTAAAAATATATCAGTTTCTTTGAGTTGATTCCAAGATCCTCCTACCTATTGATATGGGACATGCAGGTTCCCTAACACTTTGCCCAGTATTCTATACATATTGACTCTGATTGCCGCAAACACACTCTGTTAAATGGAACGCATCATGCGTTCCACAGATACTATGGTTTCTGATCATGGGTCTATTCTGGGCACAGTTGTAGACACTGCATCCCACCACTCCCTCATTAGAACCTCCTATAAGTGCAGTGTCCCAAGTGAGACACGGATGGAGGTATATGTGGGCCACCTCCGGTTTGGTGGAAAGCACTATGCGTTCCATTTACGCAAATTCCTGTCACTTGACTACAGATGTAGCGGTGGAACACATGGTGCATTCCACCACCGCTCTTTGCGATTAAAGACCCTCCTTATATATAAATGCATGGCTATTTTACTAACAGTGCATACTCAATCCTTGATAGCACGACACCGAAGTGCTACTAAGCAGTAGTACCAACCCTTCCTTTTCCCTATTGGCACATGAATTTGACAATACATTATCTCATCCAATCTGCTTGTTCTGTTTCATTTCCTTTCCAATCATTTCCTTCCACCCACATCTATGAATGGTAGTATTTATAGTCATATAAAAATGTTTGGGCACCCCTATTAATGTTAACCTTTTTTCTTTATAACAATTTGGTTTTTTGCAACAGCTATTTCAGTTTCATATATCTAATAACTGATGGACTGAGTAATATTTCTGGATTGAAATGAGGTTTATTGTACTAACAGAAAATGTGCAATCCGCATTTAAACAAAATTTGACAGGTGCAAAAGTAGGGGCACCCTTATCAATTTCTTGATTTGAACACTCCTAACTACTGTTTACTGACTTACTAAAGCACTAAATTGGTTTTGTAACCTCATTGAGCTTTGAACTTCATAGGCAGGTGTATCCAATCATGAGAAAAGGTATTTAAGGTGGCCACTTGGAAGTTGTTCTCCTATTTGAATCTCCTATGAAGAGTGGCATCATGGGCTCCTCAAAACAACTCTCAAATGATCTGAAAACAAAGATTATTCAACATAGTTGTTCAGGGGAAGGATACAAAAAGTTGTCTCAGAGATTTAAACTGTCAGTTTCCACTGTGAGGAACATAGTAAGGAAATGGAAGAACACAGGTACAGTTCTTGTTAAGCCCAGAAGTGTCAGGCCAAGAAAAATATCAGAAAGGCAGAGAAGAAGAATGGTGAGAACAGTCAAGGACAATCCACAGACCACCTCCAAAGACCTGCAGCATCATCTTGCTGCAGATGATGTCAATGTGCATTGGTCAACAATACAGCGCATGTTGCACAAGGAGAAGCTGTATGGGAGAGGAATGCGAAAGAAGCCGTTTCTGAAAGCACGCCACAAACAGTTGCCTGAGGTATGCAAAGCACATTTGGACAAGCCAGTTACATTTTGGAAGAAGGTCCTGTGGACTGATGAAACAAAGATTGAGTTGTTTGGTCATACAAAAAGGCGTTATGCATGAAGGCAAAAAACCACGGCATTCCAAGAAAAGCACTTGCTACATACAGTAAAATTTGGTGGAGGTTCCATCATGCTTTGGGGCTGTGTGGCCAATGCCGGCACCGGGAATCTTGTTAAAGTTGAGGGTCCCAATGATTCAACTCAGTATCAGCAGATTCTTGACAATAATGTGCAAGAATCAGTGACGAAGTTGAAGTTACGCAGGGGATGGATATTTCAGCAAGACAATGATCCAAAACACTGCTCCAAATCTACTTAGGCATTCACGCAGAGGAACAATTACAATGTTCTGGAATGGCCATCCCAGTCCCCAGACCTGAATATCATTGAACATCTATGGGATGATTTGAAGCGTGCTGTCCATGCTCGGCGACAATCAAACTTAACTGAACTGGAATTGTTTTGTAAACAGGAATGGTCAAATTTACCTTCATCCAGGATCCAGGAACTCATTAAAAGCTACAGGAAGCAACTAGAGGCTGTTATTTTTGCAAAAGGAGAATCTACAAAATATTAATGTCACTTTTATGTTGCGGTGCCCATACTTTTGCACCGGACAAATTTTGTTTAAATGCGGATTGCACATTTTCTGTTAGTACAATAAACCTCATTTCAATCCAGAAATATTACTCAGTCCATCAGCTATTAGATATATGAAACTGAAATAGCTGTTGCAAAAACCCAAATTGTTATAAAGAAAAAAGATTAACATTAATAGGGGTGCCCAAACTTTTTCATATGACTGTAAATCCCTTCCATGTTCACATTGCCATGCTGCCCCAGAAAGAATCAATAATGAAACGTGCATCGGACATCACAAGGTAATGCAAATATACCCACTATAGTAACAACTTGTAAATATGTTTTGTTGTAGTTAAGACTTGTCTTATCCAGGATATCAGCCTACTAAACCTTTGGAATGCTGAACATTTTTCCCCATCATTTGAGCACTGTGCACTTTCTTTATATTTGATAATAGGTTTGCTTTCTTCTTTTTTCTAGAGGCTATATAACAAAAACCATATATCTACATGTGATATTGTATATAAATACCATCGGCTGAAGTATAATGTTACATATACTTTTGTCTACAACGCCCTTGGACATATTGTGTGCTATATTGTATTTCCTTACTTTCACTATTATCATACATTCCTGTCTATAATGCCCTTGGATATACAGTATAGTCTGCTATATTGATATAGTATTTCCTTACTTCCACTATTATCACAGTTTTATTACATTCCCAATATATTTTAATTATGTAAAAAATAAAACTATTGTTTTATTGAACAAGTGGTCATCTTACTAGGTTATACAAGATAAAAAATTGTTTAAAAGAACTGAAGTCCTCAGTAGTTTATACCTTTTAATGGCTAACTGAAAAGTTGGTAATAATAGCAAGCTTTCGAGACTACTCAGTAGAGATGAGCGAACCGGCCGTGGTTTAACTCGAGTTCGGTTCGTCGAACGGAGGTCTCGTTCGAGTTCAGTTCAGCGAACGTTTGACGAACCGAACTCGAACCAATAGGAAATAATGGGAGGCAATCACAAACACATAAAAACGCATTATAAATATACACATACAGTTAATAAACATTGCCATAACACTTACCGGTCCCCGCGATCCCTCCTGCACTCTGTCTCCTGCCGCTATTCCATCCAATGATCGCTGAATCCTCCCGGTGACCAGCACTGCCAGCAGTGATGCAGGACCTATCGTGACGTCAAAATAGCCATGTGACCAGTCACGTTGCTATTATCTCATTGGCTACAGACTGGTCACATGGCTTTGACGTCATGTCCTGTCCTAGGTCCTGTCATTGCACTCTCCGGTACACGGTGCACATTTGTGTATCGCCGTGTACCGGCGACATGCTCTAGCACACGGTCGACTCCCCGTTCCGTTAGGGACCGGCTGACACAGCCGGTCATTAACGGAGATCACAGTTGCCATAGCAACGCAGTTAGCGGTCACGTCACCGCTAACCGCGGCTCCGGGAATTACATGATCGGAGCACCGTTGCTATGGTAACGCGTCTGTCAGCGTTACCGCTGTTACCGCTAACAGCCAGCAGCACTGATCTCTCACAGAGTGATGGAGCAGAGCTGCATTTGTTGAACGAGAAAGACAGAAGACCATGGATCGTGGAGGGCTGACAGGGGGTAATAAAGATGGAGTCTCTAATGTGTCTGTGTATTTATTTCTATTAAAGTATTTTTTCTCTGTGTGTTGTCTTTTTTTAACCCTTTATTGGATATTCTTAATGGCCGGGTCAAACGTGCCTGACATTAAGAATCTCTGGCTTAATACTAGCTTGTAAAACAAAGCTAGTATTAACTCATTATTACCCAACAAGCCACCCGGCTTCAGGGCTGTTGGAAGAGTTGGATACAGCGCCAGATGATGGCGCTTCTATGAAAGCGCCATTTTCTGGGGCGGCTGCGGACTGCAATTCGCAGCAGAGGCGCCCAGAAACCTCGGGCTAACCTGTGCTGCGGATTCCAATCCCCAGCTGCCTAGTTGTACCTGGCTGGACACAAAAATGGGGCGAAGCCCACATCATTTGTTTTTTAATTATTTCATGAAATAAGTGAAATAATTAAAAAAAACGGGCTTCCCTATATTTTTGGTTCCCAGCCGGGTACAAATAGGCAACTGGGGGTTGGAGGCAGCCCGTGGCTGCCTGCTGTACCTGGCTAGCATACAAAAATATGGCGAAGCCCACGTCATTTTTTGGTGGGCAAAAAACTTCTGCATACAGTCCTGGATGGAATTGGTTGAAGGGTTTCACCAGCACAAAACTCCAGGCATTTTGTTCTTTAAAATAAAAATTCCTTTATTTTCATATCATTAAAAAGTCCATGCTATGGTGGTTGAGCCCATGTCAGAGAGGACGCGTTTCGAACATCCAGTTCTTATTCAGTCTCTCAGAGAGACTGAATAAGAACTGGATGTTCGAAACGCGTCCTCTCTGACATGGGCTCGACCACCATAGCATGGACTTTTTAATGATATGAAAATAAAGGAATTTTTATTTTAAAGAACAAAATGCCTGGAGTTTTGTGCTGGTGAAACCCTTCAACCAATTTCAATGCACATGGACTGGCTCTCCAAACCTCTTCTCCGTGCACAGCCCAGGATTACTGGCTTCCATTACACAGGTGAGCTGGGCAAAAAACCTCTTTCTACAGTCCTGGATGGAGTATGCTGAGCCTTGTAGTTCTGCAGCTGCTGTCTGCTCTTCTCCATACAGACAGACAGCAGCTGCAGAACTACAAGGCTCAGCATACTCCATCCAGGACTGTATGCAGAAGTTTTTTGCCCCCTGAAAAAATTATGTGGGCTTCGCCATATTTTTGTATGCTAGCCAGGTACAGCAGGCATGTACGGCTGCCCCCAACCCCCAGTTGCCTATTTGTACCCGGCTGGGAACCAAAAATAAAGGGAAGCCCTTTTTTTATTATTTCATGAATTTCATGAAATAATTAGAAAACAAATGACGTAGGCTTCGCCCCATTTTTGTGTCCAGCCAGGTATAACTAGGCAGCTGGGGATTGGAATCCGCAGCAGAGGTTGGCCTGAGCTTTCTGGGCCCCACTGCTGCGAATTGCAGTCTGCAGCCGCCTCAGAAAATGGCACTTTCATAGAAGCGCCATCTTCTGGCGCTGTATCCAACTCTTCCAGCACCTGCCTGCTATACCTGGCTAGCATACAAAATTATGGCGAAGCTCACGTCCTTTTTTTGTAGTTTTTTGGCAAAAAAAATAAAAAATGCTTCCCTGGATTTTCCATTGCCAGTGAAGGTAACACCAAGCAGTGGGGGTTAGCAGCCAGTAGCTGCTTGGATTACCCTTAGCTAGCAATACAAAAAATGCAGCGGGAGCCGATATATATATTTTTTTAATTATTTATTTAAATAACTAAAAACAAAATGGGCTTCCCTGTATTTTGATTGCTGGACATCACAGTGCTGTAAAAATAAATCTTTAAAAAAAATGACGTAGCGCTCCGCGGTATTTTTGATTCTCAGCGCAGATAAAGCAGACAGCTATGGGTTGCCACCCCCATCTGCCTGCCGTTACCTTGGTTGGCAATCAAAATACAGGGAAGCCCATTAATTTTTTCTATTTAAAAAATAGTTAAAAAAAAATTACGTTGGGTCCCCCCATTTTTGATAGCCAGCTAGGGTAAAGCAGACGGCTGTAGCCTGAAAACCACAGCTGGCAGCTTTACCGTGGTTGGGGATGCAATGTGGAGGTCCCCCCAGGCTCTTTTTTTATAATTATTTTATAAATATTAATAATTACACAAAAAAAGTAGGGTCCCCCCCAAATTGGATCACCAGCCAAGGTAAAGCGGACAGCTGTGGTCTGGTATTCTCAGGGTGGGAAGGTCCATAGTTATTGGGCCTTCACAGCCTAAAAATAGCAGGCCGCAGGCACCCCAGACGTGGCGCATCCACTAGATGCGCCAATCCTGGCGCTTCACCCCAGCTCATCCCGTGCCCTGGTGCAGTGGCAAACGGGGTAATAAATCGGGTTGATACTAGCTGTAAAGTCACCTGAGATCAAGCCCAGCAGTTTGTGATGTCATGGCGTCTATTAGATACCCAACATCATAAACTGTCAGTACTAACAAAAAAAAATCGACAAAAGAAATTTATTTGAAAAAACAGTCCCCAAAACATTTCCTCTTTCACCAATTTATTGTAAGAAAAAAAATAAAGGGGTCCCACGACGACTCTGGACCATCTAGAATATGGGGGGGAGACACTCAGGGAACGTATCCCCCATTTTCTAGGACTGCAGACCCTTCATGTGAGGAGTGTGGGTGCAATGAATCTGCACTCACTCTTCCGGGTCCACACAAGCAGAGTCCATGTCGTAATGGTTGCTACCAAAGCTGCAATGCCCTGCTCATGAGGTAAGGGCATGCCTAATCAGGAGAACTATTCTACATTTCCAAATATTGGTATTTGCTGATATTATTGCTATTCCACCTACTATATATTGGGGATAGGATCTTGGAGATGGAATACCCCTTTAAGTCCAGTTATCCAGCTGAATGAATACTTAACAACAGAGCTCACTATTTAGATGTGTTTTTTGTGGCGTATAACGGACTCTCATGTTTGGTAGTCGTTCAGCAGAGAAACTATAAAAGCAAATCCCTCCATTTGGAAATGTAGTATATAGCTCTCCTGATCAATTATGTTCCTTACCTCATGAGCAGGGCATTGCAGTAATAATAATAGTTTATTCATTTATATAGCGTTATTAATTCCATAGCGCTGTATGTCTTTGGAGTGTGGGAGAAAACCGGAGTACCCGGAGGAAACCCACGCAAACACGGGGAGAACATACAAACTCCTTGCAGATGGTGTCCTTGGTGGGAATTGAACCCAAGACCTCAGGACTGGAAGACTGCAGTGCTAACCACTGAGCCACCGTGCCGCCCAATTAGCTTACAGATGCATAACCACCACTCACTGTGTCTGAACACAGGAAGCTGAGCTGACAGCCGCTATGTGCATGCGGCAGCGTCTATTGTGAAGGAGAAGGCCGTGGGGGGATCAACGCTGCACAGGTACCGTGGGACACCGGGGAACACCGGTGTGGTTATAGGGGGTGACCTGGCAGGGCCTGGGGAGGAGTTTTCTGTCGCATGTGTCATGGCACATGCGACAGAAATCAGAGGAGTAGGGTGAATGCGGCCGGCGCGCTGCTGTGCGCGTGGCCATCTTGGATTTCTGGGAGGGCATCAGGGGGGGGGGCACTTTGGCGACACCGGGGGACCGGAGGGGACCGGGGAGGAGATTTATCATGTTTGTCCATGCCAGATAGGAGATAAATAATTTTTTACCGACGCTGTCATTTACTATAACGTGATAATCGGTATACGCTGTATACCTGTGATCTTGTGAGCGGGGACCGGAAAAACCGTCCTGAATCATGATCTCCAGGGTCTCAGCTAGCCCTGAAACCCCGGAGATTTTCTGACGCTGGGGGGCGTTATTCACTTATTTCTGCCTGCTGTTTATAAACGGCAGATCAGAATAAGGCTACGTTAACACGACCGATCTATTTTTGCGGTCTGCAAAAAACAGTCCATTTTTTTTCACGGGTGCATCCGTGTGGCATCCGTTTTCGTTCCGTAGACGGTCCGTATGTCATCTGTTTGTCATCCGTGTGCCTTCCGTTTTTTTTGTGTACTGCAAAAAAACTGAAGGAGGGAAAATACATAAATTTACCCAGGATCCATAGCTTCATCCTACATGAGGCGGTCACATGTTCACTCCAGTGCCATTTTCTACTGCTTTTCACAGCGTAGAGCGCTCTGGTGATTTTCTTGTGCTTGTGCACTTCATATCAGTCTTTTCTGTCATTATAATGGCAGAAAGACACATAATGTCCCACTCTCCTGCATTTTGTAATTTTGCACCCTTTGGTGCCTTTCATGTGGCACTAAGGGTGCTTAGCTTTGTATTTAGCCAAAAAAATGAAAAAAAAAATGACGTAGGGTTCCCTCTATTTTTGTAGCCAGCTAGGGTAAAGCAGACGGCTGCAGCCTGCAGACCACAGCTGGCAGCCTCACCTTGACTGGTAATCCAAAACTGAGGGCACCCCCCGCTGTTATTTTAAATTAAATAAATAATTTAAAAAAAAAACACGTAGGGGTCCCCCCAAAATTGGATCACCAGCCAAGGTAAAGCAGACAGCTGGGGTCTGATATTCTCAGACTAGGGAGGTCCATGGTTATTGGACTCTCCCCAGCCTAAAAATAGCAGGCCGCAGCCGCCCCAGAAGTGGCGCATCCATTAGATGTGCCAATCCTGGTGCTTCGCCCCAGCTCATCCCGTGCCCTGGTGCGGTGGCAAACGGGGTAATATATGGGGTTAATACCAGATGTGTAATGTCACCTGGCATCAAGCCCTGGGGTTGGTGAGGTCAGGCATCTATCAGATACCCGACATCACCAACCCAGTCAGTAATAAAAAAAAATAGACGACAAACACATTTTTATTTGAAAAAACACTCCCCAATACATTCCCTCTTTAACCAATTTATTAGAAAGAGAAACAAATCCAGGTCTGGTGTAATCCAAGGGGTTGCCATGACGATCCACACTGTCCCAGTCAATGAAGAGCAGGATGTTCCCCATTGGCTGGGAGAGCAGTGCAGTGACCTGAGCTAACATCAATGGGTCAGCCCAGGTCACTGCAGGGGATGACAAGTGCTGCTGTCAGCGAGGTACATTACCTGCGCTGATCTCCTGCACTGCTGACAGCACCTGTCACTGAGTTCAATGACCGCCGCCTTCACAGCCAAGTATCGCGAGCGGCCCGTGACGTCACCGCTAGTCAGTCTCGGGTCGGAAGCGAGAGAAGGTGATGTGACAAGCGGCGGCCATGGAGGACCGTGACAGCGCTGAGGTCGGGACTTCATCACCGCAGGTAAGCCGAGCGGGACCATGTGTGCAGAGTGCAAGTGGGCGGAGCCATGTGTGCTGGCGGCGGAGTGCGAAGTGGGTGGTGCTGAGGACGTCAGTGTCGTGGACTGCTTGGCTGGGGACTGGTGAGTGTGAGTGTGTGTGTGTGTGTGTGTGTGTGTACATGCCGCGTGCAGGAGGGGGCGGAGTGAGCTGAGCGGGGAAGTGTGGGCTTCCTGCACGTAACTAGGATAAACATCGGGTTACTAACCAAAGCGCTTTGCTTGGATACCCGATGTTTATCTTGGTTACCAGCTTCTGGCAGGCTGCCAGCGATGGCTCCTGCACACTGTAGCTGTAAAAAGCCCTGCTTTTTGCTGCTAGAACCGTTCTCAAACGTATCTAGAACTATCGAGCTTTAGCAAAAAGCTCGAGTTCTAGTTCGATCTAGAACAGCCCCCAAAATCACTCGAGCCGCGAACTAGAGAACCTCGAACCGCGAACCGCGCTCAACTCTACTACTCAGGTCTACTATGTTATACAAGTTAAGATATGTAGGCTTTTTCAACAGATTTTATTCCATTAAAGCCCGTTTCACACGTCAGTGAAAAACAGTGACGTTTTTCACTGGCGTGTAAAACATGCACATGTCCCTGCGTGTACCATGATTCACGGCACACGTGGGTTGTCTAAGTGCAATCCAGGCTCCGTTCTCCATGGCCCGTGATTGCACTTAGAAAACAACTCACCTGTGCGCGCTCCCGCTGTCCATGGTGCTGCTCGCTCCCGCGGTGCAGCATCCGGCCGGCGGTGACCCCCGCAGCCGATGCTTCCGGGTCGGCTGTGTCGCGCATAATGAATATGCGCGACAATAATGAGCCGGCTCAGAAGCAGCAGGGAGAACGGGCTGCAGAGGACATCGCTGGACGCCGGGTGAGTTAAAATGTTTTTTATTTTAAAAGCACGTTTTTTCTGGCACGTGTTTCACAGACCACACCACTGCGTGGTCCGTGGGACATCAGTGATGCCAGAAAAAAATGGACATGTCTCCGTGCGGCAATCACGGAGACACGTGCAGTGAAAAATCCTTGGCGTGTGAGCAGACCCATTCATTATAATGGGTCTGCGTATGTCAGTGATTCTGGTACGTTTTAAAAAAAGCACAAACGTCCCAGAATCACTGACATATGAAAGGGGCCTTAGGTAAAGGTTCACAGAGAACAAGGGTAGACACAAAGGCCTTCATTAAGCCCCAAGTAACCAAGAGACTACATGGACAAGCCACAATTGCACTACTGGGGGGCACGACGTGATAGAGTCCTCTAACACCCCTCCTCAGTTTAATCATTTAGATGCTATACTTAAAATTGACCCTTTCTTCTAAGGGGTTAAACTGCTGATATCGGAGCCAACTTCAAAAAACTAAAATTTAGTGTTATTTTAGCATTGCCATGTTATTTGTCTAATTTTGTCAATCAATCTACTTTTTGCATGTAATTTGATCTGAAAATGACATAAAAAATAATATTGCAAAATGAATGGTTTTGATCTTTTCCCAATTTATAAATTGATTTTTCTGCTAAAGTATTTATTTAAGCTGATACTGATTATTATTCATTTTCAAAATTGCATTTCTATTGATTTAGTAAAATTATACATACATTTTCTCTTAATAATACCTCCCAACAACAGTTAAATGTCTGAAATATAATCAAGGTAGGCATAAGCTCTATTAAAATCATGGGCAATATCAGCTTGCTAAATGGCACTTCAATCGATGATTAATATACTCTTTTTACCTGCACGCTAATGAAACAAAAATAACATTTTAGCCTGAGGGTAGAAATAGAGCAAAGTATTTTTCTCAGCGTTACACATTATACCTTGCTGATATTATAAGCTATAGTGTGTGATTGAAATAATTGTGTTTCTTTCTTACTACAAATGTTGAAATCTTAAAAATGGCCATTACTAGACCATTATGGGCTATTTTTGACAAGACGAGGTTTTCGTAACAGACACTATATACTGACAAGACATGGTATTTAAAGCACCACTTCATATTTTTTGTATTACTGCTGAAGCGGTGCTTTTAACCTAAAGTCCCTGCCCCTAGTATTAAACTATTCATACGGCGTCTTTTCTTTTTTGTCACTCCCGTCCCGCAGATCCATCATGTGATCAAATTCTGACTGTCTAGAAGTCAGAAGTCATGTCATAAGTAGTGATGGGCGAACCAGAACTGTAAATAAATAATACTAAAAAATGGTATGTGGCCCCCCCCAATTTTGACCCCTAGCCAAGATAAGGCTGACAGCTGTGACTTGGTATTCTGCTGTTGTGGAGGTTAATAAATTTGAGAAAGAGAGTGTTTGGTTTTTTCTTAATAAAGGATTTTCTGTGCCTTTTGTGTCTGTTTTTACTTACAGTGCTAGTAATGGGGGTCTCATAGACACTTCCCCATTACTAACCTCAGTTTTGATGGCAGCTGTGATTTTTTGACAAATCACAGCTGTCATTTTCCCTTATATTACCCCAATTGCCACCGCACCAGGGCAATCAGGATGAGCTGGGTAAAGCTCTGGAATTGGTGCATCTGCACTCTCTGTACGGCTACACTCTCCTATTTTTAGGCTGTGGGGCCCAATCACCATGGGTCTCCCCAGCCTGAGATTATCAGCCCCCAGCTGGCCTCTTTATCTAGGTTGGCTATCAAAATTTGGGAGGACCACATGCTGTTTTTTGTTATTGTTTATTTAAATACATTTTAAAAAGCCGCATGGGGTCCTTTGTATTTTGATACACAGCCAAGACAAGGTAAACAGCTGGGGGCTGCACCCTGTAACTGTCAGCTTTATCTGTGCTGGGTATGAAAATATAGGGCACCCTTACGTCATTTTTTTCCTTCTAATTTATTTATTTTTACACTCCCCAACCAATCACATATGCCAGGACACAGGCAGTCTGACTGCAACCAATCACAGACGCTATCACAAAGGGTGGGCGAGGGACCAATGTATATGCATGAGAGCTGATGGGAGGATCTGGAAGCAGTGGGACAGCTGTGCTGGAGACTTGATAAGTATAATTACGAGGGGCTGCTGATAAGTCTTTGGCTTTACCCAGAAAGAAACGACATAGGATGATGAAACTTTACATTTATTCCACATACTCTCCACTGATGTCAACACACTTCTTATATCAATATTCCAAGTTCTGTGAGCCTAGCCAAAAGAAATATTTTGGTTGTGCCTCAAACCAGGCATCCGTAGCAGCCATGGCATCAGAAATGGTGTGACATTTGGTACCCTTGAGGTGTTTCTTCGGGTTTGGAAACAGATGATAGTTGGAGGGAGCTAGATCTGGTGAATAAGGTGGGTGGTCAACCAGCTGGAAGCCCAGCTCTTTCAGTTTTGCCGTGGTTGCTTGTGCAGTGTGAGCGGAGGTAATGTCTTGCAGGAACAAGATTCCTTTGGACAGCTTATCGTGCCTTTTGGCCTTCAGAGCTGCATTCAATTGGTCCAAAAGTTCAATTTAATACCTTATCCCAGAACACAGACGCCATCACCTTAGTGGCTGATTTTTGTACCTTGAGATTCTTTGGGCAAGGAGAACTACTGTGTCTCCACTCATTTGACTGCTCCTTGTTTTTAGGGTCATACAAATAAATCCAGGTATCATCGATAGTGAGCAGTTGATCCAGGAAGTTCTTATAACTCTGGAAATACTGAGAAATGGACCGGGAAGTGTTCACTCTCATGCTTCTCTGATCTGTTGTCAAGCATTAGGGGACCCACTTTGCAGATAACTTCCTCATGTCCAAAGTTCATGGATAATGACACAAACGACACGGGAAATCCCCATGATGCCTGCTATTGCTGTAGCTGAAATGCATTGATTTTCCAGTATGAGGTTGTGCACAGCATCGACGATCTCTGGAACAACAACCACTCTTGGTCATCCAGGACATTCCTCATCATTGGTGCTGAAATGGCCCATTTTAAATTTAGCAATCCAGTTCTTAACTGTGGAATATGAAGGGCAGTGATTCCCCAATGTCTGCAACATATCACCATGAATATCCTTTGCCGACTTTCCTTGCAGAAACAAGAATTTTATCACTCCTCTGCTCTAAGTGGCTGTGAATATCATATTAAACTTCGCCATTTTGTTTTCCCAAATGCGTAGAACACTGTTGCCATAAGCAACAAACACAAAATTTTCAAAACATATATTATACACATAAGGCTTTCATGTGATGTAACCTTCATTACCATAGAAACACAAAAAATCCCAAAGCCAAAGACTTATCAGCAGCACCTCGTATCCTGCTTTACAACCCCCTAGCCCTTACTAGCACCATTTTGCAGCACACAAGTTCAGTTCCCCATAGACTTATATGGGTTTAGGCATCTGTGCTCATGTTCGGTTTCAAGTCCAGTCCCAAAGCGGACTTCTTTTTTTCAGTCTGGCCAGACCCACCGATCCCGAATATCTGCGGGTTTGCCCATATCTAGTCATAAGTAGAGACGATCGAACCCGAGGTTTGGTATTCGTACCAAACATAGACTTTATTTAAAAAAAAGAGTTCAGATTCGGCGTTTGGGTGCTTTACGTATGAACACCACTGGCGCGAACATTGTTGTGCTCGGGTAAGTTTGGTGCTCAGCTCAGTGCAAGCCGCTTGTAGTGTTTAAATGGCTCACAGTGCCAGCATTTTTTGTGGTTTATAAAAGGTTACTATGCCGTCCCATAAAACAAGTATTTGGTAAAGCACTATATTCTCCTGATCTACCTTTTAAGACCATATTCCTACTGTTAATACAGTGTTCTAGATATAGTATTCAACTACTGTATATATACCAAGCAACAAATTCCCTAGTTACAATAAAAAAGCAAGCAGTTCCGGAGAACACAACTAATGTCCCTGGTGAGTATGCCACTTGTTTCTTGTTCTTTCATTCAACTAAGGGCTCTGAACAAGCTACTCTCTTAATCCATATACTATTAGTTGGGTCCCGAAGAGTAGTTCCTTTCAATCTGATTGCCATGTATGACTTGGTAATAGCTTCCCTCTGTATTAACATTTGCAGCGCTCTGAACTTTTTCCCAATTACTTACAGCAATGCTTGTAAGCTTGTGAACCCTTTAGAATTGTCCATATTTCTTTATACATTTTGAAATAAAACTATAAGAAATGTTCACAAAAGTCCAAAAAATAGATAAAATGAAACAAAAAACAAATAAGATAAAAATGTTAGGCTTTGTTAATTTTTTAAATGAGAAAATGATCCAACATCACATGTCTGTTATTGGTAAAGGTATATGAACCTTTGCGTCCAGAATCTGTTGTGACCCCCTTGTGCAGTGTTACATGTGTCTAAACATTTCTAGTAATTTTTGATTAGTTCTGCACATCGGCTTGGAAGAATTTTAGCCCATTCAACTGTTATATAAGGAATTTTTTCTCATAAGAAGTTCTCACTTCAGATCCTTCCATGCCAATTCTATAAGATTAAGGTCAGTATTTTGACTTGGCCATTCCAAAACGTTAACTTTTTTTTCTTTAACCATTCTCTTGTTGAATGACTTGTGTGCTCTGGGTCGTTATTTTGCTGCATGATCCATGATGTTTTGAGATTCAGCTCAAGGACAGATGTCTTGATCAATTCATTGATCCAGTAATGATGATAAACCATTCTAGCTTGTCCCAATCCATTTAAAAGATGACAAAGTCTATTTTTACCCATTATTTAGTTCTCTTTATCACTTCATATGTGAGAATCTGATGTAGTTTTATGTTAAATTTATTCAGAAATATAAAAACTTCTGAAGTGTTCAAAAAATTTCAAGCATCACTGTATGCTTTTCTTATTGTGTTCATATTTGTGTGTTTGTGGGCCTCTGTTTTCTACAGGCCTTTCCTGTGTAGGCTCCTAATGTCCCCCAGTATGTGTATGCCCCACTGGCCCATGTAACTTGTATGCCCCCAGTAACGTGTATGCCCCCCAGTAATGTGTATGCTTCCCAGTAATGTGCATTCCACCCAGGATGTGTGTATGCCCACCAGAAATGTATAAACTTCACCAGTAAGGCTGGGGCCACACGGGCACTACTGCGATCCACTTGCATGAGACTCGGCTCGTGCTGGCAGTACAGCAGAGCCGAGTGTCATGCTTGTGTCCTTGCAACTGAGGTCCGTTCGTGCGAGCAGACCTCAGCTGCGGGGTGCGGGCCGGCTCTCAGGAGGGGTGGGAGGGATTTATCTCCCTCTCTCCTGTGTAGCCGGGTATTGCCATTCTCGCACTGCACTAGCAGTACACCGATGTACCGCGAGTGCAGTGCGATTTTTCTCTCGCCCCATTCACTTGAATGGGTGCGAGAGAAAGAGACTCAGCTTACAATCGCAGCATGCTGCGATTGTTTTCTCAGTCCGATTAGGGCTGAGAAAATAATCGCTCATGTGTGCTGACACACAGGCTAGAATTGGTCCGAGGGGAATGCGATGTTTTATCGCACTCCACTCGCACCGATTTTCTCGCCGTGTGGCTTAGCCCTAATGTGTATGCTTCCTTAGATAGTGTGTATGCCCCCCAGTAATGTGTATGCCCTCCAGTTATGTGTGTGACCCCAGTAACATGTATTCCCCCATTAACGTGTATGCCCCCCAGTTATGTGTATGCCCCCAGTAATGTGTATGCTCCCCCAGTAATGTGTATGCTCCCCCAGTAATGTGTATTCCCCCCAGTAATGTGCATTCCACCCAGGATGTGTGTATGCCTTCAAGTAATATATAAACTTCACCAGTAATATGTATGCTTCCCCAGTAATGTGCATGCCCCCAGTAATGTGTATGCCCCCCAGTTATGTATGTGACCCCAGTAACATGTATTCCCCCATTAACGTGTATGCCCCTCAGTAATGTATATGTCCCCCATTAATGTTTATGCCTCCAGTAATGTGTATGCCCCAGTAATGTGTATGCCCCCAGTAATGTGTATGCCCCCCTGTATTGTGTATTCCCCCTAGTAATGAGTATTTCCTCTAGTAATGTGTATGCCCTTACGCCCCCAGCCTCCCCTGTAATGGATATACTGTAGACCATAGCCTCCCCTGTGATGTATATACTGCAGTCTCAGTGTGCACTGTGTGGCCGTGACTCCTAGCAGTAATGTGGCTTGGCCGGCACACAAACAGAATTTAAAGTGCAGTGTTGGCTTGGCAGAGTCACTACTAGCAGACACATAACCATGCAATGTGCGTAGCTGTGTCTGTTAGTGATGGCCAATTACCAGCGTGACCGTACAGCCACATGCCCAGGAGGAGTTGGATGGGAGACAAGCAGGGGAGGTAAGTGAGACTGCTGTCAGCTTCCTTATATTAAAAATATCTCTAATGTTTCTGTGTGTGTGTGCATGTATGATGTGTATCTATGTATGACTGTGTATAGATTTATGTCTGTTTATAAAAAATTGTTTAAAAGAACTGAAGTCCTCAGTGGTTGATACCTTTTAATGGCTAAATAAAATGATGGTGGTAATAATAGCAAGCTTTCGAGACTACTCAGGTCTCTTCTTCAGGCTCAATATAACAAAATCTGAAGAGTCACATATTTGTACACAACAGGACATAGAATGGGGCAGTAAATAAAACAAGTTATGTGAAGCAGAACTATCACTATGGCAAGAGGACAAACTGTTGTGGCCATAAATATTGCTGCAGTTCAGTGTGAAAGTTTTATTGTCCCCTGATTAGGGTCTGGTACAGGGCTGTGAGCACATCTCTTAATTGATGTAAAAAGACATGAATCCATGAGACACATTCATTCCTGCTCTGAATGTGTCAAAGGTCATCATAAGTTTGTACCCCCATAGTCTCCTATATCTCTTGGACTTGAAGTTTCCTTTCAATACCAGCAATTTCATGTCCATGATGCTGTGGTCTGGGTTACAAAAATGTTTGGCCACAGGTAGATCTATCCTTTTTTCTCTAATTGTGTGGCAGTGAGAATTCATCCTTGTCCTGAGCTGTTGTCCTGTCTCCCCTACATACAGACCCCCAGTTGGACATTTCGTACATATAATTAAGTACACCACATTGGTTGTGGTGCAGCTGAAGGTACCTGGGATCTTGTAATCCTGATGATGTGATCTGGGAATCTTTATCTTGTCCGTTGTCAATATAAATGGACAGGTCTTACATTTTTTCTGGTTGCAGGGAAATGTTCCTGTTGTTGTTGGAGAGGAGAGGGAGCTACTGACAATGATGTTTCTTAGATTCGGGGTCTGTCTAAAACACAGAAGTGGGGGGTCTGGAAAAATAGATTTTAACCGGGCATCTTTTTGCAGTAATGGTTGTAGTTTCCGTATAGCTTCTCTTAACACCTCCAGATGTGGATTGTAGGTGATTACAAGAGGGACCCGGTTGTTTTCTTCTTTAGTTTTATAATGTAGGAGATGATTTGTTGATATTCTGGTGGCTCTTATAATCTGGTTTTCAATTGTTCTTGGGTGGTAGCCTTGATTCAGAAAGGTCTTTCTAAGGCCTTCAAGGTGATTGTCTCTATCTGTAGTGTTGGAACATATGCGATTGTACCTGATGGCCTGACTGTAGACTAAAGAGCTTTTTATGTGTTTTGAATGAAAATTGTCCCATTCAGGTATGTTTGACGGTCAATTGGCTTCTTGTACAGGGATGTCTCTATTTCGTTGTTCCGTAGTTTAATGATGGTGTCCAAGAAGTTGATTTCAGTGCAGGAGTAGTTGAGAGTTAGGTTGATGTTGGGATGAAACTGATTAAAGTGTTTATGGAAGGTCTTCAGCTGCTCCTCAGACTCTGTCCAGATGATTAAAATATCATCAATATAACGGTAGTAGGCCAGAGGCCTGATAGGACAAGAGGATAAAAAGTCACTCTCTAGCTTGGCCATGAAAAGATTTGCATATTGTGGTGCCATTTTGCTTCCCATTGCAGTCCTAGTCTCCTGTAGATATATGTTATTGTCAAATGCAAAGTAATTATGGGTGAGGATGAATTTTGTAAGCTCCACTACAGAATCGGCATCAGTTCCTCTATTTTCCAGGAAGACTTTGCAGACATTCAATCCATCCTGGTGTGGAATATTCGAGTGCAAGGATTCCACATCCATGGTGGCAAGGATGGTTCCCTCTGGTAGAGGACCTATTGCTGATAGTTTTTTCAATAGGTCATTAGTGTCCTGGATGTAGTTGGTTGTATCCCTCACCAAGGGTTTAAGGATACCATCTACCCATCCAGAGACTTATTCAGTGAGAGTGCCCACACATGAAATGATGGGTCTTCCTGGGTTTCCAGATTTGTGAATTGTGGGAAGAATGAAGAATGTGCCTATTCTTGGACTTACCGTTATCAGTTCATCAGCTGTTGAGGATATGTCAGGCAGACAAGAGACCAACTTGTTAAGTTCCTTGTAATAGTCCTGTGTAGGGTCAGACTCCAATTTTTTTATAGTAGCGTGTGTCCATCATTTGACTGTGTGCTTCATTCATGTAGTCTGATTTGTTCATCATGACTATTGCACCCCCCTTGTCTGCAGGTTTAATGATGATTTCTTTGTTGGTTTTCAAAGATTTTATGGCCCTTCTCTCCTGGGCACTGATGATGGATGGTTGCCTCCTGTGTGTGTCTAGGATAGTGGATTTTACCAAATGTCTGAAAGTGTCTGAAAGTGCCCCATTCTATGTCCTGTTGTGTACAAATATGTGACTCTTCAGATTTTGTGTTATATTGAGCCTAAAGAAGAGACTTGAGTAGTCTTGAAAGCTTGCTATTATTACCATCTTTATAGTTAGCCATTAAAATGTATCAATCACTGAGGACTTCAGTTCTTTTAAACAATTTTTTATCTCTACTTGCTAACACGGTACAAAGATATATTTTACCTGTATCAAAATGTCTGTTTATATGTATTTTTATGAATTTTTCTTCCAATATGTATATGTACGGATGTCTGTAAGGGAATGCATCTGTGTGTGTGTGTGTGTGTGTGTGTGTGTGTGTGTGTGTGTGTGTATGTGGCGCCCACAGAGACTCTTTCACACAAGGCCCACAAAAACCTGGAGCCGGCCCTGAGGAGTAGACTTCTTTTAAATAGGGAGGCAGAAACATTAAAAGCGCAAAATGACAATGCTCACTAACAATTAGATAAAGAGTAAAACAGCAGAGAATTGAGTACAGAAATAAAACATTCACTAATGAAAATATATATTTTTTTGCTCAGATTCTTTAAGAAAAATTGTGTATTTGGCATCCGCTAAAATGTGTTATATGTTTTAAATGTTTTTTAAAAGAGTCTAGAAAAGGAATATGACTTACTGGACTACTGAAAAGCCCCAGCTCATTTAATTACAGTTTCCATTTTTGGGGGGCAAAAACTTTTATAAACTGAGCCAATCAAGAGCTGCATAAGAAAGAAAAGAGATATATACTATATCTAGAAAGATCCACCAAATTCATCAAACAGCATACACGACTGTGTAGAGTTTGATGTCGTTCCTGTTTGTCTGGTCTAGTTTGCTGTCTAAATTTAGGATGGTAATTCTAATTTTTTGATATGTAAGCTGAAGCCAGAATGCTGTAGGGGTTAAAAAAAAAATCAACTATGACTTTTAGGCTATGTGCTGTTGTTTACTAAAACTAAAGGATTTATCACTTGGTAATTATTATTGTTAGGTCTAGCTAGCACTTGCAGAGCAGTCCCACACGCCCCCCTCCTGTGATTGACACCTCATAGTCAATGTACAATCTCTTTTGAGAGCCTGGTGAAGGTGGGGACAACTCCCTGGGCTCAGCTACATGACTAAAGATAAAAATTTAGATTATGATAGATTACTGGCTGCAGCCGTTCTAAGTGATACATTGTTGGATTCAGGATCACTTTGCCTACTTCATGTTGCTCTCAGATGAGGTAGCAAAAACCTGCTGACAGATTCCCTTTAAGTGCATAAAATTTAATTCAGCACTTGTAAACTACAATAAAGATTGGACAGCCATGCTCTATAAACAATGTGACACATTCTTTTTCTAGATTTCGAGATGGCTTTGTGGCTAGACCAGTAATTATAGAAACCCAACGATTGCATATTACTAGGATTAACCCTTAACCTTTAAAGCATGAGCATTGAAATGGAGAGTAAATCCACAGGCTACCCAATGACAATTTAACAAAACCA
Source organism: Anomaloglossus baeobatrachus (assembly GCF_048569485.1). NCBI lineage: Eukaryota > Metazoa > Chordata > Amphibia > Anura > Aromobatidae > Anomaloglossus > Anomaloglossus baeobatrachus. Next base: position 599,280,441 of record NC_134353.1, on the reverse strand, counting down.
ATGAAAAAAAAAGGAATAGAGACCCAGCTCTCAGGGATAAGTTACTGTATTATTGACTGCTTTATGCAGACTTAGGCTAGAGACATTATTGAATTGTGTCTCCTGTGCTGGAGATTACATGGCATGCTGCACAGTCTGCATTTTTTGCACCGTGAAAAGTGTATTGCTAATAAATAAAATGCCCTTGCAGAGTCTACTCTCCGACAAAGTTGCAATTAATTACATCCGGAGAGTAGATATTCTGGCTTCACCCCAGACAGTTAACCTCATCACTCCAAAGAACAACTCAAGATCTTTTTGTACCTGACACTTGTACTTAGACACTAGATTATAGACTATATCCCGGCAATCAGCTACTGTTGAACTACAGCCCGCATGCAGTACTTCTCAAGCCGATAATCACTTGTTGGGTTCACAAAAAATATTATGAGGATTGCAGCTTTTATATCAAGCAAATAAATCCATTCCGTGTGTTCGAAAACTATTTGCAGTATATAACTTTATTAGTTTCTTATTGCAGTATGATATATATGTAAACACACTCGCTGGTAGGAAAATTAATTATTCAACCAAAGATTTTTGTCACATTAATTAACACATTCAAAATCTTTCTGTAAAATGTATTAGTTTTGTTTGCAGCTTGAGGGTATATGAAAAACCATAGCCTCCGCAAAAGCTCTGATTAAATTTCCCTTTCAGAATCCTGCTCTGCTGCTTAGTAAACAGGGATACAAGTGAAATTCTGGGAAACGCTATTAGTATTATGCAGAAAGCGACAGGAACCTGAAAGATGACTGCACGGCATTGCCAAACTGGACATCCCCATACTGCAACACCATATATATTTATTGGAAACTAGCGCTCCATCTCTGAAGCATTTTTATAATTATATTATGAAACTGCATTATCAGCAATCCCTCAATATAATATTTTTATAAATATTGCTCCCTTCACAACCCACAGTCACAGCAATTCAATAATAAGCCTGCGGGCAGATGGGGAATCATGTCCTGTCGTCAGCAGAATACGGCCCCATTTAAAACTAGGCCATTTTTTCTTGAAGGATTGCTCAGAGCAGCTATAGGCTTGACTGAAAGTTAACCTGTTAGGACCTTTAGCGTAACAAAGCGAATATAAGGCTGTAATAGACGGAGTTATAATACAGATCATAGGTTGGGGGTGTGGATCTCTGCCTGCATGCATGAACAGGTGGTTGAAGCAGGTTATCTGATGAAGAGCAGACATGGAGTGTGTTCACAAAGGAATTAACAAGTGGCTGACATTTGAAGAAGGGCAAAAGTTGACTGTGTACATCCTAGTTCTAAAGAGGTGGTAAATACTGACAAAGGCCATGGTCTAAAGGCCACGTCACACTAAGCAACATCGCTAGCAACATCGCTGCTAAGGAACAACTTTTGTGACGTTGCTAGCGATGTTGCTGTGTGTGACATCCAGCAACAACCTGACCCCTGCTGTGAGGTCGTTGGTTATTGCTGAATGTCCTGGGCCATTTTTTAGTTGTTGCTCTCCCGCTGTGAAGCACACATCGCTGTGTGTGACAGCGACAGAGCAACAACTAAATGTGCAGGCAGCAAGAGCCGTATTCTGCGGATGCTGGTAACCACAGTAAACATCGGGTAACCAAGAAGCCCTTTCCTTGGTTACCCGATGTTTACCTTCATTACCAGCGTCCGCCGCTCTCAGCTGTCAGTGCCGGTTCCTGTTCTTTGCACACGTAGCTGGAGTACACATCGGGTAATTAACCCGATGTGTACTGTGGCTAGGAGTGCAGAGAACAGGAGCCGGCACTGACAGCTGAGAGCGGCGGACGCTGGTAACGAAGGAAAATATCAGGTAATCAAGGTAAGGGCTTCTTGGTTACCCGATGTTTACCGTGGTTACCAGCATCCGCAGAAGCTGGCTCCCTGCTGCCTGCACACGTAGCAGAGTACACATCGGGTAATTAACCCGATGTGTACTGTGGCTAGGTGTGCAGGGAGCCAGTGCTAAGCGGTGTGCGCTGGTAACTAAGGTAAATATCGGGTTGGTTACCCGATATTTACCTTAGTTACCAAGCGCAGCATCGCTTCCATGCGGCGCTGGGGGCTGGTCACGGGTTGCTGATGAGATCTGCCTGTGTGACAGCTCACCAGCAACCCGTGTAGCGACGCTCCAGCGATCCCTGCCAGATCAGGTTGCTGGTGGGATCGCTGGAGCGTCACTTAGTGTGACATGTCACCAGCGACCTCCTAGCAACTTACCAGTGATCCCTATCAGGTTGTATCGTTGTTGGGATCGCTGGTAAGTTGTTTAGTGTGACTGGGACTTAAGAAATACAAGTTTAATCATTCCTAGATAAGCCCAAAAGCAGTGTGCTAATAAAGTGAAAACCCAGCTATAAAGTTTATGCAAATTAACCTGCAGGTGCTTAGGGGGCAGCCTGATGCAAGGCTTGTGTGTTGAGCAACCTCTGCATCCCCATCTGCCAAACTCTTATGCACTTCCAGGCAAATGAGCCTGAACATTCATACTGGGGTTTCTCCACACTGGCTCAAGATGATTCTCCACTAGAGTATCTATTTCAACATCTGTGGATGTTGGCTTTGTAACTGTGAAAGGTCAGACATAACATGTTCTATAGTATATGTGATGAGCTCCCATTTTAGCTTCTGGCGAGTTGCACTACAATATTGTGACTTATTAAGGTGCTTACCGAAACATTTTAATGAATTGCCCCTCAAGTGTTCTATGACTAAATAATACCATCATACTGTGACCAAATATGGCCTCCATACGGTGGCTGAATTAGGGTACGCTCACACGAGCATATAATTCGGACAAATGCAATGCGAGAAAATCTCGCATTGCACTCTGACCAATGTTAGTCAATGAGGCAGAGCAGGTGGTCAGCCTTTCTCACATACAGATTCTGGATGCAAGAAAAGTCGCAACATGCTGCGATTGTATCCTGAAAACGTCTGAGACTCGCCAATACAAGTCAATGGGTGAGAGAAAAAAACGGACGTCACATGGACCATTCTAGTGACTTCCGTTTTTATGGATGCAATTCTATCATGTAGCACAGAACACTGTAAATGCTCCTGTAAATGACTGTAAATGAGTAATAGCTGCTGAGAATGGATTGCACATTGGCAGCACACTGAGAGCACATGGATGACAAGTGAGAAAAAATCGTCCTACTCTCCTGGACCAGAATGGGACCGTTTTTACATACATTTGTGTGAGTCCAGCCTAATACTGACATACTTTCTCTTGGATTCTGTATTTTCTTATGAATCACTTACCAAGCTTTCAGCATCTCCCACTCTAACTCCACCTCCCTCATTTCCCAAGCTTGCCTCTGTTAGCAAGTTTGTGATTAATCCAGCCAACTAATATATTTTTAGCCCTCGGAAATTTTTTCGTTCAAAATTAAATGATAGATAGATAGATAATGAATAGATAGAGGGATAGATAGATAGATAGATAGATAGAGAGATAGTAGAGGGATAGATAGATAGATAGATAGATAGATAGTGGGATAGATAGATAGTGTTCAGATTTTTTGTAACGAATCCCAAAGTACTATTCCAGTATTCATCATGAATTATGAACCCAATGCAAGTCAATGGGGAGCCTGAGCATTTTTCTTTCTTGGTGTAACAAATACTACAATAGTACTCAGTATTCGGTAAGCATTATCCGATAACGAATATTTACTATTCACCCACCTCAAATAGATAGATAAATATATAAACAAAATTGGTGCTTATCTATGAAACAGTACTACTTGAATCATACAAGAAGTTGTATGGTATACCGGTAAGAATAATGTAACTAATCACACTGCATTGTTACTTCCACCGAAGACAGCATTTACCTCGTTAACGCATATACAAATTAGATGCTAATTACATATTATCACAGGCTGCTTTATAGCACCATGAATATAGTTTACTGTTAGACTACATGGATACTTGCTCTTTATTTCTTTATGGCTCTTGCACACACACTGAAAAAAAAAATGTTATCTGGTTGCAATTGAGCGAAGATAAAATTAGGCATCAACTTGAATCTGAATTAGGAAAATTAATGCTTTCGGAACCACTTGCTGTTAATTTAAGAGCATTTGGAATGCCTGTGCTCAGCGAGTTATATATTTAATGTTGTTTGCATACATTTTGGTTATGAAGACTCGTCTGATCAGTTCTCACCGCATTCGTTGAAACATTGAGTGAGTATTCAAGGTTACGCAGCTTATTGCCCTTTTAATGCTTTGTTCTTACACTCATCATCTCCAGAAGTGTCCTCAAGCTATCTAGCGGCTCGGTATTCTTTCTGAAGGCTTGGGGTGCCACCTAGTGGAGTCAAAATTAGAGCTGACACATGGCACACTGATTTACTAATGAATATGTTAAAAAGGGGGCCTGGGAAGACACATGGTAATAACCGAAATGTTTAATCATTTTTCCCACCTATTAATGTGTAACTGAATCACCTAGTCACAGTATAGATAAAGCAAAAAACGCATGCACGGTGTTGATCTAAAATGAGCAGACGTTATTATTAGCTATTTACTAACATAAAACCTAATTACTTCATTAGCTCGATTGCGAATAAAACAAGCAAGCTCTTGAAATACCAAACGCAACAAAAGGAACATCAAACTTGAGAAATATGGAAATGTAAGAGCAAATGAAACGCCACTTAAACTTCTCATGTATATCATTTCCGTCATTAATCAAAAAGAAATAAACAAACAAATAAAAAAGAAGCGCAAGGCGAGGTGATGATTGGGAAATATCGAATGAAGGTTAATACGCGGAATAGAACGGAATCAATAAAGGGCTCTTTGATCATCACATCACAGTCAATTACGGGTTCAGATCTTCTATATGAAAAGAACATTCACATTGTGAAGTGAACGCAGCAGGACCACTTCCCACAATGCCCTGCGCTCGTTCGCGAGCTTGCTGATTCTCTCCAGCCTTAGACATCTAAGGGCTGCATTGTGTGCTCTCCCTGAACTTGAATGTAACCACGGTGACATGAATAAACTATGCACCGCGGTACATGTAATGAATTATAATCATCATCCCACAGCAATCTTATATGGCAGAAATAACTAGCTGCTGTGTTCTAATCAGGCGGCGCCGCATTCACCGCGTTTTTAAAGTCACTCAAAATTGTCTAATTTTAAATCATAATAATCTCTTACAAAAACAAAAGGCGTGACCTGTCTTTTCCTAAGAAGTCTACAGTCACATTCTTCTCGGAATTTTTCCATGTGACAGAGCAATGCTACAATTAAAGCACAATAATTTGCTTATTATTCCAGTCAGGCATTAGTCCTAGTAATGGGGTACTTGGTGGAAAGATGGATTTTCTTGTTAGGAGCTAAGCACGGGATTAGCTGAATTCTCCATGGAGAAATCTTGATTTGTTCAAGGTCTTTCATGTTTTCTACAGAGAAAGGATTATGTCTGCTTAAAGAGAGGCCTTGCTTAAAAAGCTACAAAGTATAAGAAAGGGATTTAGGGCAGCCGGGCCTACGGTTAAGTAGCTGAGGGGTAGAGGGAGTTTTAGAGCGGAGGATTATTTAAAGCCATGAAGTTCAAAAAATAATTGGTTTAGCTCTGCTGGGTCAATGCAAGGTAACATGCTGGAAAGGCATTTAAGCATAGGCTAATATTCATTTTACTGCAGCTAATTATTGCAAGGATTCAAGGGAAATTGAGAAAAAAAAGTCCTGCTCTCCACTGGGGTTTTAATCATTTTTTCACTTCTCTCTCTTTCGTCCTCACTTACACATTTTCTCTGTCCATCCATCATTTTCAGGTCAATGTCATGTCCCTTTCTCTTTTCCGTACTATAGGGCTGAAAAAAAACTGAATCATTTTATTGCTATTACTAGTATTATTTGACTTTACTCTTTATGTCACGTTTGTATTAAATCAACACGGTTGATTTAATTACCACATATAGGGTATATATACACAGCGTTTTTTAAGAGGTGTTTTTTCTGAAGCATCCTCTTTGGAGTCTTCTTTGTCGTTTTTATGGTAGCAGCAGCTTTGTTTTTTGGGGTTTTTTTTTTTTTTTTTACTACATATATGAACTAGTGAGTAGCTTTTTAGCTTTTAAGCTTCATGACTCAAAGCCGAAAAAGTTAAAAAATGCTCAAAAGGAATGAATATATAAAGAACAAGCTGTTTTACATTACTTTGCATATGATTTCTCTTTTTAGTATTTATTAGTGCATTTTAAGGCCACATGCACACTTTGAATATTTGGTAAGTTTTTTTACCTCAGTATTTGTAAGGCCACATGCACACATCGAGTATTTGGTGAGTTTTTACCTCAGTATTTGTAAGGCCATGAGCACACGTCGAGTATTTGGTGAATTTTTACCTCAGTATTTGTAAGGCCATGTGCAAACGTTGAGTATGTTGAGAGGTTTTTTTTACCTCAGTCTTTGTAAGTTAAAACCAGACGTGGAACAGTTAGAGGAAAAGAAAAATAGACACACTGGCACTAATTCTGTACTTATCACCCACTGCTGGTTTTGGCTACAAATACTGTGGTAAAAAACTCTCACGAAATACTCAACATGTGGACGTGGCCTAAAACAGGTTCCTGAGCATTCTCGCCTGAGATAGTCAGTCATTCACATACCTATACCCAACCTCCTGCCATAAACATATGGCAAAATGTATTAAAATTTAAGTTGTACATCAGCTTCGGATGTACATTATAGAAAATTTGTCACATGATGGTAGACCACGCGATTTTTAATAGGAACTTGTCATGTCACCAAACGCTATTAACCTGCAGATGTGGGGCTAATCTGTGGGATTATATCATTAAAAAGCTGTCCAGCCACCTTACTAAAAGAGCAGGTACAGGGAGAATATGAACTGACTGTGCTCACGGAGTACTGAACAGTGACTGTAGCCTTCTGTGCACACCTCAATGACTGAAAGCTGGAGGGAGGAACAAAGTTAATTTTCTCCCCGTAGCCATCCTTTCAGTAAGGCGGCCAAGCAGCTTTGCAACACTTTTAGGGCTTGTGCGCACGTTGCGTAATTGTATGCATTTACGCTGCGTATTGCACTGCAGAGTAAATGCATGTGTCCTGCGTCCCCTGCACAATCTATGTAGATTGTGCATGATACCTGTGGCTGTTGCTTTTTTGAACACAGCGATTTGGATGCCAACATTTTGACCCAAATCCGTGCGTATAAAAAAGCAACATGTCAATTAATTTGTGCGCTTTGGATGCTGCTCTCACTCTGTCTATGGGAGAGGCAGCATCCCGAGCGCATGAATTCGGCATGTAATCTGCTGAAACACTGCATCCATTACGCAGTGTTTCTGCAGCAATTTGAAGCGCACGTGCTGCCAAATTCCTGCAGAAATTTCAGCAGGTACGTGCGCACAAAGCCTTAAACTGCCAATTAACTCTAAATTTGCCATTTTGCGCCAGCTCTGGTGCTTTTTTAAAATGTAGGGGCTTAGCAAAGAGATATGGTCTACAATCCACAACACATTTAGTGGCATGAAGGGGATGGAAGAGACTACCAAGCTGATAAATTCCCCCTTACATAATTAGCCAGATTTTCTAATGCAGCTCTTACAGAAATTCAATAGTGTCTATGATAGATAGACAACAAAGGACTCTGTGTCCCAAGACCACTGTCCATGTTTTGGCGATAAAATGTGTCACTGCTACTAACTTAACCCGGCTCAGTCTTTTCATTCATTTTTACATTTGAGTCAGTGATGTGATAGAAAACAGAGACTATTTACTATGTTGCTCAGGGTGATAGGTTGCTGAGAAAGCTATGTGGATAGCAGGCATGGAACATTTCTACTTCTCCCAGGATGTAGTAAACGTATTTACATTCACTGTAGTCTGTAACGAACAGCATACAAAGTACATCTACATATAAAAAAATCTAAAAGGAAACTTATCGCTGTGTTGTTACTTTATGTGTATTGTATTATATCACTATACAGTATATGGGCTCATGCACATGTTGCGTAATTACATGCGTTTACACTGTGTATAGCACTGCAGCGTAAATGCATGCGTCCTGCATCCCCTGCACAATCTATGAAGATTGTGCATGACACATGCGCACGTTGCTTTTATGAACGCAGCGATTTGGGTGCTAAAATTTTGACCCAAATCCGTGCATTCATAAAATGCAGCATGTCAATTATTCCGTGTGCTATGGATGCAGCTCCTACTCTGTCTATGATGGGGGCAGCAGCCATAGCGCATGAAATCGGCTTTTTTCTACAAAAAAAACTGCATCCATTATGCATTGTTTCTGCATCGATTGGAAGTGTACATGTGCTGTCAAATCGCTGCAGAATATTCAGCAGTTGCGTGCGCACGAGCCCTATAAGCAGCCATAGAAAAAAACCTCCACAAATGTATCCCTATTCTCACTTTATCCAAACTTCCCCTCCACGAAAGAAGTTTTTTTTATTTACCTGATTAAATTTTATACTGACATTTATTCTTTCCTATTGGCTATTTTTTATTGTGGTTTTACATGTTTATAACAGTAGCCATCATTCCTTAAACCTTCACCTTTGTCTCTAGTATGAGAGAGCTGTGGACAAGTTCGGTGATGTCCCTCCTCTAATGTCAATTGTGTGCTGCGGTAACATCTGCAGCCATCTTTGTGATAAAGGTGTTGCTTTTCATTGTAATTCTTTTTGTTATAATTAGATTACTGCTTAAAATGATCTCTACTGAACAATATGTGCCAGTATTCATGAAAAAAACATCAAAATGTAAACACAAATTTAAAATAACTAAAAAATAAGTTATCTACGGATGATACATTTCTAGCTTATAATATATTTTTAAAAACAGTAACCAATGTTATAAAATAAATTAGAAATAAGCTAATAATATGCCAAATGACTGATGCAGTCAATCAGTGGTTGCTGCTATCACGTACCATATTACTGACATCGTGGCTACTGCGCTGAAGTGGGCACATGTCTGCATGTAAACAAAGAACAGTTCAGGGCTGAAACGTTGGTGGAAAAGGGACTATAAATTGAAGCATGTAAAATAATTATAACGTTAATGTCTTTGTCATCCCACTCTGCATCATTTCCAGTAACTGCCTCCAAATTGTTCTGAGGAGAACTTGTTTGGACCATAACTTAAGTCAAGAATCTGGAGTGCGAAAAAACTGACCAGAATTGTGCAGGTCAGTATTTACTGTGGACTAAAGTCTGGGATCTGAGTTAACCTTTGTGTCAGAGTTATTTATGAGCTCTATTTTGAAGTCTGAGCTGATTTTGAAGACTTGAGTTAAAATTATAGGTCTGGGGTTTAATAGAGAACCGGTCAACAGGTTTTTGTATCCTAAACTAACGTCATCTATGTAAAGCATTTGAAATGTTGCCTATGTCCATATGTTTGTACTGTAAATCCATTTCTCCATTTTCTAGCAATCCATTGGTAAATGTTATACTTTATACTTACAGCCCTCCGGTCTCTCCCTCTCTTTCTCCTCCCACCACCGGTCTTCTCTCAGTGACTGACAGGTCACTCTTCTCCGTGACCCTCTCCCCAGTTTGAGATCTTATACAGGTTGCATCTTTCTGGGGGTGATATATACAAATTTCTCACATTGCCATTGGGACCTTTCTGCACATGAGCTGCCCACAGCGCCATGAGGAGGAGGGGGGACAGAGGATGGAGAGCTATAAGTGTAGGCCGAGCCACTGTACTTGCAAACTCATTTACACAAATATTCACCACCATATTTCTAAAAAACTGACCTATAATACAAGGTACAAACATTAACAACATTTCAGATGCTTTACTTAGGTGACACTAGTTTACGGTCTATAAACCTGTTGACAGGTTCCCTTTAATTCTGATGAAGAAGTCATGTTTTCCACTTAGGTATTCCATTGAAAGAATGTGCCTACACAAGGGACAAGGCATAGGTCCTTGAAGATTGTGGGACATCCATAAATTTTGGTCCAGTCTTTACACGTTGAGTGATCTCCCATGAGCTCTGTGACGCACATTCCACTTTACAAAGCAGCCATACTTTGACCTTTTTCCATAAAGACCCACATCACAACTCTTAACCTATGGTGTACTACTTCCAAAGTCGCAGCATCAATCTCATCCCATTATTTTCCAGCACACCCATCTTAATGAAGAAGTATGCAAGAATAACATTCATCCAATTTATTAAGATGCCACTTAACCCTTTTCCTGATCAGGCGATATTTCTTTGTTGTTCTTCCTTTCCTTCTTATTCTAAGAGACATAACTTTTTTATTTTTTCATCGATATAGCTGTCTGAGGGATTGTTTTTTGTGGACAAGTAATATTTTTGAATGGCACCATCCATTTTATTGTGTGGTGTTATCACGCTCCCGGGGTCCGGGCGCCGCTCCTTACCCACTGATCCGGTCTCAGGATCTCGGCGCTGCTCCTTAGCCACTAATCCGGTCCATGTGCGTACTGACCGCGGCCGCAGCTCCCGCTCCTGCGTCTCCCGTGTTCCCTGCTCCGTGGTCCTGCCAGCTTGCTGCGGCTCGGAACTCTGCCCCCGACTCCCCTGCGTCCTGTCCCCAGCCTCCTGTGCTTGTCTCCAGCTCCCGGGCTTCGCACATGCGCATTAGGGAGCGGGCACGCTCATGCACCTCTTCTTAAAGGGCCAGCGTCCCTGGAACAGGATATGGCCGATTACAGGTGCAGGGTATAAAAGACTTCCTTTTGCATACGGGCGGTGCTTGTTCAACAAGTTCTTGCAGCTTAGTCTCTTGTGCTAATGTTCAAGCCCTCTGTGTTTTGTTACTGGATTAACCATGTCTCTGCCCTCAGATACTGACGCCCGGCGTGTGCTCCAGCACTTCTGGCTCCCTGGAGATTTACCGGTGTCTGTTAGCAGTGGACCTCACCAACTTCCCTCTGCTCCGCCACCGGTTCTGGATTACATCCGACGTCTCCAGCCTGCATTCATCACTGGTTTCGTACTTCGCCTGCTGTCTTCACCCGGCTCCAGTCATCCATCCAGATTTCCTCCAGTCCGAAGTCACCGCGGGATCGGTCCCCGTATTCTGCTCGGACTTTCCAAGGATGCTCCCTGTATCCCGCCTGTGTTTCGGCTGCTGTGCATCTAGGCCCTCTGGGTGGTCGCCAGACAGTCCTTGTATATGGGTTCGCTCCTGGTGGCTTCCCTGGGGGAGTCCGGTGCATGGCCCCGTGGATCCACTCCTGGACAGAACGCTACAGGTGTACTGGAAAGCAGGGGAAAAAATTCCATATGTGGCAGAAAGCAAAAAAAAAAAAGTACAATTCTGTAATTGATATTTGTTTGATTTTTACTTATACTGTTCATTATTTGGTAAAACTTACCTGTCACCATGATTCTCCTGATCAGTATGATTATGGTGATAACAAAAGTGCGTTTTTTAAATATTGAAAAAACAAAATCATCCAATTGTAGTGCCCCTGAGCCACTCAGGGCACTACAAGGAACTGCATCCTCTTGGGGATGCAGGACATACCCCTTGGGACCTCGAGTACCAGTGCCGATACCACCAAAGCACAACCAAAATCCTAGTTCTCCACTCCACACCGGGACTAAGGGGTTAATCAAGTAAGGAGATGGTTGCCTAGAGTTAGGAACAAGTCCAGGGATTAGCCAGCCTGGTGGCAGAGGACAAAGAGAACCGTGGCACACAGAGAGGTGTGTGGACGTGCTCAAGGTGGGTCCGTGCAACGGTTACCCGGGGGCACAGGAGAGGGTACGGACAAGTACCGCTGGTACCGGAGCACACACGGGGCAAAGGGCCCTAAATCAGGCGCCTTTTCTACAGGCGCCATTTAACAGGTTAAAAGCTACATGTGGAGTTCAGTTCCACAGACAGCTAATAGAGCCATCATCTGTAGGCAAAGATGCGGGCTCAGTTACTGAGACAGCATCAGAGTCAGGAAGACAACATGTGACATACCAGGACATACCAGGACATCATATGTTTCTTAGGGGTTATGATTTCACCACTTCTTACAAGTGCTGTGCGCCTGCTCCAGAGATATTCTTTTGGCTCTGTTTGTTGATTTTCTTTTTGAGATGTACTTTCTGTTAAAAGTTACATCACTGAATTTTTGAGAAATTAGACAGAATGGTATAATCATTCCTATTTCACTCATTGGTGTATGCATTTTGGTGACGCTGGCCTGGACTGGCATGAAAACGCCAAAAGATGCAACCTTTTTGCATAACTTCCAAGTTGTGCAAAGATTTTGCAACATATAAAGATGGGAGGGGGGTGTTTCTAGAGAACTGGCAAAAACACCTTCATGAAACAGGGTCAAAATGTATTTATTTATTTTAGCAATCACTTTTTGACAGTTCCTGAACAGAAATAGCAAACTATCCATGCCACAGATTTATGTGACACTAGTGATGAGCGAGCACTACCTTGCTTCGGTGCTCATAACGAGCAGTCAGACGCTCGAACGGGCGCGACTTATGTACCGAGTATAATATACGTCAATGGGGAAATTGGACATTTTTCCAGAAGAACTTTCCAGAAAATTGTTCAAGTTTTCCTTTGACATATATTATACTTGGTACCCAAGTGGAGCTCCTCCAAGCGTTTAACTGCTCGCTATGAGCACCCGAGCAAGGTACTGCTCGCTCATCACTAGTGGAAACCTAAATATCTATGAATACAGCATATTTGTATTATTCTGGATTTTTTATACATGGCAATATTTACATACAGTATATGCATATTTTGTTTTTCTTACAATAATTCCTGAGTCAGATCTCTTGTTCCTATCCCATACAGTGTCACTGAAAGATGCCATTTTCTGCTAATGTGTCATATCTAGAATTAATTGACTATTTAATGGGGTCATAGCAGAATGTTTTCTATCCTGTTTTGCTTCTGATTACAAAGAAAGCCTAATTTGTCCATCTCCAAATAGAACCCATTATGCTGGACCAGCCATGGAAAGTGTTATCTCTCTCTGCAACACAAACACTGATAACAAGTACAGCATAATTGCTACATAGAGGATAGAGCCATTACGGAAGACTAACAGTGTGAAGCCGATCAAAGTAAAATCTTACAAGAGTAACCCTTTTCAGTGCAAAAAAACGCTTTAAGGGAAAGACCGGAGCAAATCATTTGTATCCATGGTGACCACATCCAGGCTAAATCATTCTACCAGCTTACCACACACACAGATATGCACAAACACAGATCTTCCAAAATGTCCGCATTATCCTCTAACTCCTTCTTAGCCTCTATGGATTTATGAATTACTCAAGGCTTTGATGATTGGGATTTCATGATTCTTATTTTGTAAGGGATGCATTTCTTTATCAGGCAATGTCAACTTCACAAGCAGTCTGTGGCTGTGACAGGCTTTTGGAATACTTGTCACAGCAAATGAAAAGCCACCGTCTAAGCTGTCAGCGTACTTAAAACTGAGTTGTCAATTAGCCACCCAATGTGTGTGGTCAGACAGTTTTCCCTCGGAGGGTATGTTTTCCTGCCAGCTATATCATCTGTTAGTTGAACTCAAGCAGAGCAGGAGAGCACCCGGTGGCTAGGTTATTTCGGATTCTCACTGCTCTTCAAGAGAGCAAAGATGACAGGTACAATACTCATTAACAAAAATGTGTTTTACATACTAAGTATGCTTAGGAGAACTGGCACTTAAACATAGCATTAGGCCACGGGAGGCTGGGAAGCCAAGCTGCTTTAACTAGCGGAAAGTAAAACATTTCATACATCATTACTTCCATACAAATACAAGGGTCCACACACGACCACAAAAAGTAACCCCAATAATGTTCATATAAAATAATTTGCATGGTATATCTTAAAATATTCTATAAAAGCCTGGTTGCTACAGACAACAACCAGGGGTGCTCCATTAAGTCTGCTTTACACCTTACAATTAAGCATACGATATCGTATGCAATGTGACACGCCTCCATCATATGTGCGACACGTTCAATTTGTTGCCCGTGTCGCACAAACGATTAATTGCCGTCACACGTACTTACCCTTCCATACGACCTCGATGTGGGCGGCGATTATCCACTTCCTGGAGTGGGAGGGACGTTCGGTGTCACAGCAACGTCACAATGAGACCGGCCAATTGAAGCGGAGGGGCGGAGATGACGTAAACATCCCGCCCACCTCCTTCCTTCCGCATTACCGGCGAGAGCCGCGTGATGCAGGTAAGATCTGTTCATCGTTCTAGGGGTGTCACACACTGCAATGTGTGCTGCCTCGGGAACATTGAACAACCCGATGTGCAATTTTTAGCAAATGAACGACGTGTATGCGATGAACGGTTTTACGCTCAATCGCACGTAGCTGTCACACGCTACAATGTACCTTATGATGCCGGATGTGCGTCACTTACGACGTGACCCTGCCGACACATCGTTACATGTGTTGTAGCGTGTAAAGCCCGCTTTAATGTGGCCAGTTGAACAATCTGACTAAAGTAGCACCCTTCTTCAACTCTAGTGTTGGGATGATATCATTGTTGCAACAGGGGCCCAAGAGCTAAGGGGTCCCATTTCCACCTCCAAAGCAGGTGGAATATGCATTTTGATGAGTTATTGGACTGCAAAGCGTTCAAACGCTGTTTTGCACAGGGGCCCTTTTCTATATCCGCCAGTGGTTGGGATCATGTGATCAGTAACAAGGCGCATTTCTTCTTTATTTAATGACAGTCTATTCTACAAGCATTTTAAAGACCAATGTAGCAAATTGCTCCTTCCATAGGATCCACGGATGCCCGGATCAATGTGGCTGGCGTCCACTGATTACAGCACACAGAATGGATATATCCAGCATACCGCTCTTCTTAAAATCATGTCTTTATTCATTCAATTCATTAAAATACAGAATTATAAAAACATTCTTCAAGCCCTGAGCTCTGCCTGACGCATTTTGGACCCCCATCCTTACTCATAGGCATGCCGAAATGTGTCAAGTGGAGCTCAGGGCTTGAAGAATGTTTTTATAATTCTGTATTTTAATGAACTGAACGAATAAAGAAAAGATTTTAAGAATAGTATGCTGGAGTCATCTATTCTATGTGCTCTATTCTACAAAACTGACAGTCAATACCTAATGGAGTCTGAATTATAAAGGAATAAAGTTTAAAGAGGTTATCAGAAAAAAAAGTAAAAAAGTAAAAACAGCAGTAAAGGCTGTAAAGCCAAAGAGAAACACCTCCTTCCCCACTAATCAATTCAATGGGCTTCTGCAGTAACATGCCTTACTATTAGACGTTTGACTCTCAGCTAATTCATGATTGGGGATGTATGTAAAAATTGCATAGCATTAAACCACTGCAGCCAATGATAGGCTTTAGTGGTCCCATCCTGTTCGAATGTAAACAAAGACAGGGAAGACTGCCAGAGTGTCAGTACTGGATCTGTGATTTATCTCTGGTCCTGCTCTAGTGAACAAAAAAAAAAGAAAATAGTGGGTGGTTACATGATTAGTCATGCAAGAAGTATATGCAAGCAGTATATGTGTTACCCTTTTGTAAAAGTGGTCCAAAAATGATAGAATTTGTGTAAACTAATAAAATCAGATAGTATTCACTTTCATTAGGTTCAGCGGTGGTTCTCTACCATTGACTGTAATGGTGATGTCACACCAACAGCACACATCACCGCTGCAGCCAAACAACCTTTAATGTACATTATGAACTTTGTTCACGGACAATGCTTTCTGGAGGTAGTCCAGGACCCATACAGTGACCTGCCCAACTGAATCATGCCTGTTTTAATGTTGTGCTGCCTGAGGGGCCGTAGATCACAAGAATCCAATATTCACTGTAGGCCTTGTCCTTTGTGCACATGGATTCTGATTCCTTGGTGGATATTATGCATTATAGATGGTGGGATATTAAAAGTTTTTGCAATTTTTACATTGTTCCCCAATTTTTAGACACAATTAGACACAGATTGGTGAACCTCTAACCAACTTTGCTTTTGAGACTCTGACTCTCTAACATGTTCTTTTTATACACAGTAATGTGACTTAGTTGAAAACTCCCTGACAATTGTTTTTCATTATACCACTTAGTTTTCCAGACTCTTGAAACCCTGTCACAATTTTTTTGAAATGTGTATATTTTGCATTCTTTATTCTATGTGTGATTATAAGAGCAGCAGCAATCACATACCAGATGCAGCAGAGATTTCCTTAAAAATGGCAGCGGCGATTGTGGGCATGTGCTGTTACATGTAGATGTAATATATAATACTTCAGAGAGGAGAAGGGGTTTCTAACTTCAATTTGCTTAAATAATGTTATTAGAAATCTTTTTATTTGAATGGATATCTTATAACTGTTATTATCTTCATAAAAAACTGGTTACACTGGAGCAGCCATGTTCTTTTAGACAGTCATTGTGCTTCTAGTACTTAGATCTTCTGTTTCATTAGGAGATTTTGCCTCTGAAACAGACATTTGCTGTTAATCTTCCTTCCAGGATCCTACAAAGTCGGTATCGTTTTAAGCTGAAAAGTCAGGAAAGAGAATCCATAATCAGAAATGTCTTTTTCCCCCGTTTTCTGTCAGGCAGTTAAAACATCAGTACTGACATCTATCAGAAATTACATTGACTGCTACAGAAGGATGTGTGACAGGACTGATGTATCGTATGACATATGTCATCTATTTTTTTTCACCCGTCCTTAAATTGAATTCGGTGTAAAATAGAGAAATAAAAAAATGTTTTTGGAAAGATGGGAAAAATGACATTTTGCCATACACTGAAATATTTGCAGGACTTGATGTGACCATGATGTAATATAATTTAAGAGAAGCTATATAACAATCTAGCAACAGCCACAGAAGAGTCATACATGACATATCAATTTAGGATGGAGCATCATGGAAAATTTAGGCATGCCACACAGGGTGTGCGTTTCTAGTCCAGTTATAATACAGGTGAATGGTGTCTCCTTGAAACCCCTTGAGTACTGTGACTGCAACAAGCAAGTTGCAATCAAACAGGCTGGGTCTGACTATTTGCAACTTGCTTGTAGATGTTATGACATCCAAGGAGTCCCATATGACTGCATTATTATGCTGTGATGCAGCTGAGGAAAAGAGTGATTTTGGCTGCACAACCATTGTCATGGCTAAAGTCACAATGTAGGCCCAAATTTTGTAATCTCTCGGAAATCCCTGCTATGGTTATGCAGTGGAACTGAAAACTCTATCTTAAAAATCTAACGATATATTAAGATACTAATCCAAAGTATTAGGTCTAAAATAGAGATGAGCGAACCTGAAGTGCGATGTTCGGAAACCGACTTCCAAAAAAACAAATTTTGGGTCTGAAGTTCGAGTGATTTACGAGTACGAACCACTCAGGCCTGAGTATGAGTGATGCTCTACCCTGTGCAAGCCGCGTGCAGTGTTTGATCAGCCTACAGTTGGGGTAAAATCAGTGTGATTAGATGCAGTGTACACACAAAAAATATATATATATATTTGAAAAACCCCAGCCACCCTCCTCCGGAAGTGTTCTGCTTATGGCGGTAGCATAAGGGTGGAGACATGAAAAACCCAATTACGCTCTTCCATTGAGGTTCGAATCAAGACGGGGTCAAAAACTGAACTTTTTTAAGGCTGAATATACCTGATTCGCTCATTTCTAGTCTAAAACATCTTTATCCCCCCAAAAATAGCCAATATTTGACCTGTGTACTCATATACTGTATAGCATGCAAAAACATTGTTTATGGAATTGTTTGGTTTACATTAAAAAGGTTTTCAAGAGAAGAATTTAATTTTTGAAAATGCTGCACTTGTATTAAAACAAAATTTTTATATGAAAATATACAACAGACATATCATGTACAATGATGAGCAAGCACTATTGTGTGTGGTTGCTTGGTACTCGTAACGAGCAAGTCGGACACTCGGCCAGACTCGACTCATGTTCCGGGTATATCAGAAGTTAATGATGAACTCGAGCATTTGTTCAGTAGATCTTCTGGTAAAAATGCTCCAGTTTTCCATTGACTTCCAATACGCTTGCTACTCAAGTCAAGCATGTCCGAGAGTCGAACCTGCTCGTTTCCAGTATGGAGCACCAGTACATGGTATCGTTCACTAATGACTACTCACATCCTATCAATTCATGGAGGAGGTGGCTGCTAGTATTAGATATTCACATAGATAGGGCTTGCATAGAGCGCCAGTCACACAGTTACGTGATGCAAAGCCTATTAATGATGCCCATACCATTAGATCAGGAGGGCTGCCTAGCTTTATATATAAGTACGCCCCATAGTGCTGAGCAGCCCAGCTGATCTAATAGGATATGCATCATCAATAGGCTGTAAGACGGACACCGTGCATCCCACATAACTGTGTGACTGGCGCCCTATGTGTAACGCCCCTGGACTATCAGGTCGTCACAGGGTATTGCACAATCTGCCCTCCAGTGCAGTATCCACCTCCCTCTTGGTTATGGGTCCCTAACCACATGGTGTTGCCTACATCAGCTAATCAAATCCTAGATACACCCTTCACCACACCCACCAGACACACCAGTGGACGGCTTGAGTGGAATAAAGTTGCCCACCTGGGGGGTCAGGGAGGGGAGGTGAGTGTAGTGAGTAGTCAGTAAGGAATTGGAGAGTAGCCCTCGAGCTGTGAGGAGCTCTGAGGAGTTCGGGAGCAGGGACTCCCATACGTAGACTGTCTAGGTGGCAGATCGTGGTCTGGGCCTAAAGGAGTGGACCCTCGGTCGCAGGGGATCGTGGCAAGGGGCTCGGATCTGTCGAGCAGGACAGCCGGTGGCCTTGCTCCATCACCGGACTGGGACCAAGGCACGACGGAGTACGTGGACCCCAGGTCGGGGAGTAGCTGCAGGCAACCCGATAATTTAGCCGTGGAGAACGGAGCCTTCAAGATTCGTTCCCAACCGCTCCAAAATCGGCGCACTAACGCAACAAGGGGGATAGGACTTTCCATTCAAAACGGTCCAGAAAATCCCAAGCGTGAGCCCTGAGAGCAAGCTCCCACACTTAGCCACAGTGGGGAGTGGGACCCGGTAAGTTTCACACTACTGGGACCGCCAGTGAAGTAAACTTAGTGCCAGGAGGCAGGTCACAGATTAACAGGCAGCACCATGGGGGACGGGACCCGAACTAGCTCCCCTCAGCGGCAGCGGTGTCCAGAGATTTGGTTTACCCGGTTGTCGGTGTCTGCTTAATGATCAAAGCAAGAAAGCCTGCGGAGACACCATCACATGTTTCTCAACGCTGGCAGCAAACTAGCCAGGTCTTTCACCGGGAAGGAACAACCACGGGAAGGGCAGTCTCCAGTCAAGGAGACCACCTATGCCAAACATGGTATCCATCCACAGACAGCCGTTTCGGGGTATTTGCCCCTCATCAGTGTGGAGTAGGAATCTGGCTAGTGGGACATTGCCTAGTAAAAGACTATGTGAGCAAGGATGGTTGACCTTAGGGAGATCAACATCCACCACTGCGGAGACACCATCACGTGTTTCTCAACGCAGTGATTCTAGAGCAATGCCCCCTGGGAAATATTCAAAGCAAGAAAGCCTGCGGAGACACCATCACATGTTTCTCAACGCTGGCAGCAAACTAGCCAGGTCTTTCACCGGGAAGGAACAACCACGGGAAGGGCAGTCTCCAGTCAAGGAGACCACCTATGCCAAACATGGTATCCATCCACAGACAGCCGTTTCGGGGTATTTGCCCCTCATCAGTGTTTCTGATGAGGGGAGATTCCTACTCCACACTGATGAGGGGCAAATACCCCGAAACGGCTGTCTGTGGATGGATACCATATTTGGCATAGGTGGTCTCCTTGACTGGAGACTGCCCTTCCCGTGGTTGTTCCTTCCCGGTGAAAGACCTGGCTAGATTGCTGCCAGCGTTGAGAAACATATGATGGTGTCTCCGCAGGCTTTCTTGCTTTGAATATTTCCCAGGGGGCATTGCTCTAGAATCACTGCGTTGAGAAACACGTGATGGTGTCTCCGCAGTGGTGGATGTTGATCTCCCTAAGGTCAACCATCCTTGCTCACGGTGTCTGCTTAATGGACTGAGTGAGTACAAGAGTGACCCCTGCATCCCACGGCCTATTCCCCACACTGAGTCCCGGGGCATTCCCCATACCCGTGGAGGGTTCTAACATCTTACTGCCCCGTTCCATGATCCCCGGGTACTTACAACTGCAGCGGTGGTACTCCCAATTACCACATACCACGGGTGGCATCACAAACTCTCCCTTGTAAATACTCACTTCATTTGAGTGGCCGCACGACCCCCAGGTCCGGAAACCCTCGAGCCACTGAAAACCCGGACCCGAGTAGCTCGGTTGCTGCCACGGGGGCGGCACATATGCAAGCCCTATCTGTGTGCCTGCCTCATACTAGCAACCACCTCCTCCATGAATTGATAGGTTGTGAGTGGTTGTGTCATTGTCGCGGGCGGAGGGGACGCGCTCGCCACGCTCGGGTCCGGGGCTTCTGCTGCTGCTGCTCGGTGGCTCGAACGGTGGACCGGACCCGGGGACTCGAGCAGCGCTCCTCACCCGTGAGTGAAAAGGGGTAGTTTGGTTAGGGAGATTGTTCGTGACACCACCCACGGGACGTGGTGATGATGGCACCACCGCTGCTGATAACGGGGATCCCGGGAGAGATGGTAGGGTGCAGCTGAGATGTTGTCCCCTCCGTGGGTAGGGGGGTTGGGGATCCCGGGGCCCGGTGGTAGAGATGGGGAGGCCGGATGGCTGGGGTGCAGGGGCAGCGCGGTGCCGGATGGCTCTGGTGTACTTACTCAGATAAACAATGACAGAGTCTCTGGTAAACCAAACGGCTGGATGGATGGGTCCCGCAGCCGGCTGCAGTGTTGTTGTTGTGCTCTCCCCGGATGGCTGATGGTGGCTGTTTTTCCCTGCACCTTTTAGTAAGTTCTTGACTCCTGTGGTTGCCCACCGGTAGTCCGCTCCCCGGCGTATAGGTGCCGTAGGAGCCCGTGTTGCCTGCAGGCACTGGCCCTTGGATCTCTAGCCTGTGGCGGTGGCTGTATATCCTCTCTGGGTGGACGGTTGCCTTCAATCGGGACTTGGTTGTTAGGGAACCCCGGGGGTTCCTGTCACATTTGGATTTGACTATTGACGGTGGCTCCAAGCCTGGTTGGGGTCCGATGGCCCTGCCTGTGTGCTTAGCTTCACTCCGTTCCCCGGTCCGGTACCGGCGGGCCATCGCCCGACCCGGGTCCTTACGGCTCAGCGGAGTTCCACTAACTCCTGCAGACAGTCACCACCGTCTGCCAACCTTGCTGTTAGTGTCTGGGCTCCGACCCAGACACCCGAGTGTTCACCCCTCTCTCTTTCACCTCCTGAGCTAAACTCCTACTTTTTCCCGCCTCCAGGCCTGTGAACTCCTCAGTGGGTGGGGCCAACCGCCTGGCTCCGCCCCACCTGCTGTGGACATCAGACCCTGGAGGGAGGCAACAAGGGTTTTGTGTTTGGCTGGTGTATCTGCCTAGGGTGGGGGGTGGGGGTGTGTATGTTGGTATGTATGTGACTACCTGGCTAGTTCAGGGCGTCACACTCCCCCTTGATAAAATCCAGACCATCCGCGGGCTGCCCGTCCATCACCGGTTTTATTTTTCTCAACTGTAAAAGATAAATAACATTTAAAACATTCAACATATGTATATTCAGGTCATTGCTTTAACGTTTCAAATATTGAACAACTTTATTCAAACGGACGGGTTTGTGGTCATCCGCTCCCCCACCCAAATAACCTGATTCCTAAGAAACGGGCAGCACCCCTTTACCCCAGTCCTGATCCAGGTTACCCGAGCGGGAGCGGGTATGGTGTCTCGCACCCAACTGTCACTTCAGGGGACCCCACGTCCAGGGGGACCCCTGACCCCCGGAGGATGGCCACCAGTCCTGGTGGTGGCCGGGCCCCAGCCTGCTCTGCTGCGGGCCCTTCCTCCAATCTGCCTCTCCGGAGGCGGCATGGACGGAAACCAGCCCACAAAATTATTTACAGGCCCACAAGTTCGTGGGTGGCTTGCCAGTTCTCGGCCATGTCCATGAGCAGTTCCTCATGTGTGTGGTGAACACATAGAGTCCCTCCGAGGACAACTTGCCGGCAACGGCCGGGAAAATCACTGTAGACAATCAGGTGAAAACTTTGGTTGATTTTGATTCATTCGTTCAGCTATTTACACAATTAACATACGTCACCCCTAAATGGTGGTTTCCCTGTACCTAAGTGGGGGTCGACCTAGGTTGGGGCGTGTGGACCTTCTGGGCCCAATGTCATCAGTGGAGGGCAAGGGGACAGAGGAGACAGTCGGTCCCTCTTCCCTTATGGTAGGTCTGGCGGGTGGAGACCCAAGGGGAGGGGGTAGAGTGGCGTCCCTGGGCGCCTGTTCGAGTGGCTCGCTGGCTGGCGTTTCCGTTTCCATTTCTTCCACGTGTTGTGGGAACATTAGTACCGGAACAATCACCGCACCGTTTTGCATAGGCCAGTCTTCTGGAAAATCGCCCATCACTGTGTGGATTACCCTCTTCTCCTTTTCCCCGCTCGGCATCGGACCCGGAACCTTGGTTGCCACCCTCAAGGGGTGAGGACACTTCTTCAGATGGTCCCTGGAAACCATAGTGGCAGTCCTCCCCTGGTCACGACTGATCACATAAGCCTTCTCATTCTCCCATTCAGTGGGCTGTATGACATATGGGGTCCTTTCCCACTGGTCATCCAGCTTATGGGCCCGTCTCTTCCACTTCAGCACAACATCTCACGGCTCAAATTGGGCGGCCGACGCTTGTTTATTGAAGCGTTGCGCCTGTTTCTCTCGGCTCTGACCGAGATTCTTCTCCACATACTCCTGGACTTGTCGGTATTGGGTCTGCCGCCGAGTATCCCAGCCAGCAGTCGAAGGAAGGGCCTCAGGGGCTTCCAAACCCATCTCCAGGTCTACCAGCAGCCGGCCCAGTCGGGCTCTCATCAGATACGCCGGGGTGCATTTGGTAGAACTACTTGGGATGTTGTTGTACATGTCGACCAGGTCAGGCAGCCTTTCTGGCCACAGGTTCCGCTCTTCCAACGGTATCACCTTGAGGATGTCCAGGATTAGATAGTTAATCTTTTCGCACATCCCATTAGTTTGGACATGATATGGCATGGTCCTGATCTTCTTACAACCGTATAATTGGCAGAACTCTTGGAACACCTCTGCTTCGAAGGCCGAGCACTGGTCCGTAAGTACCCTCTCCGGGTATCCGTGCGGCCGACAGAAGTAGGTCTGGAATGCCCTGGCTGCAGTACGCCCGGTCAAATCCTTAACTGGAACAACTACCATGAACCTGGAGTAATGATCCACGATGGTTAAGGCATAGGTATACCCGTTCCGGCTGGGCGTAAGCTTGACATGGTCCAAGGCAACCAGCTCCAGCGGTTGATGGGTGATGATCGGCTGTAGAGGGGCCCTTTGGCTGGCTTCATCCTTTCGTCTCAGCGCACAGGGGCCGCACTCTCGGCACCAGGCCTCCACAGACTCTCGCATCCCACTCCAATAGAACCGCTCTCGGAGTAACATTTCCAGCTTTTTCCAGCCAAAGTGGGTTGATTAAACCTCGATACAGCTTCTCTTTGTGCAGGTACAGCCGGGCTCGTTCTTTCCACAGTCGCTGGGCCTCAGAGGGAGCTGCAGGGTCCATTCCGGAGGAGCCCTGCTCAATCATGGTCTTGACCAGCTGGACGGCAGGCGCTTGGTCTTGGGCTTCTCGCCATTCCTGGCTGGGTAGCGGGTCCAGGTTTGCCTGTTGTTGTTTGACATGTACTTTTTCGACCAGTGGCAAGGTCATCGACTTCTGACCCCCCATCTGGCAGGTGGGGCATCTGGGACAACGCATCCGCATTGGTGTTTTTTCGGCCGGCTCGATATTTGATGGTGAAGTCATAATTAGACAGCCTGGCCACCCACCGCTGTTCCAGAGCGCCCAGTTTGGCTGTATCCAGATGGGTCAACGGGTTATTGTCCGTATAGGCCGTGAATTTTGCCGTTGCAAGATAATGTCGGAACCTCTCAGTGATTGCCCACACCAGGGCCAGGAGCTCGAGCTTGAAGGAGCTGTAATTTTTGGGGTTCCTTTCTGTGGGCCGGAGCTTTCTGCTGGCATAGGCGATCACTTTTTCTCACCCGTCCTGGACCTGGGACAGGACTGCTCCCAAGCCCACATTGCTGGCATCGGTGTAGAGGACGAACGGAAGGCTATAGTCGGGGTACGCCAGGATCTCCTCTCCCGTCAAGGCCGTCTTCATCTGGTGAAAGGACTCTTCATGTTTTTCCCCCCACACAAACGGGGGCCCAGTGGTCCTGCCACCCTTGGTCTGTCCCACGAGGAGGTCTTGCATAGGGGCAGCCATCTTCGTGTACCCCTTGATGAAGCGGCGATAATAGCCCACCAGGCCCAGGAACTGTCTCACCTCTCTTACTGTGGTCGGCCTCGGCCAGTCCTGGATAGCAGTGATCTTCTCAGAGTCTGGAGCGACACCTTCTGCGCTCACCACGTGTCCGAGGTACTGTACCCTAGGCTTCAGCAGGTGGCACTTGGAGGGCTTCAGTTTCATCCCATACTTGGCTAGGGACGCAAACACTTCAGCCAGATGTTCCAGATGGGCCTCGTAAGGCTGGGAGTATATGATCACATCATCCAGGTACAGTAGGACCGTTTCGAAATTGAGATGTCCCAGGCAACACTCCATAAGCCGTTGGAAGGTTCTGGGGGCATTGCACAGCCCAAATGGCATGCTGTTAAACTCGCAAAGTCCCATGGGAGTGGCGAATGCAGTCTTCTCACGGTCCTCTGGTGCGACCGATACCTGCCAGTACCCGCTGGTAAGGTCAAGGGTAGAGAAGAAGTTAGCAGTTCTCAGCGCAGCTAGCGACTCTTCGATATGGGGGAGAAGATAGGCATCTTTATGCGTGATCTGGTTGATCTTCCGGTAATCCACACACATTCTCATGGTGCCGTCCTTCTTCTTTACCAGCACCAGTGGGGCTGCCCAGGGACTACAACTATCCCGAATGACCCCTGCCTCCTTCATGTTCCTCAACATGTCTTTGGCGCATTGATAATGTGCTGGCGGGATGGGTCTATATCTTTCTTTAATGGGTGGATGTACGCCTGTAGGTATATGGTGTTGAACCCCCTTAATCCTCCTGAAATCTAATGGGTGCTTGCTGAAAACCTGTTCATACTCTTGTACCACCCTGTATACCCCCTCTTTGTGATGCGTGGGTGTGGCGTCAGTGCCTACGTGTAATTCCTGGCACCACTCTTCTAACTGTTCAGGGAGTGTATGGTTACTGGCAGGGGGTGCTGAGGTAGGAGGGACAGCTTCATGAATGGTGTGAGGGTCTAGGGTGAGCAACTTGGCAAGGGTAGCGTAACGGGGGAGCCTAACTTCTTCCTCCCCACAGTTTAACACTCTCACAGGCACTCTCCCCTTTTTGACGTCAACCACCCCTCTGGCCGCCATCACCGTGGGCCAGTGTTCAGAAGGCTTGGGTTCCACCATCGCCGGGTAGTCGTGCCCCTGGGGGCCTACTGCTGCCCTGCACCAAATCATCATCTCACTTCGGGGTGGCACTACTAAGGGGGCCACATCCATCACCCTTACTCCCCCAATCTCTCCGCCAGTTGAGTTCACTTGCTGCCTATACAGAAGGGCCCGGATACCACGCTGCACAGCCCTCTGTCGGCCTGCTCCTGCTGTGGCAGCCAACTGCTGCAACAGACTCAGCACCTCACTCATACAATGCTCCATCACATTAGTCCCTAAAATTACTTTCAGGGTATGATCACTGGGTTCATTCATTACCACAATCACCCCTTGATTCTTTAGCTCCGCACGTCCCACAGTCAGGGTCACTTGCTTGTATCCCACCTGGGTTAGCGGGAGTCCATTGGCTGCGACAAGGGTCAGGCTATCATCAGAGGGGGCAAGTTCGTCAGTGCCCCAATACTGCTGGTACAGTGTATATGGTATAGTGGTTACCTGTAATCCTGTTTTCAAGAGGGCCATGAGCGGGACGCCGTCCACTGCCAGGGGGATGATGGGGCGAGCTCCGATGTACCGGTCTCGCCAATCGGGGGAGCCATTGGTGTCTACTCCTGAGGATTGGTCCTTGGCCCCAGGGGTTGCTCGTTTAATGGGCACCACCTAGAGTAGTGGCCAGGCTTGCTGCACCTGTAACAAATAGGGGGCCCGTACCGTGAGTCATTGGTCCATCTCCGCTGCATCCAGGTGACGTCCTCCGGGCTGTCGGCGAGCTGGATCCTCCCTGGGGGCTTGACTCTCGTCGGAAGCTGGAGTGCGGCGAGGATCTTGGCTAGGTCTCCATCCATGCAGCGGACTTTGGCAGCTAGCTCCTCCATCATCCCGACAGGCGCTGCAGGGGCCGGTAGAGCCGGGAGAGGAGGTGCCACCGTAATGGGAGCGGTTTCAGCCGGCCATGGGGCTGCCTCAGGAGCGTCTGGTGTTGGGGCCTGCAGGGCCTTGCTGGCCCGCTCCTTCAGCACTGCAAAGTCCAGATTGGGGTGTTCTAGGGCCCATAGCCGTAGCTGCTTGCGGTCTTCCGCAGACCCCAGCCCTTGCAGAAATTGTTCCACTAGCATCATATTACTGTCCGCATCGGTAATAGTGTCCACCCGCTTCAGCGTACGGAGGGCTGTCTGCAGGCGCAAGGCAGAGTCTCTTATATTATCCGCAGGCCGCTGTCGACACTGATAGAATTGCATCCGTAATTCTACTTCCGTGCAGGTCTCAAAAGCGATTTGGAGTTTCTCAAAAATGGTTGTCACTGAGGCCCGATCCGCGTTGGTCCAGGTCTCCATCTCCTGCTCAGCCGCGCTGGTTAGCTACCCTAGCACTACCGCTGCCCGTTGCCTGTCAGTCAAGGGATATAAATCGAGGACCGGGCTAATCTTTTTCCGGAACACCTGTAAAGCATCAGGCTTCCCATCGTACTGCGGTAGCCAGGTAGCACCGGGCACATAGGGCAGGGAGAACGGCATCAACTGGGCGACCGCTGGGCCCGCGGCCTCCCCCGCTCTTGCGGCCGGAGCATGGGCTATCCCGTTTCCATCTACGGGCGCTGCTGCGGCTGCGACTGCCACTCCTCCAACAGCTCCTTCGGGCGCAGACATCTTTTTCCCTTCCCCCTTGGTTCTTTCTAGCACTTCTGCTTGTTGGGGGCGGGGCTTTGCTTTCGCGCCTTCCCTGCTCGGGGAAGACGCTCGAGCGGGAGATTTTCGCGCCAAAGATGGTGGTGCTTTCAATTGTTCGTCCGGACGCCGCCGGCGGAAACCGCAAGGCGCACTTCTACCGGTAGGTAGATTGGTTCTATCCTGTTCGCCGACGCCAAATTGTCGCGGGCGGAGGGGACGCGCTCGCCACGCTCGGGTCTGGCGCTTCTGCTGCTGCTGCTCGGTGGCTCGAGCGGTGGACCGGACCCGGGGACTCAAGCAGCGCTCCTCTCCCGTGAGTGAAAAGGGGTAGTTTTTTTAGGGAGATTGTTCGTGATGCCACCCACGGGACGTGGTGATGATGGCACCACCGCTGCTGATAACGGGGATCCCGGGAGAGATGGTAGGGTGCAGCTGAGATGTTGTCCCCTCCGTGGGTAGTGGGGTTGGTGATCCCGGGGCCCGGTGGTAGAGACGGGGAGGCCGGATGGCTACGGTGCAGGGTGCAGGGGCAGCGCGGTGCCGGATGGCTCTGGTGTACTTACTCAGATAAACAATGACAGAGTCTCTGGTAAACCAAACGGCTGGATGGACAGGTCCCGCGGCCGGCTGCAGTGTTGTTGTTGTGCTCTCCCCGGACGGCTAATGGTGGCTGTCTTTCCCTGCACCTTTTAGTAAGTTCTTGACTCCTGTGGTTGCCCACCGGTAGTCCGCTCCCCAGCGTATAGGTGCCGTAGGAGCCAGTGTTGCCCGCAGGCACTGGTCCTTGGATCTCTAGCCTGTGGCAGTGGCTGTATATCCTCTCTGGGTGGACGGTTGCCTTCAATCGGGACTTGGTTGTTAGGGAACCCCGGGGGTTCCTGTCACATTCGGATTTGACTATTGACGGCGGCTCCAAGCCTGGTTGGGGTCCGATGGCCCTGCCTGTGTGCTTAGCTTCACTCCGTTCCCTGGTCCGGTACCGGCGGGCCGTCGCCCGACCCCGGTCCTTACGACTCAGCGGAGTTCCACTAACTCCTGCAGACGGCCACCACCATCTGCCAACCTTGCTGTTAGTGTCTGGGCTCCGACCCAGACACCCAAGTGTTCACTCCTCTCTCTTTCACCTCCTGAGCTAAACTCCTACTTTTTCCCGCCTCCAGGCCTGTGAACTCCTCGGTGGGTGGGGCCAACTGCCTGGCTCCACCCCACCTGGTGTGGACATCAGACCCTGGAGGGAAACAACAAGGGTTTTGTGTTTGGCTGGTGTATCTGCCTAGGGTGTGTATGTTGGTATGTATGTAACTACCTGGCTAGTCCAGGGCATCACATCATCAGTATTTTGCACATATGCTGCCCCCACTTTCATCATGGGGGCCTGCTGCATTCTGTAGAGCATTGGTAATCTAGTCTTGTGTTGATAATGGTTCAAATTTTGTGTGATTTTTTTTTCTTATTTTATGTCTGTGCGCCATAGTGAATACCATTACTTAATAGAAAAATACCTATCCCATTGTTTTAACCATTACTAGTGACTGCTCTTACTGTAGATAACCCTTTCCTAGTCGTAATCACCACATATAATTGATGTGTTATAGTCTTTTGTAGAAATACTCAGTTTCTGAATACTATTTGGACCAGGAATAGATTACCTATCTTATTATTCAAGAATGTTGCTATTTACCATTATTTCAATCATACTACTGCAATATTCTTTCCACAGTAGATATTGTTCCTATATATCCAGTTTTCAGAAAGGTGCTGCTGGTGTTACATTTCTATAAGTACTTTTATGTGGGACATACTAAAAAGAATGATGAAAAGGAATAAATAAAAAGAATGAAGATAATAACTTATTAGGTGTATATTATGTAGATGTATAAAAGGTTTCTTGGGCAAGTTAGACATGGAATGAACATGAAATATCTGTAGATAATAGGAGAATGAATGCATATGGCATATAACCAGGTGTATAATATGTTACCTGAGCATTATAGGTGTGGAATGACCATGAAATATCTGTAGATAATAGGAGAATGAATGCATATGGCATATAACCAGGTGTATATTATGTTACCTGAGCATTATAGGTGTGGAATGACCATGAAATATGTGTAGATAATAGGAGAATGAATGCATATGGCATATAACCAGGTGTATATTATGTTACCTGAGCATTATAGGTGTGGAATGATTATGAAATATCTGTAGATAATAGGAGAATGAATGCATATGGCATATAACCAGGTGTATATTATGTTACCTGAGCATTATATGTGTGGAATGATTATGAAATATCTGTAGATAATAGGAGAATGAATGCATATGGCATATAACCAGGTGTATATTACGTTACCTGAGCATTATAGGTGTGGAATGATTATGAAATATCTGTAGATAATAGGAGAATGAACACATATGGCATATAACCAGGTGTATATTATGTTACCTGAGCATTATAGGTGTGGAATGATCATGAAATATCTGTAGATAATAGGAGAATGAATGCATATGGCATATAACCAGGTGTATATTATGTTACCTGAGCATTATAGGTGTGGAATGACCATGAAATATCTGTAGATAATAGGAGAATGAACACATATGCCATATAACCAGGTGTATATTACGTTACCTGAGCATTATAGGTGTGGAATGATCATGAAATATCTGTAGATAATAGGAGAATGAACACATATGGCATATAACCAGGTGTATATTATGTTACCTGAGCATTATAGGTGTGGAATGATCATGAAATATCTGTAGATAATAGGAGAATGAGCGCATATGGCATATAACCAGGTGTATATTACGTTACCTGAGCATTATAGGTGTGGAATGATTATGAAATATCTGTAGATAATAGGAGAATGAATGCATATGGCATATAACCAGGTGTATATTATGTTACCTGAGCATTATAGGTGTGGAATGATCATGAAATATCTGTAGATAATAGGAGAATGAATGCATATGGCATATAACCAGGTGTATATTACGTTACCTGAGCATTATAGGTGTGGAATGATCATGAAATATCTGTAGATAATAGGAGAATGAATGCATATGGCATATAACCAGGTGTATATTATGTTACCTGAGCATTATAGGTGTGGAATGACCATGAAATATCTGTAGATAATAGGAGAATGAATGCATATGGCATATAACCAGGTGTATATTATGTTACCTGAGCATTATAGGTGTGGAATGATCATGAAATATCTGTAGATAATAGGAGAATGAGCGCATATCCCATATAACCAGGTGTATATTATGTTACCTGAGCATTATAGGTGTGGAATGATCATGAAATATCTGTAGATAATAGGAGAATGAACACATATGGCATATAACCAGGTGTATATTATGTTACCTGAGCATTATAGGTGTGGAATGATTATGAAATATCTGTAGATAATAGGAGAATGAATGCATATGGCATATAACCAGGTGTATATTATGTTACCTGAGCATTATAGGTGTGGAATGATCATGAAATATATGTAGATAATAGGAGAATGAATGCATATGGCATATAACCAGGTGTATATTATGTTACCTGAGCATTATAGGTGTGAAATGATTATGAAATATCTGTAGATAATAGGAGAATGAATGCATATGGCATATAACCAGGTGTATATTATGTTACCTGAGCATTATAGGTGTGGAATGATCATGAAATATATGTAGATAATAGGAGAATGAATGCATATGCCATATAACCAGGTGTATATTATGTTACCTGAGCATTATAGGTGTGGAATGATTATGAAATATCTGTAGATAATAGGAGAATGAATGCATATGGCATATAACCAGGTGTATATTATGTTACCTGAGCATTATATGTGTGGAATGATCATGAAATATCTGTAGATAATAGGAGAATGAGCGCATATGGCATATAACCAGGTGTATATTACGTTACCTGAGCATTATAGGTGTGGAATGATTATGAAATATCTGTAGATAATAGGAGAATGAATGCATATGGCATATAACCAGGTGTATATTATGTTACCTGAGCATTATAGGTGTGGAATGATTATGAAATATCTGTAGATAATAGGAGAATGAATGCATATGGCATATAACCAGGTGTATATTATGTTACCTGAGCATTATAGGTGTGGAATGATTATGAAATATCTGTAGATAATAGGAGAATGAACGCATATGGCATATAACCAGGTGTATATTATGTTACCTGAGCATTATAGGTGTGGAATGATCATGAAATATCTGTAGATAATAGGAGAATGAGCGCATATGGCATATAACCAGGTGTATATTATGTTACCTGAGCATTATAGGTGTGGAATGATCATGAAATATCTGTAGATAATAGGAGAATGAGCGCATATGGCATATAACCAGGTGTATATTATGTTACCTGAGCATTATAGGTGTGGAATGATCATGAAATATCTGTAGATAATAGGAGAATGAGCGCATATGGCATATAACCAGGTGTATATTATGTTACCTGAGCATTATAGGTGTGGAATGATCATGAAATATCTGTAGATAATAGGAGAATGGACGCATATGGCATATAACCAGGTGTATATTACGTTACCTGAGCATTATAGGTGTGGAATGATCATGAAATATCTGTAGATAATAGGAGAATGGACGCATATGGCATATAACCAGGTGTATATTACGTTACCTGAGCATTATAGGTGTGGAATGATCATGAAATATCTGTAGATAATAGGAGAATGGACGCATATGGCATATAACCAGGTGTATATTACGTTACCTGAGCATTATAGGTGTGGAATGATCATGAAATATCTGTAGATAATAGGAGAATGGACGCATATGGCATATAACCAGGTGTATATTACGTTACCTGAGCATTATAGGTGTGGAATGATCATGAAATATCTGTAGATAATAGGAGAATGAATGCATATGGCATATAACCAGGTGTATATTACGTTACCTGAGCATTATAGGTGTGGAATGATTATGAAATATCTGTAGATAATAGGAGAATGAATGCATATGGCATATAACCAGGTGTATATTATGTTACCTGAGCATTATAGGTGGGGAATGATTATGAAATATCTGTAGATAATAGGAGAATGAATGCATATGGCATATAACCAGGTGTATATTATGTTACCTGAGCATTATAGGTGTGGAATGATCATGAAATATCTGTAGATAATAGGAGAATGGACGCATATGGCATATAACCAGGTGTATATTACGTTACCTGAGCATTATAGGTGTGGAATGATCATGAAATATCTGTAGATAATAGGAGAATGGACGCATATGGCATATAACCAGGTGTATATTACGTTACCTGAGCATTATAGGTGTGGAATGATCATGAAATATCTGTAGATAATAGGAGAATGAATGCATATGGCATATAACCAGGTGTATATTACGTTACCTGAGCATTATAGGTGTGGAATGATTATGAAATATCTGTAGATAATAGGAGAATGAATGCATATGGCATATAACCAGGTGTATATTATGTTACCTGAGCATTATAGGTGTGGAATGATTATGAAATATCTGTAGATAATAGGAGAATGAATGCATATGGCATATAACCAGGTGTATATTATGTTACCTGAGCATTATAGGTGTGGAATGATCATGAAATATCTGTAGATAATAGGAGAATGGACGCATATGGCATATAACCAGGTGTATATTACGTTACCTGAGCATTATAGGTGTGGAATGATCATGAAATATCTGTAGATAATAGGAGAATGGACGCATATGGCATATAACCAGGTGTATATTACGTTACCTGAGCATTATAGGTGTGGAATGATCATGAAATATCTGTAGATAATAGGAGAATGAATGCATATGGCATATAACCAGGTGTATATTACGTTACCTGAGCATTATAGGTGTGGAATGATTATGAAATATCTGTAGATAATAGGAGAATGAATGCATATGGCATATAACCAGGTGTATATTATGTTACCTGAGCATTATAGGTGTGGAATGATTATGAAATATCTGTAGATAATAGGAGAATGAATGCATATGGCATATAACCAGGTGTATATTATGTTACCTGAGCATTATAGGTGTGGAATGATCATGAAATATCTGTAGATAATAGGAGAATGAGCGCATATGGCATATAACCAGGTGTATATTACGTTACCTGAGCATTATAGGTGTGGAATGATCATGAAATATCTGTAGATAATAGGAGAATGAATGCATATGGCATATAACCAGGTGTATATTATGTTACCTGAGCATTATAGGTGTGGAATGATCATGAAATATCTGTAGATAATAGGAGAATGAGCGCATATGGCATATAACCAGGTGTATATTATGTTACCTGAGCATTATAGGTGTGGAATGATTATGAAATATCTGTGAATAATAGGAGAATGAATGCATATGGCATATAACCAGGTGTATATTATGTTACCTGAGCATTATAGGTGTTGAATGATTATGAAATATCTGTAGATTACAGGAGAATGAGCGCATATGGCATATAACCAGGTGTATATTATGTTACCTGAGCATTATAGGTGTGGAATGATCATGAAATATCTGTAGATAATAGGAGAATTAATGCATATGGCATATAACCAGGTGTATATTATGTTACCTGAGCATTATAGGTGTGGAAT
Organism: Anomaloglossus baeobatrachus; assembly: GCF_048569485.1. Taxonomy (NCBI): domain Eukaryota; kingdom Metazoa; phylum Chordata; class Amphibia; order Anura; family Aromobatidae; genus Anomaloglossus; species Anomaloglossus baeobatrachus. Next base: position 599,246,488 of record NC_134353.1, on the reverse strand, counting down.
GATCATGAAATATCTGTAGATAATAGGAGAATGAATGCATATGGCATATAACCAGGTGTATATTATGTTACCTGAGCATTATAGGTGTGGAATGATCATGAAATATCTGTAGATAATAGGAGAATGAATGCATATGGCATATAACCAGGTGTATATTATGTTACCTGAGCATTATAGGTGTGGAATGATCATGAAATATCTGTAGATAATAGGAGAATGAATGCATATGCCATATAACCAGGTGTATATTATGTTACCTGAGCATTATAGGTGTGGAATGATCATGAAATATCTGTAGATAATAGGAGAATGAATGCATATGGCATATAACCAGGTGTATATTATGTTACCTGAGCATTATAGGTGTGGAATGATCATGAAATATCTGTAGATAATAGGAGAATGAATGCATATGCCATATAACCAGGTGTATATTATGTTACCTGAGCATTATAGGTGTGGAATGATCATGAAATATCTGTAGATAATAGGAGAATGAATGCATATAACCAGGTGTATATTATGTTACCTGAGCATTATAGGTGTGGAATGATCATGAAATATCTGTAGATAATAGGAGAATGAATGCATATGGCATATAACCAGGTGTATATTATGTTACCTGAGCATTATAGGTGTGGAATGATCATAAAATATCTGTAGATAATAGGAGAATGAATGCATATGCCATATAACCAGGTGTATATTACGTTACCTGAGCATTATAGGTGTGGAATGATCATGAAATATCTGTAGATAATAGGAGAATGAATGCATATGGCATATAACCAGGTGTATATTATGTTACCTGAGCATTATAGGTGTGGAATGATCATGAAATATCTGTAGATAATAGGAGAATGAATGCATATGGCATATAACCAGGTGTATATTATGTTACCTGAGCATTATAGGTGTGGAATGATCATGAAATATCTGTAGATTACAGGAGAATGAGCGCATATGGCATATAACCAGGTGTATATTATGTTACCTGAGCATTATAGGTGTGGAATGATCATGAAATATCTGTAGATAATAGGAGAATGAATGCATATGGCATATAACCAGGTGTATATTATGTTACCTGAGAATTATAGGTGTGGAATGATCATGAAATATCTGTAGATAATAGGAGAATGAATGCATATGGCATATAACCAGGTGTATATTATGTTACCTGAGCATTATAGGTGTGGAATGATCATGAAATATCTGTAGATAATAGGAGAATGAACGCATATGGCATATAACCAGGTGTATATTACGTTACCTGAGCATTATAGGTGTGGAATGATCATGAAATATCTGTAGATAATAGGAGAATGAATGCATATGGCATATAACCAGGTGTATATTATGTTACCTGAGCATTATAGGTGTGGAATGATCATGAAATATCTGTAGATAATAGGAGAATGAACGCATATGGCATATAACCAGGTGTATATTATGTTACCTGAGCATTATAGGTGTGGAATGATCATGAAATATCTGTAGATAATAGGAGAATGAATGCATATGGCATATAACCAGGTGTATATTATGTTACCTGAGCATTATAGGTGTGGAATGATGATGAAATGCGTTCATGTGACTGATCAGCTGATCAGGTAGCCCTGCCAGGTCCTTAATCTCGGAATAGATGAAGGGCATCGCGGGACACACGCCGGAGAGGTGAGGATTTTTTTTTTTATTTTTAACACTTGCTTCACTCCTGCAATGTGGGAGTTAAAGTGCCCCGCTTGCCTGCGCTTTGCAGGCTCGGCCTTTCTGTGTTCCGATCCGTGAAAATCACGAACACGGATACAGAAATGGAATGTGGAGGTCACATGTGATGGTGTCCTTTCCTGTCCATGGGGCCCTGCAAAATATAGCATCCCCACATACAGGAAAAAATTGTGATGTGAAACCAGCCTTAGGTAATCTAAACTACCTGATAGGTTCCCTTTTAAGCTTCCATCTCACAGGCAGACAGGGTGCAACATTGTTTCAATATAGCAGAGCTCCGTGAGATGCAAGAAGTGTGTTTGCAAGAACTTAAATTTAAGTTCTCTTGTTCTGTGTCAGTTAGGCTAGTTTCACACTTGCGTTCAGCGGAGTCCGTCACTATGGAGAATAGCGCAGTCCGTTAACGCACTGCGCTATTTTCCATAGACTTGTATGGATGACGCACTGTAACGCAACTGTCAGCGTTGCATCCGCCGGACGACGCAGTGTCGTTATTTTGACGCTGCGTCGGGCAGAAGGAACGCAGCATGTAACTTTTTTTGAGCAGCGGAATCCTTTGGACTTCACTGCGCATGCTCTCTCTGGCTCCCTCCACCTGTAACCAGGGTACACATCGGGTAACCAAGGAACCCGACACTTCCCTGCTCGGCTCCACCCCCTCCCCGCACTCGTATGTATACACACACACAATAGCACGCACGCACGCACACACACACACACACAATCGCACGCGCACACACACACACACACACACACTCTCACACTCACTCACCTGTCCCCCAGCGATGCAGTCCCCGCGGCACTGACGTCCTCAGCCATGGCCCTGCTCGGCTCCACCCACCGCACTCCGCCTCCCACTCCTGCCCCCCGCACACATTGTCGGCGACCGAACAATCAGCTGATCACCCGGCAGCCAGCTACTGTGAGTGATCAGCTGATCACCTGGCGGCCGGCTACTGTGACTGATCGGCTGATCACCCGGCGGCCGGCTACTGTGAGTGAGCGGCTGATCACCCGGCGGCCGGCTACTGTTAGCGATCAGCTGATCACCCGGCGGCGGACTACTGTTAGCGATCAGCTGATCGTTCACAATAGTCTGCCGACGGTAAAACTGTAAAAATAAAAAAAAACGAATTGCGTTGTTTTTCAGCATCCGCTGCATCCGTTGTGCCACTATATGCAACACATCCGTTGCATCCGTCACACAACGCAACGGATGCCGTTCAACGCAAGTGTAAAACTAGCCTTACTTGTCTCACGCTGGTAACTCCTTCCTCCTTTAAAACAAACTCTGAAGGCAGCCATCTTCCAGGCAACATCCACCCCATGGTTGGAAACGGCTAATCTATGTGAAGTGATAAAAGATGATTTCTCCACTACAAGGCATCTGATAAGAGGTAGACAGGTAGGATTCTTTTCAGTAGATCAATAACATGTATGGCCATATGAATACTTTACAAAGGTCAAAATGGTGACATATTCCCTTTCATTTTAGGAGTTCTGATTGTAGTGAGATGATTATAGACCGACTCACTGTTGCTGGCTGAGGTAGATCGTTCAGAAAAATCTGAAAAATGTCACCTACAATCACCCCATATATGATCGGGGTGCATGAGCCATTAGCATTTGATGAAGTTTTCAAACTTCTTAGTAAGATCGAACTAAATGAAGCAAAAGTTATTTCAAGGCCGCCTGCATTGCCTAAAGGAGGAGAAGTATATGTGTACTGCTCACAATCACCGGAAAGAGGCCATCAAATGGATTTCAAGTATGATCAGTACAGGTGGATTTGCAAAGGTTCTAATGTGAATTCACAGATTAAACATTTGCCGGTAGTTATAAAACAATACTACTACCTTAAAGACCCAAATGGTATGAGAAAACAAACATTGTATGGCTTCAAGAAACATGTATACTTTCTCGGGGTATCATCAGAGCTGAACCAAATGTATGTCATTCATTATCTCGGTGATGAAAATCTACATAGAGCCTCAGCTCATGGTAATCAAAAGCTGTCAAACCGACCTTTTATTCCTTCTATGAAAAAAGTGTTTACGGATGCTAGAAAGGATATTCTCAAGTCAAAGAACTGTAAGAAAGCCTACAGCAGTTTGTTGACCAATATGTTACAGTCTGAGGCCTAAAACACACTTCCGCAAAAAAAAACGTCCGTGTGACACGGTCCGTTTTTCGGGTTCGTGTTCCGTTTTTTTTGGGGTGTTTCTCCGGTACGTATGGCATCCGTGTGATGGCGTATGCGAGCCGTGTGTACGAGTAAAATGTCCGTGTTTGTGTGTAAAATGCCCGTGTATATGTACGTGGAATGTCCGTGTGGAATGTCCGTTTGTGTGTTGCACAATGTCGTTGATACATGTCGGCTGACAGCAGACAGAGTTGCGCGATGAGAATGAACTCGGGTGAACTTCACCCGACTTCATTGTCATGCCGCGGCTCTGTCTGTGTGCCGCGTACTGATTAGCGGTCACCTGTGAAGGATTCACCAGTGACCGCTAATCCCCCGAGTGACTGAAGTGAGCAGCCCTCTCTCATACTTACCGCTCCCCGATCACCAGCGCGGCGAGGAACAGCTGTGCAGAGAATACGTGGCAACAATTAATTTGAATATGCCGGCCGCTCATTAATCAATCTCGTATTCCCTGCTTTCCCCGCCCACAGGCGCCTGTGATTGGTTGCAGTCACACACGCCCACCACGCTGAGTGACAGCTGTCTCACTGCACCCAGGCGTCTGACATGATTAATCTAGGATTTAGTGGCAGCTATGGGCTGCCATTAACTCCTTATTACTCCGATTTGCCAACGCACCAGGGTAAATCGGGAAGAGCCGGGTACAGTCCCAGAACTGTCGCATTTAATGTATGCGGCAATTCTGGGCGGCTGCTGACTGATATTGTTAGGCTGGGGGGCTCCCCATAACGTGGGGCTCCCCATCCTGAGAATACCAGTCTTCAGCCATATGGCTTTTTCTGGCTGGTATTAAAATAGGGGGGGGACCGTACGCCGTTTTTTTTAATTATTTATTTATTTTACTGCACAATATAGACACGCCCACCGGCGGCTGTGATTGGGTGCAGTGACACAGCTGTCACTGAGCGTGGTGGGCGTGTGTGACTGCAACCAATCACAGGCGCCTGTGGGCAGTGAAAGCAAGGAATACGAGATTGTTTAATGAGCGTCCGGCATTTTCAAAATAGTAAAAGCCGCCGGAGCTTTTATAACAGCAGTGCAGCACCGCGCCGGAGATCGGGGAACGGTAAGTATGAGAGAGGGGGGGAACTGACTGACAGACAGCGAGAGGGACAGATAAGACAGAGAGACCGACCGACTGACGGACTGAGGGAGAGAACGAAACAGAAAAAGAAAAAAGACCGACATCACATGAAAAAAGCACAAAACGTACAGGGAACAAACAGAGATGCGACCGTGTCACTCGGACGTGCGCACAGATCCATTGACTTTCATTGGGCCCGTGCTGTGTGCTGAAAACGGACATGCTTCCGTGCAAAACGGAGACACAAACGTAGCACGCACACGGACACACGGACCTTAATGAAAAACGCACATGTGTCCTCAAACATTAAATAACATTGGTGCACGTTTGGCCGTGTCTCCGGTATATACGGAAACGGACCAAACACGCACGTTTTATACGGATGTGTGTTGCAGGCCTAACATGTATGAAATACCGCGCTACAATCAATGGGATGGACCTGACAAAAGGACAAAGATTTCAAACTTAAAAACAGACTGTCACAGACTTGATTGCATCCAAAAATTAGCTAAATAAAAACATAAGTCTGTGTATATTTAGGTTTGTATTTAGCTAAGTCTGTGACATGAACAGTCTGTGTTTAACTTGGAAATCTTTGTCCTTTTGTCAGGTCCATCCCATTGATTGTAGCGCAGTATTTCATACTTGTGTTAGGTTTAGATTTTTACTTCTAATAAGCCAACATCCATGGTTAATTGAAATTACCAGCAGCAATCCAAATACAAGAAAGAGGTGTATTTTATTTGTCTTTATTTTATCTTTCACCTTCTTCTTTGATCCTACCATTTTGTTGTAATTCATTTATTTATTGTTAAGAAATAAATAATTTTCAACCTTGATATTAACAATAACATTTCAATCTTTGACAATTTAGCTTCTTCTGATGATATGTTGTTAGTGTATTAATTCTATCTTCTCAACCTTTAATTAATAAAGGTTATACATCACCAAACTTGGAATGTTACAGTTTTATATATTTCTACTGACCGTCATGATTTTGGCAGGATAAGTTGGGAGGTTTCATTGATACCATTTTGGGCCACATAATATTTTTTTCTATTTCACTTTTTGTGAGGCAGAATATAGAAGGACCAGAAATTCAGGGTTTTTGCTTACGCTGTTCACCACGTCATAAAAGTGATAACACAACTTTATTATTCGGGTCACTGCGATTAAAGTGATACCACTATTACATATATTATATCTTTTTTTATTTGGCGCTTTAACAACTTTAAAACAAATTTATAGGGAAAAGGAATTGTTTATGCATTGTTGTGTTCTAAGTGCTGTAGCCTTCTACATTTTTCACTGATGGAACTATGTGACAGCTTGTATTTTTGCAGAATAAGATGATGTTTCCGCAGATAAAATTTTTATTTACATGTAACAATGTTTCGATCACGTTTGAAACACTTTTTTTTGGTGATATGATGAATAAAGCATATTGTTTTTCCAGTTTTTAATTTTTACTGTGTTCACTGAAGGGGTAAACTAGTGTGACAGTTGTAAACAGTGAGTCGTTACAAATGTGGCGATAACAAAAATGTTTACATTTATTGTTTAATTATTTTTTTACTTAAAAATATGTATTAACTGGTATTCAATTTTTTGAAATTTTATTTGCTCTTTATTTTTTTATTTTTTTTTACTTTTTTACTTACTCCCTTTATGAGACATCACCTTTTATTAGTTTGACTGCTGATATAATCCATTGCAATTTACCAGCATTGCAATGGATTATATGTCAGAGCTGCACTTGCAGCTGACACTTTGCCTCACATAACATGCATTTCGCATGGTATACCAGGCATTCTCCAGCTGAGTGACTGAGAAGTTGTCATGACTGGTCATCATGGCAGCGGTCGCATCCACCTAAATGCCGAGAATGCTATTTATTACAGCATTTAGGGGGTTATTCCCCTCACCCCTGGCGATTTTTGCTTTGAATTTTCGTTTTTCGGTCACCTTCTTCAATAATATTTTTATTTTTTATGTCAATATAGATATATAAGGCTTCTTTTTTTGTGGGATAAGTTGTACTTTTAAATGAAATGATTCATTTTACCATATACTATACAGGAAAATGGGGGAGAAAATCCAAGTGCAATGAAATTGCAAACACAAGTGCAATTTCACAATTGACTTTGGGTGTTTTATTAACCATGTTCACTACATGGTAAAACTGACACGGCAGTATGATGCCTCAGGTAAGAACCAGTTTTTAGATAACAAACATGTATACTTTTATTTAAGCAGTGTAAAACAAGAGAATTGGACTCTTTTCGCCATTTGTCGCATCCCGTAGCCAGGGCTGGGACTCGCCCGGTTCCCCTCAGTTCGATGGAGCCGGTTGTTTAAACAGCAGCCTGCTCCAGCAACTGGGAAGATCAAGAGCTGCAAACTGTCAGCCTTAGGCCCTGTGCGCACTGGAAAACGTAATTGTTTTAAGAAAATTCCACAGGGTCTGAAAGATTACCGCACCAGCGGTAAAAAACCTATAATGCTCAGGTAACATAATATACACCTGGTTATATGCCATATGCGTTCATTCTCCTATTATCTACAGATATTTCATGATCATTGCACACCTATAATGCTCAGGTAACATAATATACACCTGGTTATATGGCATATGCATTCATTCTCCTATTATCTACAGATATTTCATGATCATTCCACACCTATAATGCTCAGGTAACATAATATACACCTGGTTATATGCCATATGCGTTCATTCTCCTATTATCTACAGATATTTCATGATCATTCCACACCTATAATGCTCAGGTAACATAATATACACCTGGTTTTATGCCATATGCATTCATTTTCGTATTATCTACAGATATTTCATAATCATTCCACACCTATAATGCTCAGGTAACATAATATACACCTGGTTATATGCCATATGCGCTCATTCTCCTATTATCTACAGATATTTCATGATCATTCCACACCTATAATTCTCAGGTAACATAATATACACCTGGTTATATGCCATATGCCTTCATTCTCCTATTATCTACAGATATTTCATGATCATTCCACACCTATAATGCTCAGGTAACATAATATACACCTGGTTATATGCCATATGCATTCATTTTCCTATTATCTACAGATATTTCATGATCATTCCACACCTATAATCCTCAGGTAACATAATATACACCTGGTTATATGCCATATGCGTTCATTCTCCTATTATCTACAGATATTTCATGATCATTCCACACCTATAATGCTCAGGTAACATAATATACACCTGGTTATATGCCATATGTGTTCATTCTCCTGTTATCTACAGATATTTCATGATCATTCCACACCTATAATGCTCAGGTAACATAATATACACCTGGTTATATGCCATATGCATTCATTCTCCTGTTATCTACAGATATTTCATGATCATTCCACACCTATAATGCTCAGGTAACATAATATACACCTGGTTATATGCCATATGCATTCATTTTCCTATTATCTACAGATATTTCATGATCATTCCACACCTATAATGCTCAGGTAACATAATATACACCTGGTTATATGCCATATGCATTCATTCTCCTATTATCTACAGATATTTCATGATCATTCCACACCTATAATGCTCAGGTAACATAATATACACCTGGTTATATGCCATATGCATTCATTCTCCTATTATCTACAGATATTTCATGATCATTCCACACCTATAATGCTCAGGTAACATAATATACACCTGGTTATATGCCATATGCGCTCATTCTCCTATTATCTACAGATATTTCATGATCATTCCACACCTATAATGCTCAGGTAACATAATATACACCTGGTTATATGCCATATGCATTCATTTTCCCATTATCTACAGATATTTCATAATCATTCCACACCTATAATGCTCAGGTAACATAATATACACCTGGTTATATGCCATATGCATTCATTCTCCTATTATCTACAGATATTTCATGATCATTCCACACCCACCTATAATGCTCAGGTAACATAATATACACCTGGTTATATGCCATATGCATTCATTCTCCTATTATCTACAGATATTTCATGATCATTCCACACCTATAATGCTCAGGTAACATAATATACACCTGGTTATATGCCATATGCGCTCATTCTCCTATTATCTACAGATATTTCATGATCATTCCACACCTATAATGCTCAGGTAACATAATATACACCTGGTTATATGCCATATGCATTCATTTTCCCATTATCTACAGATATTTCATAATCATTCCACACCTATAATGCTCAGGTAACATAATATACACCTGGTTATATGCCATATGCATTCATTCTCCTATTATCTACAGATATTTCATGATCATTCCACACCCACCTATAATGCTCAGGTAACATAATATACACCTGGTTATATGGCATATGCGTTCATTCTCCTATTATCTACAGATATTTCATGATCATTCCACACCTATAATACTCAGGTAACATAATATACACCTGGTTATATGGCATATGCATTCATTCTCCTATTATCTACAGATATTTCATGATCATTCCACACCTATAATGCTCAGGTAACATAATATACACCTGGTTATATGCCAGATGCATTCATTTTCCTATTATCTACAGATATTTCATAATCATTCCACACCTATAAGGCTCAGGTAACATAATATACACCTGGTTATATGCCATATGCATTCATTTTCCCATTATCTACAGATATTTCATAATCATTCCACACCTATAATGCTCAGGTAACATAATATACACCTGGTTATATGCCATATGCATTCATTCTCCTATTATCTACAGATATTTCATGATCATTCCACACCTATAATGCTCAGGTAACAATATACACCTGGTTATATGCCATATGCGTTCATTCTCCTATTATCTACAGATATTTCATAATCATTCCACACCTATAATGCTCAGGTAACATAATATATACCTGGTTATATGCCATATGCATTCATTTTCCCATTATCTACAGATATTTCATGATCATTCCACACCTATAATGCTCAGGTAACATAATATACACCTGGTTATATGCCATATGCATTCATTTTCCTATTATCTACAGATATTTCATGATCATTCCACACCTATAATGCTCAGGTAACATAATATACACCTGGTTATATGCCATATGCATTCATTTTCCTATTATCTACAGATATTTCATGATCATTCCACACCTATAATGCTCAGGTAACATAATATACACCTGGTTATATGCCATATGCATTCATTCTCCTATTATCTACAGATATTTCATGATCATTCCACACCTATAATGCTCAGGTAACATAATATACACCTGGTTATATGCCATATGCATTCATTCTCCTATTATCTACAGATATTTCATGATCATTCCACACCTATAATGCTCAGGTAACGTAATATACACCTGGTTATATGCCATATGCGCTCATTCTCCTATTATCTACAGATATTTCATGATCATTCCACACCTATAATGCTCAGGTAACATAATATACACCTGGTTATATGCCATATGCATTCATTTTCCCATTATCTACAGATATTTCATAATCATTCCACACCTATAACGCTCAGGTAACGTAATATACACCTGGTTATATGCCATATGCGCTCATTCTCCTATTATCTACAGATATTTCATGATCATTCCACACCTATAATGCTCAGGTAACATAATATATACCTGGTTATATGCCATATGCATTCATTTTCCCATTATCTACAGATATTTCATAATCATTCCACACCTATAATGCTCAGGTAACATAATATACACCTGGTTATATGCCATATGCATTCATTCTCCTATTATCTATAGATATTTCATGATCATTCCACACCTATAATGCTCAGGTAACATAATATACACCTGGTTATATGCCATATGCATTCATTCTCCTATTATCTACAGATATTTCATGATCATTCCACACCTATAATGCTCAGGTAACATAATATACACCTGGTTATATGCCATATGCATTCATTCTCCTATTATCTACAGATATTTCATGATCATTCCACACCTATAATGCTCAGGTAACGTAATATACACCTGGTTATATGGGATATGCGCTCATTCTCCTATTATCTATAGGTATTTCATGATCATTCCACACCTATAATGCTCAGGTAACGTAATATACACCTGGTTATATGCCATATGCGTTCATTCTCCTGTTATCTACAGATATTTCATGATCATTCCATGTCTAACTTGCCAAAGAAACCTTTTATACATCTACATAATATACACCTAATATGTTATTATCCTCATTCTTTTTATTTATTCCTTTTCATCATTCTTTTTAGTATGTCCCCTTTTATGTTATGTGCTTAGTAGGTAGGACTGCTGTTTTTAGAAAGGCAGGAAATGTGATCACTGAGGGATAATAGAATTTAACGCTTTCAAACAACACTGCTCTGAACTGGTTAATAACCCCAGGGACACAGTAGGCCTGTTATAAATTATATGGACAGTGTTTACCAAGGCAACCAGCTGAGGCTAGGGGAAAGCTTAAGGCTTATTAGCAGCCAGGCTGACAACAAGATGCATGGCAGTTTGTGTTATATATTGCTACTCTGGCTTTCCATTACTTTAACTGCATAGGGGAGAGCGAAATGACTGCCATTGCTGATTTTGCTATTTAGCACTGGTGGTTTTTAACCTTATGTTGTGAATGGGAACCCCAGCTTAAAGAAACAAAATTTATCAGATATACTTATGATTATAAGCAATGTGTCATAATGTCTGGAAAAGGCTGACCATGAACAGTGCAATGTAGTCAGATATGCAGAAAGCTACAGTCCCAATAAGAAGCATTGTAATGGAATGATATACAGTTAAAAAGACACAGTATGCTATTGTGGCGCCCTGGACAAGCCAGGGGCCACAGAGAACAACACCAATACACCCCACACTCCCAGCAGGCACACCTAAGTCAAACACAAAAGTCTTGTTGCCTTCCTCCAGGGGCTGATGTCCACACCAGGGGGTGGGCCAGGCGGTTGGTCCCGCCCACCGAGGAGTTCACAGTCCTGGAGGCGGGAAAAGTTTACAGTTTAGTTTTGGAGAGGAGTGAGGACAGTTGGAGAAGTAAAAGTGGAAGGAGGAAAGTGGAAAAGGAGCAGACAGAAGTTGGTCCGGGTGTGTGGCCCGGACAGATCAGCAAGGTTGGCAGATGGTGGTGACCGTCTGCAGGAGTGACCGATTGGAGTCTACCGTAAGGACCGTGGACGGGCGGTGGCCCGGCGGTACTGGACCGGTACACAAAGAGAAGTCAGCACCATCTGGCAGGGGCTTACGGACCCCGGCAAGGCTAGGAGTCGCCGTGAATTTGCCAAATTCGTTAGTGAAGGGAACCTCCTGGGTTTCCCAACAGCCAAGTCCCGACAAAAGGCAACAGTCCAACCAAGTGAGGGAGACACCGCCACCGTCAAGGCAACCGTTTCTCAGGGCCAGCGCCTGCGGGCAAAAGGGGCTCCTCCGGCCTATATCCAAGCCGGGGAGCGGGTTACCAGTGGGAACCCATTGGAACCATCTACCGTATCTAGGTGCAGGTCACCATCAACCTGCCGGGAGAAAACAACACCGCAGCCGTCTGTGGGACCCGTCCATCCAGCCGTGTGTTTTACTGAGAACTGTGTCCTCATCCTTGGCTGAGTGAGTACCACCGTGCCGTGCGGCACAGCGCTGCCCCTGCGACCCTGCACCCCGCCAGGCCCCGTAACCTGCCTGCCATCCATCCCTACCCCATCACCGGGACCCGGGACAACCAACCCCCTACCCACGGAGCAGAGGAATAACAACCAAGCTACTCCCTGTCACCGCTCCCGGGATCCCCATCTAGAGCAGCGGTGGTGTCACCAATATCACCACAACCGTGGGTGGCGTCACGGACAATAATCAAAACCCCCACCATCAAAATCCCCTTTTCACTCACGGGCGAGGAACGCCGCTCGAGTCCCCGGGATCCGGCCCACCGCTCAAGCCACCACCGAGCAGCAGCAGCCGCAGCCGGACCCGAGCAGTGGGAGAGCGCAGCGTCCCCTCCTCCGCCCACGACAACTTGGCGTCACGAACAGGATCCTACCGTTCTACCGACTGGTGGAAGTGCGCCTTGTGTAACCGCCGGAGGTGTCCGGCCGGAAAATTCGAAAAGCCGCCATCTTGGGCGCGAAGAGTTCCCGCTCGAGTGTCTCCTCGAGTAGTAGAGGCGCGAAGGCCAAAACCCCGCCCCTGTAGAGGAGGAGCCAGAAAGACGCTAAGGGGTACGAAATGGCGACTGGTCGCATGTGAGCGCGGCTATAAAAGCAGGGACGCCAGGACCCTGCGGCCATCTTGTTGCTAGTTCCTGGAGAGCACGATTGCTAAGATGTCAGCTCCAATTAACAACAGTGAAACCCCTGCGCCCGGTACAGCGGCGTGGGTGGAGGACCGGACCGCCCGCTGAATCATCGTCTGCAGGCCCACATGCAGCTCCTCCTGGAGGAGTGGGAGGCCGACATGGCGGACGTGGTGGCTGCTATGCGGAGATGCGAGGTGGAGGAAGATTTGGAAGAACGGGTAAGAGACCCACGTCCCTGTATTCCCGAGGGATCGGCCACTGCGGCTGAGGGGCCCGGCCTACACCCGTTCACCCTGCTGCCTCCCCTGCTACCCGCGTTAGCCGCTGCCGCCTCGCCACTAGGCCCGCTACCTGTCCAACCGGTAGCGGTAGCCTACCCGTCCGCCCAATCGGACCGACCGGCTGCAAACGCCCGGGGCAGCCCTGAACTGCTTTCCCAGAGGCCACCGGAGCCGAGGCCCCTTAACAAAAATGTGTTGGAGGACCCAGCAGTGATTGCACCGGGTTCCGTGCCCGAGCCCGGGACTGTGGCGTGGATGAGGGCCAGAGTGGTTGAGTTCAACCACCGTCAACAGAATCAGATCTTCCGGATGATGGAGCAGTGGACCAGCGAGCTGGAAGCGCTGGTGGCGACTGTCCCGATGTATGCGAGGGGAGCTGGCGTGATGGAGCCGACGGGTGACCCACGCCTCCATGTCCCACAGGGACCGGCCACTGTGGCTGGGGGGCCCGGCCCTGTCTCGCCCCTCGTATCGCCCATATCATTATCCTTGGGGCGCCTCGGTGTTAGCCAACCTGACCTACTACCCCACGCTACCGTGGAAGGATCTGAAGTGCTGGATACTGGAAGCCAAGAGGCTGCGGCAGCTGACGGCAACCCGCCTGACGCAGAGACAAGTGATAGTGACTCCGGTGACTCCAGCTCCGGTGCTGAGCCCACCCCTGGAAGTGCAGCAAAAAGTGAACAAGTCCTGCACCGCCTGCCCTCAGATTACCTCCAGGTCCAGTGGCTCACGTGCTGATGATTGCCATATAGCGCTGGTTGCAGGCGCAGCGTGCTGGTCGGTAGTGAGCAGCTAGGAGATCCAACAACAGGGATCCACTGGGGTGGACCCGTAGAAGTCTGGCTTACAGACGAAACGGCCGTCGTCCTTTGGAGGGACTCGCATCCAAGCCACCTCCCGCAATTTTATCTGCACCGATGAAAAGAACGTTTGAATAAAAAAGAATTTGTTTGGCATAGCAGCTGTTTGCGGTCGATTATTCATCTCCCTGTTGTTGGACCACCCCTGGAAGTGAAGAGGCAAGTGAGCGTCTCGGTTACGTGGGAGAACCGGTAGTCTATTACACCGCGCGTAATGGTGGGAACGGATACCGGGCACCCCTGTCACAGCAGGCATGTCACTGCATGTTTGATATGCTGGTGGCGGAGGATGGGGCCGCCTCATCAGAGGAATCAGAGTGATGGCAGCGTAATGCCGTTGTCACCGTCCCCGTTGGGACCAAGAACATTGTGTGTTAAAAAATGCAGTTTGAAAAGTTTGAAAATGAATGATAAGTGAATAATCTACCGATGAAGTCACCTGATTTGCACCTGATTGTCAGCCTGCTTGAAACCGGTCGTTGCCGGCAACTGGTCCCCGTTGGGACCCCCCCTTCACCATTTTACATAAGGGACTCCTTATGAACAGGCCCGAGAACTAGCAGGGCAACCACAAACTAGTGGCATGTAAATAATGTTGTTGTGGCTTCTACCGTTACCGCCTCCGGAGAGGCAGATTGGAGGAAGGGCCCGCAGTGGAGCAGGCTGGGGCCCAGCCACCACCGGAACCGATGGCAATCCTCTGGGGGTTTCAGGGGTTCCCCATGGACGTGGGTCCCCTGAAAAGGACAGAACCCGCTCGGGCAACTTGTGCAGGACTGGGGTCAAGGGGTGCTGCCTGTTTGCTTAGGGGCAGCATCAGGGCCAGGTTGCTTGGGTGGGAGAGAGCGGAAGCCGTAACCGTAACGTTTAAGTAAGAGTACCTCCCGATGTGGGAAGAAGTTATTATAATTGTATGTTTGTTACCATTTTTTATATTTTTAAGTTGGTGAAAATAAAACCAGTGATGGACGGGCAGCCCGCGGACGGTCTGCATTTAACTAAGGGGGAATGTGGCACCCTGGACAAGCCAGGGGCCACAGAGAACAACACCAACACACCCCACACTCCCAGCAGGCACACCTAAGTCAAACACAAAACCCTTGTTGCCTTCCTCCAGGGGCTGATGTCCACACCAGGGGGTGGGCCAGGCGGTTGGTCCCGCCCACCGAGGAGTTCACAGTCCTGGAGGTGGGAAAAGTTTACAGTTTAGTTTTGGAGAGGAGTGAGGACAGTTGGAGAAGTGAAACTGGAAGGAGGAAAGTGAAAAAGGAGCAGACGGAAGTTGGTCCGGGTGTGTGGCCCGGACAGATCAGCAAGGTTGGCAGACGGTGGTGACCGTCTGCAGGAGTGACCGATTGGAGTCTACCGTAAGGACCGTGGACGGGCGGTGGCCCGGCGGTACCGGACCGGTACACAAAGAGAAGTCAGCACCATCTGGCAGGGGCTTACGGACCCTGGCAAGGCTAGGAGTCGCCGTGAATTTGCCAAATTCGTTAGTGAAGGGAACCTCCTGGGTTTCCCAACAGCCAAGTCCCGACAGAAGGCAACAGTCCAACCAAGTGAGGGAGACACCGCCACCGCCAAGGCAACCGTTTCTCAGGGCCAGCGCCTGCAGGCAAAAGGGGCTCCTCCGGCCTATATCCAAGCCGGGGAGCGGGTTACCGGTGGGAACCCATTGGAACCATCTACCGTATTTAGGTGCAGGGAAAGGCAGTCACCATCAACCTGCCGGGAGAAAACAACACCACAGCCGTCTGTGGGACCCGTCCATCCAGCCGTGTGTTTTACCGAGAACTGTGTCCTCATCCTTGGCTGAGTGAGTACCACCGTGCCGTGCGGCACAGCGCTGCCTCTGCGACCCTGCACCCCGCCAGGCCCCGTAACCTGCCTGCCATCCATCCCTACCCCATCACTGGGCCCCGGGACAACCAACCCCCTACCCACGGAGGGGAGGAATAACAACCAAGCTGCTCCCTGTCACCGCTCCCGGGATCCCCGTCTAGAGCAGCGATGGTGTCACCAATATCACCACAACCGTGGGTGGCGTCACGGACAATAATCAAAACCCCCACCATCAAAATCCCCTTTTCACTCACGGGCGAGGAACGCCGCTCGAGTCCCCGGGATCCGGCCCACCGCTCGAGCCACCACAGAGCAGCAGCAGCCGCAGCAGCGGCAGCCGGACCCGAGCAGTGGGA
Organism: Anomaloglossus baeobatrachus; assembly: GCF_048569485.1. Lineage (NCBI taxonomy): Eukaryota > Metazoa > Chordata > Amphibia > Anura > Aromobatidae > Anomaloglossus > Anomaloglossus baeobatrachus. The sequence continues at coordinate 599,229,768 of NC_134353.1, read as the reverse complement.
GAGCGCAGCGTCCCCTCCTCCGCCCGCGACAACATCACTCTGTGGACTTTTGCATTTTGGAATCGTTAGCCGCATGGAGGCGGTGGGCTAATGCAGGAGGAGTGACAGCCCTTGACGCATGTGTAGCGCCCCACGGGGTAGGTGTTTTAACCTACTCGTTGCCGGCCGGGGGTGCAGATCCTCTGCAATGTCACAGGGTGGCCTAGCTCAGTTCCGTTGCCCCAAGGCATACAGAAAGGAGGGTTGGAGGGTGGTAGGGAGGATGGAGGTAGCAGTTGGAGGTTAGGAAAGTCTATTACTATCGTGACACCACCTTTGGTATGTGACGAGGTAGGCGGCCGCCGCTGCAGGTTCTCTCACTGGGGCAGATGTTAGGTGCATCGGGATGGTCAGAGTCAATAGGTGCGGGTTCCAGGTCTTTACTTACTGGTTGAATGCCACACCCCAGGTACTGGTCTCTGCCGTGATAAACTCCGGTCGATCCCGGGTAGGTCAGAGGTTAGGTCTGGTATGGCTGTCTCTTTGGGTCTCTCCTTTTCTAAGATGCGCTGTGCCGATCCCCGTGGCATAAAGCACCTTGGGGACCCCCTTGGATTGTTTAAGTGTCCCAGCCCATTCGCAGGTGAAGTGGATCCTCGCCTTGGGACAAGCCGCTGAACTCAGTCCCAGATCCAGTGAATCATTGTGCTTCAAGCTATATGGGTGGTGGACGGGAGACTTGAAATCTTTCCGTCCTGCAGATGTTGACAGCCAACGTGAAGTATTACTTGCCCTAGGACTCTGCACCCTATAGTAGTGGCGGCCCTGTGGAAGCAGCCGCCTGCTTCTCCCCAGCGACCGGTGTTCAACTCCTCCATTCCACAAGATCTACCGGTACCGCACTCCAGTTGTCATGGTGATCACCCCTGCTCTAATTAGTGAGAAGCCACCTGCTGTATGTGTTATGCAAGGAAATTGTCAACTCATTCTCTGACTGTGTTGTTTAAGTGAGACATACCAGACATTAACATTTCCATACCCAGGAGGGATACTGTGCCCTAAATGAGACACATTACCCTGTGGCAATCAGAAGCCTCAGGGGCGCCACATGTACACACTAGAGCTTCACCTCATTCAAAGGAAAAGGAGCTGGATGTAAAACTTTGTGCCAGGCCCTGTGCAGTGCGCATCCTACTAACCGAAAGTGTGGGCCAGGAGCAGAAACAGCATGTGTTAAAAGTGGAATAAAGTGTGGAGCAGTGCTGGGGAGAGAGACATTGAGGGGTTTATCAGAGACAACTCGGACTTGTGTTGAGCTCAATGAAGAGGGAGAACTGCAGAGGTTGAAGAAAGGTCTGAAGGCATGAGACTGTTGCTGATGTCCTGTGATAACCCCCATAGAGACATTAAAGCCCCACTCCAGCTTTTTTTTTTTTTTATTTCATGCTGGAGTGGTGCTTTAAATCTAAGACCCATGTTCCTAGTCTTATACTTGCCCTCTGGTGTCTTGATCCGTTATCAGACAATGCTGATCCTGTTGGTCTTCTGCAGTTTGTGACCTGCCAGCTTCTCCAGTGTTTTATGGAGCGCGCTGGAGGTCACAACTCAATGCAGGTCTATGAGAGCCTCATTCTGGCTCTCCTAGACTTATAATGAGACCTTTTTACGTAACTTCTTACTTCTGGTAAGTCAGATGTTACAGTCACAAGATGTCACCAAAGGACAGAGTGGCACTGCTAAAATGTAAATACGCAAGAGGGTGTGTATGAGACTGAGCACAAGGGACTTAGATTAAAGGCGTTTTACCAGTAAACAAATTTAATTTTAATCAAGAGATCTAGAAATAATAATAATTTCCACAATTAGATGTGTTTAAAAAAAATGTTACTATGCAGAGATAATCTTATATGTGTGTCTCTCCTATCTACTGTGTAATGGCCGTGTCTGACCGTATAGGGGCATGGTCTGATCATACCACATCTCCAGGGCTGGGGAGGAAGTAAAAAAGTATACAGGCATTACACCAGGGGATTACAAATAATTTTTGCTGAGGAGGAAGTAAAAAAAAATGTTTTGCCGGGGAGTAAGTAACAAAAAGTATAGACATTATACCACGGGATCACAAATATTTTTTGCTTTGAGGTGAAACATTTTTGAAAAACAGGCAGGCAAATGTTTTACCTCACAAAAAGAACCAGCTATGATCCTGTACTGCAATGTTTGTATACTCTTTTGCTTTCTCCCCTGCCCAGAAGATGTGGTATGATCAGACCATGTCCCTGTATAGTCAAACACAGCCATTACACAGTACATAACAGGGAACATCCAGTTACGGAACTTATTATTATTCCAAGATCTATTGATTAAAATTAACATTAAAATTAACTTTGTTCAGGGGAAAACCCCTTTAAGGGCTCGCTCACACCGGTGTATAACTCGGATAAGTGCTACTAGATGTTAGATAGTACTTGCTCCAATTAGCACTATTAGCAGTGCCGACCAGCTCTTTTTTTTTCTCATGATACTGCAGCGGGGAAAAAAAATCCCCAAACACTGGAGTGGTGCTTTAATGCCTGTGAAGGGAGAACATACGAACGCTATGCAGATGTTGTCCTAGGTGGAATATTTACTTATCTTTTATTCTACTCACAGCGCTCTTAATTCCACAGCGCTTTACAGGTGTGATCATCACTGTCCCCATTAGGGATCATACTCTAAGTTCTCTATCAGTATATCTTTGGAGTGTGGGAGGAAACCACACAAACACGGGGAGAACAAAAACAAAATCCTTGCTGATGTTGTCCCTGGTGGGATTTGAGCCCAGGACTCCAGTGCTGCAAGACTGCAGTGTTAGCCCCTGAGCCACCATGCTAAACCCAGGACCCCAGCACTACAAAGTAACAGTGTTCTCCATTTTAGACACCATGCTGCCCAAGCTCAATGGCAGTATGCGCATTAGCTTTATTTCACTTTCTTGGACAAAATACTGTGCTTTAGCCCTCATTTGCTTTTTTATCTCATGCAAAGAAATGGTTTGAGTTTCATTAGTGTTCTTCAGGAGAGTGTCATCAGAGATTTTGCAAAGTTGTCAGTTTTTACCATAAGAGTTTGGTCAGAAATTCATCAGTTTTGTCTCGAATGAAAAAAAAACTGAGGAAAAACATGGACAGTACTAGTGCTAAAAACACAGGTAGCATCCACACGAGAAAAACTTACATCTGAATGAGCCCTAGGTATGGAAGGAATAAAGATGATATTCTATTGTATAGTTTGGTGGAGCCAGTGCTTTTTTGCAGCGGTACGTGCCGGTGAGGAGGTACGTGCCGGTACGGCATACCGGAAAATCTGTAGACCGCTGAGGGACAGCACTTCTGGCTCTGTCCACATGGCTAATTTGTAAACTATACAAATTAGCCATGTGTGGAGCAGAGGCACAAGCAGAGCAGCAACTGGAGCTGCAGGACTTGCCTGACCTCAGGAGGGGTGGTGCCTCCCCGGACCTACGGAGGCTGTTATTGGCTGATGAACGACGCTCAGTCAATCACAGCCACTGTAATGTTTCAGCCATTGAAAATGGCTAAAACATTGAAATCCAGCCATGATCAGTGCAGCTATAGCACTGATCATTGGCTGGAGCTGGGTGACCTCTGCTTTACCCGCCCCCAGCTCTGATTGGAGAGACTGGCCTTGTGACCGATCTCTCCAATCACTATGGATCTGGGGCCGGTGACCGCTCCCCTCAGCTTCACTCCAGCGTCTGTGGAAGCTGAGGAGAGCGATCCCTGCAAGTGCATCAGTAAGTTATAGCCGCCGCCACCCCGCCTCTCCACCGCTGCCCCCTCCATCTTCCACCGCTCTCCCTATCAGCCACTGCCCCTCCATCTGCCACCACTCTCCCCATCAGCCACTGCCTCCTCCATCTGCCGCTGCTCTCCCCATCAGCCGCTGCCCCCTCCATCTGCCACTGCTCTCCCCATCAGCCGCTGCCTCCTCCATCTGCCACCGCTCTCCCTATCAGCTGCTGCCCCCTCCATCTGCCGCTGCTCTCCCCAACAGCCGCTGCCCCCTCCATCTGCCACCACTCTCCCCATCAGCCGCTGCCCCCTCCATCTGCCACCGCTTTCCCCATCAGCCGCTGCCCCCTCCATCTGCCACCATTCTCCCCCACCAGCCGCTGCCCCCTCCATCTGTCACCGCTCTCCCCATCAGCCGCTGCCCCCTCCATCTGCCTCCCCCCCTCCATCAGCTGCTGCCTTCTCCATCTGCCACCACTATCCCCATCAGCCGCTGGCCCCTCCATCTGCCTCCCCCCCCTCCATCAGCCGCTGCCCCCTCCATCTGCCACCGCTCTCGCCATCAGCCGCTGCCCCCTCCATCTGCCACCGCTCTCCACACCAGCCGCTGCTCCCCTCCTTGATTGAAATTAGCGTACAGACTACAAAACTGAATAATGAGAAACAGGGCCGCACTGTCCATTGGACAAGTTTGCTCAGGCGGCACTATATTCAGGGGGGCGGTACTGCGGCCAGGGGGCGGAGCTGTATGGAGACTGCCAAGTGCCTCAACAGGTAAACCGTGCACAGGACCTCCCGGCCACCCGACAGGACGACATCAACCCCTCCCCGCTCCTCAATCTCGGCTGCCGGGTGACAGTCCCCCCCCCGCTCCTCAATCTCACCTCAGAGATATGTACCGGCAAATATTTTTTTTACAAAAAAAAGCACTGGGTGGAGGTAAGGTATTTTTTTTGGCCTCTGGGCAATAGGTAGTTGTATTTATTTGTCTCATATCCAGCTAACGATCCAATTTTTGTATTTGCTATCTGACTACCATCTAAAAGGGTGTGAAAAAGTGTTTGCCTCTTCCTGGTTTCTTATTCCTTTGCATGTTAGTCACACTTAAATGTGTCAGATCACCAAACAAATTTCAATATTAGGCAAAGATAAAACGAGTAAACACAAAATGTAGATTATAAATGAAGGTCTTTATTATTAAGGGAAAAAGAAATCTAAAGTTACAGGGCCTTGTGTGAAAAGTGATTGATCCCCCTCAAAACATAATTAACTGTGATTTATCCCATCTATGGGAAGATGAGTTCTATTTCCCTAGCCACACCCAGGCCTGATTATGCCACACCCGTTCTCAAGAAATCGCTTGTATAGGACCTGCCTGACAAAGTGAAGTAGACCTAAAGATCCTCAAATCTAGACATCATGCTGCGATCCAAAGAAATTCAAGAATAAATGAGAACCAAAGTAATTGAGATCTATCAGTCCGGAAAAGGTTATAAAGCCATTTCAAAATCTTTGGGACTCCAGCACCACAGTACTTCACACCACAGTACTTCTAACTACAGGATGCATTTTCTCTCCCATTTTACCCTCAAGACCTACTTAGGGATTCACACATTAACCTGTCACCAGATGTGTCCTTTATAACCTGTGGCCACCACCAGTGAGCTCGTATATACAGTATTGAAGAATACTGTCTATAAGTGCCCAGGCTGCTCTGTATAATGTAAAAAACATATCTATATATATAATTGCCTTATTCTGTCTGTCTGTCTGTCTGTCTGTCTGTCATGCTCCAAAATTGTGTCCTTACGGTGACACAAAGCTGATTGGCCGCTGGGCTCGCCATGGCCCCGCCCCCCCCACACTGATTGGCCGCTCGCCCAGGCTGCGCCCCCACATGGATTGGCCAGCCGCTCGCCCAGGCTCCGCCCCCCCCACAGATTGGCCTCTCGCCCCGGCACCCTGCAGGCATTGGCAACTCGGCCACGCCCCGCCCCCTCACGCAATGCACGCTAGCTCTGGCCCCGCCGCCCCAACCCCCAACCCCCCAAACCCCCCACCCCCCACCCCCCCCTGCGCATTTCCCGAACCGACACGGTCACGGAGCCACGACTCACAGGTGAGTACTGTACCCCCGGGAGCCCACATCAGCGTACGCCGCCAACCCAGCCGACACATACCCTCGCATTGCTGGGCCTGGCCGCCGTATGCTGGTGTGGGCTCCCGTGCGAGCGGGGGACGAGATACGCTGGTAACCATGCTAGCATAGTTACCAGCGCATCAAGGTCCTGCAGCGGCGTAACATACACACACGCACACACATAACAACAGACACACATCAGATCACACTCACTCTCACACACACCTCACACACACCTCACACACACCTCACACACACCTCACATCGCATCCACACACTCACAACATCCTGGGATATCGCTTGCTTCTCTGCGCCGATACTGTGCTGTGAGCTTCCAGGACCTGCCGGAGGATCACATGGCCAGAAGCATGTGGTATCTCCGGATGTTGTGAGTGTGAGCGCGTATGTGCGATATCGTCAATGTGTGTGTGCGTGAGTGTATGCGATCGGGTGTGTGCGTGTATGCGATCGGGTGTGCGTGAGTGTATGCGATCATGTGTGTGCGTGTATGCGATCGGGTATGTGTGAGTGTATGCGATCGGGTGTGTGTGTGTGTGTGAGTGTATGCGATCGGATCTGTGAGTGTCGGCAGAGGAGCACGGCGTGCTGGAGGAGGCTGGGAGGAGAGAGGCTGATCCTGGGGAAGGCTGGGGAGGGGGAGGGGGGAGGCTGAGAGAAGAGAGGCTGATGCTGGGGGAGGCTGAGGCTGCGGTAGGCTAGGCTGATCCTGGGGAAAGCTGGGAGGGGGAGGCTGGGAGGGGGGAAGATGAGAGAAGAGAGGCTGGGGGAGGCTGAGGCTGGGGTAGGCTGGAAGGAGAGAGGCTGATGCTGGGGACAGAAAAGGCTGATGCTGGGAGAAGAGAGGCTGATCCTGGGGAAGGCTGGGAGGGGGAGGGGGGAGGCTGAGAGAAGAGAGGCTGTGGGAGGCTGAGGCTCGGGTAGGCTGGAAGGAGAGAGGTTGATGCTGCGGGCAGAGAGGCTGATGCTGTGGGCAGAGAGGCTGATGCTGGTGCAGCATGGGGGATGGAGCACGATGGGGGGTGCGCAGCATGGGGGATGGAGCACGATGGGGGGTGCGCAGCATGGGGGATGGAGCACGATGGGGGGCGCGCAGCATGGGGGATGGAGCACGATGGGGAGTGCGCAGCATGGGGGATGGACCACGTTTGGGAGTGCGCAGCATGGGGCATGGAGCACATTTGGGAGTGCGCAGCATGGTGGATGGACCACGTTTGGGAGTGCGCAGCATGGGGGATGGAGCACATTTGGGAGTGCGCAGCATGGCGGATGAACCACGTTTGGGAGTGCGCAGCATGGCGGATGTAGTACGTTTGGGAGTGCGCAGCATGGCGGATGGACCACGTTTGGGAGTGCGCAGCATCGCGGATGGAGCACGTTTGGGAGTACGCAGCATGGCGGATGGAGCACGTTTGGGAGTGCGCAGCATGGCGGATGGAGCATGTTTGGGAGTGCGCAGCATGACGGATGAACCACGTTTGGGAGTGCGCAGCATGGCGGATGGAGTACGTTTGGGAGTGCGCAGCATGGCAGATGGACCACGTTTGGGAGTGCGCAGCATGGCGGATGGACCACGTTTCGGAGTGCGCAGCATGGCGGATGGAGCACGTTTGGGAGTGCGCAGCATAGCGGATGGACCACGTTTAGGAGTACGCAGCATGGCGGATGGAGCACGTTTGGGAGTGCGCAGCATGGCGGATGGAGCATGTTTGGGAGTGCGCAGCATGGCGGATGGAGCACGTTTGGGAGTGCGCAGCATGGCGGATGGAGCACGTTTGGGAGTGCGCAGTATGGCTGATGGAGCACGTTTGGGAGTGCGCAGGATGGTGGATGGAGCACGTTTGGGAGTGCGCAGCATGGCGGATGGAGCACGTTTGGGAGTGCGCAGCATTGCAGATGGAGCACGTTTGGGAGTGCGCAGCATGGGGGATGCAGCACGATGGGGAATGCGCAGCATAGGGGATGGAGCACGATGGGGAATGCGCAGCATGGGAGATGGAGCACAATGGGGAATGCGCAGCATAGGGGATGGAGCACGATGGGGAGTGTGCAGCATGGGGGATGGAGCACGATGGGGGGTGCGCAGCATGGGGGATGGAGCACGATGGGAGGTGCGCAGCATGGGGGATGGGGCACGATGGGAGGTGCACACCTCCCCCCAACACACACACACGCGCACTGCACAACACACCACACACACACACACTAGGAACCACAGAACCACAAACACCGCCCTACACAGACACCCACACACACAGACAACGCCGCACACACACAACACAACACACAAACACCGCGGCATACATAAATATACGCACATACCGCACAACACACACATTGCACAAAACATACCTCCCCCCAAAACACACCACACCCACACAAACCGTGCAACACACACACAACGCTACAGACACACAGCGCTCCACAAACAACGCAACACACGCAACACACATACAACACCGCTCTCACCCCCCGCCACACCCAGACAACACCCACAACATGTACAGCCCCTACACAAACACTTAGCAACTACACGCAACAACATCTAATATATATAACAAAAATTATACATTAACTACGCAATAAATTCTAGAATACCCGATGCTTTAGAATCGGGCAACCTTCTAGTTTATTATACTCACCTAAGGGGCATTCCGGTCTCATGGGCATTGCTGCTCGCGGGCCCGAACCCCCCTTTTTGCTGCGATTACCATCCTTCTTCTTCTCAGCCCCATGTGGATGATGCATCCTACATCATCCACACCGGCCGGCATTTCTGTAATGCGCAAGCACGAGGAAAGGTCAAAGACTGCCCATGCACACGCACAACAAAGGGACAAACCTAGTGACAGGTTCCCTTTAAGCGTACCTGCATCTCATCTATGTCACAGTTACATTCTTTGCACTTTAATAAAAATAACTGTTACTATATAGATAAACCAAACAAGTTGTGCATGTTTTACTATATACAAAATATCAGTAAGTAAGTAAAAAAGTGCCCGGTTTCTTGCACCCAGATCACTCTTTTACAGAGTCACTGCCCATACATATTATTTTACAACAACCAGTAAAATAAGAGCATAATGTAATAGTTCAGAACTATTGATGAGCGAGCATGCTTGGTACTGCTCATTACTCAATCAAGAATTAGGATGCTTGGGTACTTGCAGAGCTCAGCCAAGTATCGCAGGTGCTCTGATATTTAATCCATGAAACAACGACCACAATGCACAGGCTTCCTTCACTGCATGATATGTGCAGACAAACCAGGGAGAGCTAATCACAGTCTCTGAATGGTGCTTCCGGAGGATAAAACAACGTTCTTGGACGTAGTATGACAAAAAAAAACCTGCCCTGCTTCCCGCTTTAAATGCTCTGTTTATAGCTGACTGTATGGGGGTGGAGACCCGAACAGGCCAATCATTAAGTTTCCATAATGTTCGTTACTTGTGTCGAGCTCGTCCAAGTGTTTGACCAGTTTGAATCGAGTCATGAGCATTCGAGCATTTTAGTGCTTGCCCATCACTATTATAACATAACTCAGGTTGCTTCATGTGCAACTGCACTTTTAGGTGACTTCAGACTCAGCAGTCCTCTGTGTGTACATAGTGGACTAAATCTATTACCGGCCATTACATGACATGTATCCTGCATTTTGTAGCAGTTTTTCCCTCTGCAATCCCTAGTCTAGAATCCTCAGCAGTTTCTCGTTATGTGCTATTTGCTTTCTCCCTCCAGGTTCTCCTTATTCACACTCAATAAACCTCTAAATGCATAAGGTGAGATTTGATCCCTTACACAAGGCACAGATAGAATTTTTTTTAGCACTTTTTTTTAGAGTGAATGATCATGGAGAGAAGACATGACAAATAAGTGGGAAATAAGCATTTTTGTCTATTTGTTTTTTGTTCTGGCCTGTACTGTTGATGTAAGCCTACATTCCCACGATCGGGTTTTTGACGCAGCAGAATTTCTGCACCAATTTTACACCTTAGTTTAGTTGCGTTTTTTCCATGCGTTTGTATGTGCATTTTTGACTGGTTTTTCTTTCTCGGATGAGCCGTGACGTCGGGAATGTAGGGGGTTGGGAAATAAGATTTCTGCAGGATATCTATCATTTATCTAGCTACAGTGCCTACAAGTAGTATTCAACCCCCTGCAGATTTAGCAGGTTTACACATTCGGAATTAACTTGGCATTGTGACATTTGGACTGTAGATCAGCCTGGAAGTGTGAAATGCACTGCAGCAAAAAAGAATGTTATTTCTTTTTTTTTTTTTTTTTTTAAATTGTGAAAAGTTTATTCAGAGGGTCATTTATTATTCAACCCCTCAAACCACAAGAATTCTGTTTGGTTCCCCTAAAGTATTAAGAAGTATTTCAGGCACAAAGAACAATGAGCTTCACATGTTTGGATTAATTATCTCTTTTTCCAGCCTTTTCTGACTAATTAAGACCCTCCCCAAACTTGTGAACAGCACTCATACTTGGTCAACATGGGAAAGACAAAGGAGCATTCCAAGGCCATCAGAGGCAAGATCGTGGAGGGTCACAAGGCTGGCAAGGGGTACAAAACCCTTTCCAAGGAGTTGGGCCTACCTGTCTCCACTGTTGGGAGCATCATCCGGAAGTGGAAGGCTTATGGAACTACTGTTAGCCTTCCACGGCCTGGACAGCCTTTGAAAGTTTCCACCCGTGCCGAGGCCAGGCTTGTCCGAAGAGTCAAGGCTAACCCAAGGACAACAAGGAAGGAGCTCCGGGAAGATCTCATGGCAGTGGGGACATTGGTTTCAGTCAATACCATAAGTAACGTACTCCACCGCAATGGTCTCCGTTCCAGACGAGCCCGTAAGGTACCTTTACTTTCAAAGCGTCATGTCAAGGCTCGTCTACAGTTTGCTCATGATCACTTGGAGGACTCTGAGACAGACTGGTTCAAGGTTCTCTGGTCTGATGAGACCAAGATCGAGATCTTTGGTGCCAACCACACACGTGACGTTTGGAGACTGGATGGCACTGCATACGACCCCAAGAATACCATCCCTACAGTCAAGCATGGTGGTGGCAGCATCATGCTGTGGGGCTGTTTCTCAGCCAAGGGTCCTGGCCATCTAGTCCGCATCCATGGGAAGATGGATAGCACGGCCTACCTGGAGATTTTGGCCAAGAACCTCCGCTCCTCCATCAAGGATCTTAAGATGGGTCGTCATTTCATCTTCCAACAAGACAATGACCCAAAGCACACAGCCAAGAAAACCAAGGCCTGGTTCAAGAGGGAAAAACTCAAGGTGTTGCAGTGGCCTAGTCAGTCTCCTGACCTTAACCCAATTGCAAACTTGTGGAAGGAGCTCAAGGTTAAAGTCCACATGAGACACCCAAAGAACCTAGATAACTTGGAGAAGATCTGCATGGAGGAGTGGGCCAAGATAACTCCAGAGACCTGTGCCGGCCTGATCAGGTCTTATAAAAGATGATTATTAGCTGTAATTGCAAACAAGGGTTATTCCACAAAATATTAAACCTAGGGGTTGAATAATAATTGACCCACACTTTTATGTTGAAAATTTATTAAAATTTAACTGAGCAACATAACTTGTTGGTTTGTAAGATTTAAGCATCTGTTAATAAATCCTGCTCTTGTTTGAAGTTTGCAGGCTCTAACTTATTTGCATCTTATCAAACCTGCTAAATCTGCAGGGGGTTGAATACTACTTGTAGGCACTGTATATCTTTATTTATTTTTGTGTTCGTATATGTGTTTTTTGTGACATGGGCAGTTATAGAGTTTATTATGGGTTGGTGAAGGTTATAATTATTCATCATGATTTTATACTATATTCTGTAATAATAAACTTGTTTTACGTTAACAGTTGACGCTTTGCTTTGGGTAACTTCCTGCTTCTTCTGCTGCATTTGTATCATCCAACTTTATTGATATGTGATCTAATTTCTTTACATGTGTCTTTTGGTGCATTTACGCTGCGTAATCACACTAAAAACACATGCCGTTTTTTACCTGTGGATTTTTCACATCTAATCCGAGTCTATGGGGATATTCCACACTGAAAACTCAGTGTACCTGCAAGAGAAATTGACATGCTGCGGCCTGGGAAAATCCACCACAGGCCAGTTTACGCAGCACAGAAAAGAAGCACAGTGGGCATGAGATATAGAAATAAATCCCGTCCACTTTGCTTGTATTGTAAAATGCTGCATTTTTGACACAGTGAAAACACACTGTATAAAAAAGTAAGTAACTAACCATGGGCATGAACCCTAAAGCCTGCTTTACACGTTGCAATTTTGCATACGATATCGTATGCGATTTGCAACGCTCCCATCGTATGTGTGGCATGTTCAATTTGTTGAATGTGCCGCACAAACGATTAACCCCCGTCACACGTACTTACCCGTCCATACGACCTCGATGTGGGCGGCGAACGTCCACTTCCTGGAGTGGGAGGGACATTCGGCGTCACATCGACGTCACAGCGGCAGCCGGCCAATAGAAGCGGAGGGGCGGAGCTGAGTGGGACGTAAACATCCCGCCCACCGCCTTCCTTCCGCATTGCTGATGGGAGCCACAGGACGCAGGTAAGATCTGTTCATCGTTCCCAGGGTGTCACACATTGCGATGTGTGCTACCCCGGGTACGATGAACAATCTGACATTCAATTCATGAGGAATGAACGACATGCGTGCGATGAATGTTTTACCGTTCAATTGCAATCGCACGTAGCTGTCACACACTGCAATGTACCTTACGATGCCGGATGTGCGTCACTTACGACGTGACCCCGCCGACACATTGTAAGATACATTGCAGCGTGTAAAGCGGGCTTTAGGGAAGAAAAAGTGTAGGTATTCGTTCAATACAATAATACAGCTCAAGATCTTTATGTCATTAAGCCAATGTTGTAAAATCTATTTGTTTTTTTACTCTTTTTTACCAGCCAAAGGACCTTCTCACAGTAAAAAAACAAAAATTCTAACGTTACCGAGGATACAGTCAGCCCCAGTTTTGCAATGTTTACATTGTGATGCCAAGTATTCCTATTCTTGTGTGCAGTTTTATTGTTATTTGTTGACAGTAGAAGCTAAACCCCTAAATACAGAGGTCTCCATAACTGTTAAAGTCGGCCCTGCTTTGTTTTCCAGACAAGTCACTGTAGCACAAACACCGTTAAATTGGCACTGGAAGTCCTTTGAAGTCTAACTAGTGTGTCATCATTACAAGAACTTGGCATCGACGACCATGTGGCGCCCCTGACCTGGTCAGGCACCACTGAGTACTGCACCCATGCTGGGGACAGTACAATACAGGTAATCCAGAAGGCTGACCGGGGTGTGGAACACAGGCGCATAGTGATCAGGTCTCACACATGTACCCATGAGAGGACCCCTGGGGATCCCAGGAGGGGGAAAAGCCTTCACCTTCACTGGAATAGTGGAGGGGGCCAAAAGCCTCCATCTCCTCTCAAGGGGTGTGGTAAGAGAATCTGGTTGCTAGGTGGCGTAGGCAGGCACAAAAGGGAAAAGAGAAGGAGGAGTAAAGAGTCTAGAGTCTGCAGCAGAGTGTGGAGGAGTGAGGAGCAGGAAAGTGAAGCTCAGACAGGAGCAGCAGTGAAGGTCCCAGATGTGAGCCGGTTCAGAGCAGAGTCCAGGGAGCTCCGAGGAGAGCTGACCCCTTCCCCTGGGCTGCTGTAGTCTGACAGCGTCCGCGCAGTGGCTACCGACGGGGGAGAACGGTCAACTAGGAGTGCTACCCGAAACCCATCTCAGCTAGAGAGAAGAGCACGGAGTGGGAAGTAAGGAGACTGCTGGAGAGTACCAGGCCCAAACGGGCGGCAGATCCCGAAGCGGAGATAGATCCAGCTTTCTTTTGCTAAACCTGCCGGTGTGGGGCTCTCAAAGCCCACGCCACAACACCACAAAAGCCGCAGCCACGTAGCCACAGTTAGGGCCCATAGGTCACAGGAGGCAAGCAGCTGGAGTGGCCTGGCCCAGGCGACAAGCACACGGCAAACGAAGGGGAGAGAGGCTTCAGCATCTTCCCTGGGTGACCCCCATAGGGACTCAAAGTCGGGGTTACCCCAAACCACCAAGGGCTAAGGAAGGCGAGTTAGTAGTCACCCTCACAAGTCAGCCTGAAGGACACCTGGTTCCCACTTGGTTCATCCCAGCTACGCCCGGGTTACTCACCCTATCAACTGTGAGTAAAAACCCTGAAAGACATCCTGCCTGTGTTGAGTCATTCTGCGCCTTGTGGTACTACGCACCTACACTGGGCCCTGGGGCTTGCCTCACTCTCAGGAGGCTATTCCAACTAACTGCACACACCATCAGCCCCAGGCGACCCTCAACCTGCAGTGGCGGTCCCTACTGGCCGCAATACTGAGAGTGGCGTCACGACAAGAAGAAGATCTCCTACCTGTGACAAGATCCAGCCGAGTGGAGTCCCTGAAGGTAATGCACCGACACTACACCTGTGGGGCTTCACATCTGGCGTCACGAACAGGATAAGGACTAGACCTGTTCAGACAGGTGACCATGTGCCTGGGCGGTCCGCTTGAAAAATTGGAAGCGCCGCCATATTGCCACCATGAAAAGCGCGCTGAAAAACAACAGCAGCCCGCGCTGGAAGAAGTTACCGCCCACGAAGAGGTGTGGCTACCCAGAGATCCCCTGCAGAGTTCTGACCTCGCTTGTGAAGAGAGCGGAAGCGTCCAGAGACGTCGGGACAGAAAGGGAGCCAGAAGCCTGCTGCTGGGAGAGGAGCTGCTGAAAGAGGCAGAGCAGAAACTGAACAGCTTGCTACTAGAGGCAACGACGAGTCCACAGCTGGAGAATCGTGCAGAAGACGGCGCAGAAGAAATGGCGTCTGACCGCAGAAACCCAGAACCGGGCTCCGCTGCCTGGTGGTATCGGGAGCTGGCCCAGTTCTGCGACCGACTGGAGACCCGGGTCGTGGAGCAGATCAGAGACGAACGAATGGAACTTCTGGAGATGGCTGCCGCAGTTCAGGCCTATGAGAGGGGAACCGCACGACGAGTGCCAGACCGGACGGCGACGACTCAGACCCCGATGCTGCCACCGATGGGTGAGTCCAGTATTACCCCTGCCGGCCCGGATGCCCCGACCCCTGCTGCCACGCCCGCGGTCCCTGAAGAGGCGCCCGGCGCGGCGACGCTGAGCCAGGCCGCAGCCACGCCAGGTGCGGCCCGCCAAGCCCAGGCCGCCGCAGCGATGCCCTGCTCGGCCCGCCAAGCCCCGGCCGCCGCAGCGATGCCCTGCTCGGCCCGTCAAGCCCCGGCCGCCGCAGCGATGCCCTGCTCGGCCCGCCAAGCCCCGGCCGCCGCAGCGATGCCCTGCTCGGCCCACCAAGACCCGGTCCCTGCAGCGACGCCCAGCCCAGCCTGCACAGATCCCATCGCAGCTGCGACGCCGATCCAGGCCGCCGCCATACAGGACGCGGCCCGCCAAGACCAGGCCGCCGCCATACAGGGCGCGGCCCGCCAAGACCAGGCCGCCGCCATGCCGAGCGCGGCCCGCCAAGACCAGGCCGCCGCCATACAGGGCGCGGCCCGCCAAGACCAGGCCGCCACCATACAGGGCGCGGCCCGCCAAGACCAGGCCGCCGCCATGCCGAGCGCGGCCCGCCAAGACCAGGCCGCCGCCATACAGGGCGCGGCCCGCCAAGACCAGGCCGCCGCCATACAGGGCGCGGCCCGCCAAGACCAGGCCGCCGCCATACAGGGCGCGGCCCGCCAAGACCAGGCCGCCACCATGCCAGGCGCGGCCCGCCAAGAGATTGCATCACCACTTACCCCGGCCTGCAAGGCCAGAGCAGACACCGCTCCCCAGTCCAAAGAGGTCCCTGCTGGAAAGCCCACGCTGGGGGAGGACCCCGCATACTGGCAGCTGAAGGCTGACATGGAGGCCAAGTTTCCACAATGGTTGGTGGACCGGTACATGCTCCCTCCGCATACCCCCAAGAGGATTCCAGCAACCCCTGCAGCAACCACGCCAAAGAGTCCCCCGCCTGGGCCTGCTGAAGAAAGCCCGTCCCCAGCACTGCCACCAAAGGAGTGCCAAGAAGAACTAAGGGGGAGGGGAGGCCAGGAAGCTGAGGAGCTGACTCAGGAGCCACCAGCAGTGGATCCATGCCCAGAGCCGGAGATGTTACCCTATTCCCGCTGGGACGAGGAAGACCTGACACCTTCTGCTGAGGAAGATCTGCCCCAAAGCCTCACCTGGGAGCTTGTAAGCTGCACCTCGCAGAATCCAACCCGCAAGATACAGCGCCGTAGTAGAACCCAGTCTTTCCCTGCACCGCCATCCCCAGAGCAGAGAGAAGTCACGGCCAGAGACCTACAAGAAAAACGGTTCCTGAGAAGGTCCAAAGCCCAGGTCAGAGGACCCCTTTGTAGAGGAGTAGTGGAGGACTTCAGCCTCAAGTCAGGATACGGGTTCATCGTAGCACCTGGTATCAAAGAAGGCATTTTTGTCAATAGGAGAGACGTAAGAGCTAATCTGCCCAGAGGACACCCTGGCAGAAACTTAAAGATGGGAGACACAGTGCAGTTCACCATGCACCAAGGAGAAAGAGGGTGGTATGCGCTAGATGTAGTACCATGTCCCAAAGAAGAAAGGAAAGACAGTAATAAAGAAAGAAAAGACCAAAGACCTAATGATGAGACCACTACAGATGAAGAGAAAGGTCAAGGAACCAACAGGTGCCGCAGCCCTACAGGCCCAAGCCCTGGTGAAGAGGAGTCTGCATAAGTTCAAGTAAAGTACAGCAAGTTTTGACCAGTTTGGAAAGTTTGTTTTGCAACGTTTTAAAGTTCAAGAATGTGCCCACAAAAACTATTGTGAGAAATAAACCTTAAGGCTATGAACTGGCTATAGCCACAAACTCTCGCAGTGTAAATAGTTACACCAGAGGGCACCACCACCACCAGAGTCAGCCTGTTTAGGGGCTTGGCTCGTCTGCAACTGGGAGGAGCCCGTCCGTATATAGGGCCTTGGCTCACCTGCGACCAGAGAGCATGCCTGTTTATGGGGCCTGGCTCTCCACCACAAAGAGGGTACCTGGTCAGCACCAACTGTGGAGGCCGCCTCTGCATCCTGCCAGAAGAGGCTGAAGGCGCGGATCCACCAGGCCAGGTATACCCTGAAACCACCAGCCCATGTAAGCCGCCTCTACATCCTGCCAGAAGTGGCTGAAGCCGCGGCCAACGTGAGAGGGTTTTGGGTGGGTTAACGGACTTGTGGGTGGAGGGTGGTGATGTATGGTACCTGGTGCTTTTAAATGTTTTACATGTTTTAATGTTTTATGCATTTTAAAAATGTTGTCTTGCAGCCCGAGGACGTGCTGGTGATAACTAAGGGGGAATGTGGCGCCCCTGACCTGGTCAGGCACCACTGAGTACTGCACCCATGCTGGGGACAGTACAATACACGTAATCCAGAAGGCTGACCGGGGTGTGGAACACAGGCGCATAGTGATCAGGTCTCACACATGTACCCATGAGAGGACCCCTGGGGATCCCAGGAGGGGGAAAAGCCTTCACCTTCACTGGAATAGTGGAGGGGGCCAAAAGCCTCCATCTCCTCTCAAGGGGTGTGGTAAGAGAATCTGGTTGCTAGGTGGCGTAGGCAGGCACAAAAGGGAAAAGAGAAGGAGGAGTAAAGAGTCTAGAGTCTGCAGCAGAGTGTGGAGGAGTGAGGAGCAGGAAAGTGAAGCTCAGACAGGAGCAGCAGTGAAGGTCCCAGATGTGAGCCGGTTCAGAGCAGAGTCCAGGGAGCTCCGAGGAGAGCTGACCCCTTCCCCTGGGCTGCTGTAGTCTGACAGCGTCCGCGCAGTGGCTACCGACGGGGGAGAACGGTCAACTAGGAGTGCTACCCGAAACCCATCTCAGCTAGAGAGAAGAGCACGGAGTGGGAAGTAAGGAGACTGCTGGAGAGTACCAGGCCCAAACGGGCGGCAGATCCCGAAGCGGAGATAGATCCAGCTTTCTTTTGCTAAACCTGCCGGTGTGGGGCTCTCAAAGCCCACGCCACAACACCACAAAAGCCGCAGCCACGTAGCCACAGTTAGGGCCCATAGGTCACAGGAGGCAAGCAGCTGGAGTGGCCTGGCCCAGGCGACAAGCACACGGCAAACGAAGGGGAGAGAGGCTTCAGCATCTTCCCTGGGTGACCCCCATAGGGACTCAAAGTCGGGGTTACCCCAAACCACCAAGGGCTAAGGAAGGCGAGTTAGTAGTCACCCTCACAAGTCAGCCTGAAGGACACCTGGTTCCCACTTGGTTCATCCCAGCTACGCCCGGGTTACTCACCCTATCAACTGTGAGTAAAAACCCTGAAAGACATCCTGCCTGTGTTGAGTCATTCTGCGCCTTGTGGTACTACGCACCTACACCGGGCCCTGGGGCTTGCCTCACTCTCAGGAGGCTATTCCAACTAACTGCACACACCATCAGCCCCAGGCGACCCTCAACCTGCAGTGGCGGTCCCTACTGGCCGCAATACTGAGAGTGGCGTCACGACAAGAAGAAGATCTCCTACCTGTGACAAGATCCAGCCGAGTGGAGTCCCTGAAGGTAATGCACCGACACTACACCTGTGGGGCTTCACAACCACAGGATGATTTCTGAATAGCCCTATCTACAAGGATGAGCCAAATAAGACTGTTACAGAACTAGTACAAACAAAGGTAGAGGACTATACATTTATATTAAACTTTTGGAAATGAAAAGAGATGGACATAGAGAGCTGGGGGCCCAATGAATGAATAGAATAATGGTCTCTTGCTCTCCTATAACTCATCATAGAGGACCCACCTCCTTATATCTCTTTAACAATCCACCTATAAGGCTGTGCTTACATATAATGGTCATGCTGCAGATTTTACCCACAGAAGAATATTGCTGCAACTTGATAGTTGTGTGTAATTCAAAAATATACTGATAGTGTTAGGGCCAGGTGGACGGGCAGACCCAGGAGGTGGATCCACTGGGCTGAACACCTCACCGAGGGCAAGGTGCCCGGTAGCCGGAGCACTACAGGTAGCAGGACAGTCCGTTCAGAGGAGTGTAGAAGTCTCTGGGACCACGGAGTCACTGAAGGTAGTCCGGGTGACGGAGCTCAGGTTCGGAGGCCGAGATGACGTCAGGCAGAGTCCGGAACCGACGGAGCGAGAAGACGGGTCACCACAGGATGCAGGGATCGGAGATGGTAGGGACTGACGGGATGGCAGGCAGTCACCGTTCGGGATTCGGGAGTCGTCAGGACCGGTTGGCGAGACGGAGGCGACTCTACAAGACAGATAGGTAAGTATGGCACAAACACAAGGAGACCTGACTCCTAGCTTAGCAAACACGAAGAACAGGCCCCGCCCACTTGGAAAGGAACCCCCTATATACCCTGTACCTGCATCTTCAATATCCTGTTGGAGGACGCTGGGCCTTTAAGAAAAGGTCAATGACCGCGCGTGCGCCTTAATGCGCATGCGCGAGGCCCGGGTGCCAGAAGCCAGGGCAGGATGCGATGTACAGGAGGCAGGAGTGCCGGGTCGGCTCAGAACAGCAGACGGGCGCCGGGAACGGGGACCAGGTTGCCTGGAAGAGGCAGGTGAGGGAGCATGGAGGCTGAGGAGCGGGGGACCGGGGAGCAGAGCCCGGGAGCGGGGAAGCGAGGTCCAGGAGCCGGGGAGCGTGGCAGAGGAGCCGGGAAGCGTGGCAGGGGATCCGGGGAGCGAGGCAGGGGAGCCGGGGAGCGTGGCAGGGGAGCCGGGAAGCGTGGCACAGGCACCGGGGAGCGTGAAAGATAGGGACCTTAGATTGTGAGCCCCAGTGGGGACAGTATTGCTGATGTATGTAAAGCGCTGTGGAATTAATAGCGCTATATAAATGAATAAATATTATATTATTATTATTATTATTATTATTATTATTATTATTAATAATAATAATAATCACCAGCATATTCACTTACATACAAACCAATGAAATAAAAAGTTAAAATCAGTTTTAATGGTGACATTAAGGGTGTGTTCACATGCAGCGGTCAAGCTGCAGATTTTACCCGCAGCAGCATATTGCTGCAATATAGCAGTTGTGTGTGCGTACAGCCTATATGTAATAATCCCTAGCATATTCACTTACACGCAATCCAATCAAATGGAAAGATAGAAGCAGTTTTAATGGTGACATTATAGGTGCTTACACACTGACTTTTTTTTTAGGAGTTTTTGGAGCAGAAATTTAGCAGAAGCTTTCCAAATCCTTCTCCAAAACTCCGCAGAATCTTAGATTTTCTGCTCAGTGGCTATGTGCACTCAATCTCTTGTTCAGGCAGATTCTGCCATGAAATCTGCCTGAAAAGCCCTTAAAAAAAACGCTCAGGAAATGACCAAAAAAAACCACAAAAGTTGATTCAGAAATAAAGACTCCAAAGCTTCCTGAAGCGTCTTCTACTTGAAAAACGCATCAGTTCGATTTAGTGTAAAAGATGTTTATGTGCACATGGGTGGCATGGGTAGGATAGATGTGGCTAAGCCTTCTTGTCTAATTCATGAAAATTCCACTCTAGTTGTGGAAACTTTAGCAAAAATGGACTCCAGTCAGGAAAGTTTGCTGGCCAATCAAGCCCAGTAATACTGTGGGTATTAAACCAGGTATTGGTACTTTTGGCAGTGTGGACAGGTGCCAAGTCCTGCTGGAAAATGAAGTTTCCATCTCCAAAAAGCTTGTCAACAGAGGGAATCATGAAGTGCTCTAAAATTTCCTGGTACACGGCACCACTGACTTTGGTCTTGATAAAATACAATGGACCTACACCAGCACGTGACATAGCTCCCCAAACTATTACTGATTGTGGAAACTTCACACTAGACCTCAAGCAGCTTGGATTGTGACCTCTCCATTCTTCCTCCAGACTCTGGGACCTTGATTTCCAAAGGAAATGCAAAATTTACTTTAATCTGAAAACAACACCTTGGACCATTGAGCAACAGTCCAGTTCTTTTTCTCCTTGGCCTAAGTAAAATGCTTCTGGCATTGTCTATTGGTCATGAGTGGCTTGACACAAGGAATGCGACAGTTGTAGCCCATGTCCTGGATACGTCTGTGTATGGTGGCTCTTGAAGCACTGACTCCAGCAGCAGTCCATTCCGTGTGAATCTCCCCCAAATTTTTGAATGGCCTTTTCTTACAAATCCTATCAAGGCAGCAGTTATCCCGGTTGCTTGTGAACGTTTTTATGTCACACTTTTTCCTTCTACTCAACTTTCTATTAATATGCATTGACACAGCACTCTGTGAACAGCCAACTACCTTAGCAATGACCTTTTGTGGCTTACCCTGCTTGTGGAGTGTGTCAATGACTGTCTTCTGAACATCTGTGAAGTCAGCAGTCTTCCCCATGATTGTGTAGCCTACTGAACCAGACTAAAGGCCACTTTACACGCGTCAATTTATCATGCGATCGCATGTGCGATGTGACACGCCCAGATCATATTTACGATTTGCCGGTATCACTTATAGGTCTTTTATTTGCTGTCACACGTAATGATCTCAAAATCGACTCATCAGCGATCAACGATATATTGTTGGACCCAGGCGGTGGTTTGAATGTTGTTCGATGTTGGCAGGGTGTCAAACGGAGCAATATGTTGGCTGCTTCCCCAAAATAAACAATTTTTTAAAAATGAACGACGTGTCAACGATCCACGATTTTCATTCTATTTGTGATCGTTCAGAGTCGCTCGTAGGTGTCACATGCAACTACATTGCAAACGATGCCGGATGTGCGTCATGGAATCCGTGACCCCAACGACATATCGCCCAATAAATCGACGCGTGTAACGGGACCTTAAGGGACCATTTTAAATGCTTAGGAAGCCTTTGCAGGTGTTTTGTGGTAATTATTCTAATTTTCTGAGATAATGATTTTTGGGTTTTCATTGGCTGTAAACCATAAACAACAACATTAACAGAAATAAACACTTGAAGTAGATCACTCTGTTACTGATGACTCTATATAATAATATATGCGTTTGTTTCCATTTTTGTATTGAATAACTGAAATAAATTAGCTTTTGATTATATTCTAATTTATGGAGATGTACTTGTAACTTTTGACTTCCAGCCAGTTAGAACTGATGGGCACAAGTTGACGCCACAGGACCAAAGCAGTGTCAGTAAAAAGTGAGGCCGCCAGAAGGTGACTATATGACAGGTGGCAGGGGGGCTTACATTTAAAGCGTCACTCCAGCACTGAAAAAAAACAAACCCTGGAGTGGTGCTATAAATGGCATGTGCTTATTAATGAGTTTGAATCTGCTTACATGCACCTACTGGCAGCACAGTACGACCAATGATCAGTAACCGTTTACCTACCGGTGGTCGTTTAAATGCATGTTAACATAGGCAGGCCAAGTTAAATAATGCACTACTAGATTGCTCAGTGCGCATAGACTGCCATAGTTTTTGTCAGTGCGAGTCCAGTTTATGCAGGATGATGTATCGCCAAGAATGATGATCTTTTGTGCTGCGCAAAAGATCATTTCACTCAATGGATGGACGTTTTGCTTGTTCATCACTTGATTGGCAACCTGTTTATCTGGTAGTGTAAATGCAGTTTTAGGAGCATTTCATTGCAGAAGTCCCGATGATTAAGACTAGTATCCACAATGTCAGTCTTACTAAATTGGGCTCCGTGTGTGCACAAGCACTTACTGCTTTCCAACCCCACACCTTATCCACTAAGCCCCTGTGCAGTTGTACAAGTTGAACATTTGAATCTGTGCGCTTTAAACTAGTATTAAATGAGAGTTAAATATACATTAGAAATTTATGGAGTTAATAGCAATTAAATGTAATTTTTTTTTCCACTAGGGGATAGAGGGTCACTTCATTGTGTCAATATAGCTTTAATACAAATGATGGAGTAAATGGAAATGAGAGAGTGAGAATAATGGTTTAAAGGGAATCTGTCAGTAGGATGAACCCTGCTAAGCTATACGGGCATGTAGGTCATAGATAGCTGAATAAAAGTATACCTTTATATCTGCGATCCAATGTCTTAAGGCCCCGTCACACTAAGCAACATCGCTAGCAACATCGCTGGTAACGAACAACTTTTGTGACGTTGCTAGCGATGTTGCTGTGTGTGACATCCAGCAACAACCTGGCCCCTGCTGTGAGGTCGTTGGTTGTTGCTGAATGTCCTGGGCCATTTTTTAGTTGTTGCTGTCCTGCTGTGAAGCACAGATCGCTGTGTGTGACAGCGAGACAGCAACAACTAATGTGCAGTGAGCAGGGAGCCGGCTTCTGCTGAGGCTGGTAACTAATGTAAACATCGGGTAACCAAGAAGCCCTGTCCTTGGTTACCCGATATTTACCTTTGATACCAGCCTCCTCCGCTCTCACTGCCTGTGCTGCCGGCTCCTGCTCTGTGCACAGATAGCTGCAGCACACATCAGGTAATTAACCCGATGTGTGCTGTAACTAGGAGAGCAAGGAGCCAGCGCTCAGTGTGCGCTGCTCCCTGCTCTGTGCACATTTAGCTGCAGCACACATCGGGTTAATTAACCTGATGTGTGCTGTAACTAGGAGACTGGGGGCTGGTCACTGGTTGCTGGTGAGCTCACCAGCAACTCGTGTAGCCACGCTCCAGCGATCCCTGCCAGGTCAGGTTGCTGGTGGGATCGCTGGAGCGTCGCAGTGTGACAGCTCACCAGCAACCTCCTAGCAACTTACCAGCGATCCCTATCGTTGTTGGGATCGCTGGTAAGTTGCTTAGTGTGACTGGACCTTTATTCCATGTTATTCTTAATATGTAAATGAGCTGTAAAGAACAATGGCCCGGACGCAGATAAACCTGAGAATCTGCCTCTTCAGATTATCTATATGAAAGGGGAAGTTACCAGTGTGAGATATGCAATGACTAGGAATGAGCGGACACGTGGAAGTTTGAGTTCGATTGGACTTTAGTTAACAGTTCAGTTAGGGTAAGTTCACACAGTGCGTTTTTCGCGGCGTTTTTGCGCAGTTTTCGGGTGCGTTTTTGCTCAGAAAACTGCATGACTTTGCTTCCCCAGCAAAGTCTATGAGTTTTCATTTTTGCTGTCTGCACACAGCGTTTTTTTTCAGCTGCGTTTTTTTGGTGCCACAAAAACGCAGCATGTCAATTATTCCCGCGTTTTTCACTGCGCTTTTCATCCATTGAGTGCAATGGGATGTTGAAAGACGCAATGAGAAACGCAAATAGGTGCGTTTTGGTGCGTTTTGATGCGTTTCTAAGACCAAAAACGTAGCTATAAACGCAGGAGGTGGGTAGTAAAGTGACATGTACAGGAAGAGGATTCCTTCTGTCAGTAAATACAGAAGCGTGAATCCTCCCGGTACCGTCACCGCCGCTTCCACCTCCAGTCCTGTGCATGTATGCTGCCGTGCGGCGCCATGTCTGGGCAGGAGGTGGAAGCGGCTGCGAAAACAAAAGTGAACAGTAGAAAAAAAAATGTCATACTCACCTGTCTGCAGACTCCCGGTGCCATGCCCGCTCCCATCTCCTCCCGGTACCGCCGCTCCGGGTGTGTGCAGTCTCCCCGGGTACGTATGCCTGCAGGATGAAGGACCTGGCGATGGATCACCTGATGCAGTCACCTGACGCATCAGCTGATCGTAAGTCTCGGGGTGACGCCAGCGGCCCGTCCGGTTTAACCTATCAGCGGATGTGTCAGGAGACTTCATCCCTGATTACTGGCAGCTGCTGCAGCGATCGGACAGGATCAGACTCGCTCCAGGAGCTGCCGGGATTCAGCACATAAGTGAGTATTTTTTTTTTTTTATTTTTGCTCGATGCATCATCTGATTGTATAAACGGCTTTTATACAATCAGCTGACGTGTGATGTGATTGACGTCCTTGATCCTGACACATCATCTGATCGCTTTGCCTTCCAGCAAACCGATCAGATGATATTGGATCCGGATTGGACGGCGCGGGACCCTTGACCCAGGATTACTGCGGACGGGGGTTCTTTATTTCAATAAAGATGGAGTCACTAATTGTGTTGTGTTTTATTTCTAATAAAAATATTTTTCTGTGTGTTGTGCTTTTTTTATCTTTACTAGAAATTCATGGTGGCCATGCCTAATATTGGCGTGACACCATGAATTTCGGGCTTAGGGCCAGCTGATAATATACAGCTAGCCCTAACCCAATTATTACCCAGTGAGCCACCCGGCATCAGGGCAGCTGGAAGAGTTGGATACGGCGCCAGAAGATGGCGCTTCTATGAAAGCGCCATTTTCTGGGGTGGCTGCGGACTGCAATTCACAGCGGGGGTGCCCAGAAAGCATGGGCACCCTGCACTGTGGATTCCAATCCCCAGCTGCCTAGTTGTACCTGGCTGGACACAAAAATTAGGCGGAGCTCACGTCATTTTTTTTTTTAATTATTTCATGAAATTCATGAAATAATTACAAAAAAAGGGATTCTCTATATTTTTGGTTCCCAGCCGGGTACAAATAGGCAGCTGGGGGTTGGGGGCAGCCCGTACCTGCCTGCTGTACCTGGCTAGCATACAAAAATATGGCGAAGCCTACGTCATTTTTTTGTTTGGGGGGGCCAAGAAATCCTGCATACAGTCCTGGAAGGAGGATGCTGAGCCTTGTAGTTCGACAGCTGCTGTCTGCTCTCCTGCATACACTATTGGATGGAGGAGGATGCTGAGCCTTGTAGTTCGACAGCTGCTGTCTTCTCTCCTGCATACATTATTGGATGGAGTATGCTGAGCCTTGTAGTTCTGCAGCTGTCTGCTCTCCTGCATACACTAGTGGAGAATGAAGAACATATTGAAGAAGGAAATTACATCAGACCTTTTTTTTTTGTTCACTGATAAAAAAAACGCATAAAGACGCAGTGAGCAAAAACGCAGCAAAATGCAGCAAAAAACGCACCAAATCGCGGCAAAAACGCGTTCGTTTATTGCCGCGGTTTTTTGACGCGGATGCGTTTTTGTGCGTTTTTTGCCGCAAAAAATGCACAAAAACCCAGAGTCAAAAAAACGTAGTGTGTGAACCTAGCCAAGGACCCTGACTTGACTCTGGACCCCAAACCCCATATAAATCAATGGGGACCCAAACCTTGTTGCTGTAAAATGGTTGTAGTAAGGGCTAGGCGGGTGCAAAAGGAAGCATATGGGGGTAAGAGCAAGACAATTGCCCTGCAAACAAATGTGGATAGGTAATAAATGTAAAAACAATTACATGGGGTTCCCCCTATTTTTGTTAACCAGCACAGGAAAAGCATCAGCTGCTAGCTGAAGATCTCTGCTGTCTGCTTTTCCTTGGTTGGTTATCAACACTAGAGGTGAACTCATCATGTTTTTTTAATAAACATATGCTTTCCCAGCCTGATAATACCAGCCCCTAGATGTCTTCTTTATCTTGCCTGGTTATCAAAAATAGGTTGACCCCACAATTTTTTTTTAATTATTTATCTAAAGCATAGAAAAAACAGCATGGGAGCCCTTCTATTTTTGAAAATTAGCCAAGTTAAAGCAGACAGCTGTAGGCTGCAGCCCGCAGTTGTCTGCTGCGCTGGTTATCAAAAATAGGGGGGACCCCACGTTATTTTTTAAAATGTATTTATTTTGTTTACAGTAGTGTACAGACATCATTCCCATGCCAAAAAGCTTGTTGATTGGCTACACTGCAGCCTTTCAACAAATTGTATTAGCATCCGAACAACATCCAAACTTCAAACTTGGACACAGACTTTCGTGAAAATTCCATGTTCGAGTTTGAATCCTGGACACCAGGTGTCTGGTACAAACCACAAACTTTACTGTTCGGGTTCGCTTATTCCTAGTAATGACTAACAGTCTTCTCCCCTGATTTCCATGTCCCAAACTGGTAACGTCTAGGGATGATCGAATACCTTAAAAATTCGGCTTCGCAAATATCCGACGAATAGGTTGCTGCTATGCGAATATTTGATGCGCAATGTAATTCTATGGGAAGCCCGAATAGTTCCGAATAGTTGTTATTCGAGGTTTCCCATAGACTTACGTTGCGCATCGAATATTCGCAAATAGTCGAATAGCGGCGACCTATTCAGCAAATATTTGCGAAGCCGAATATTTGAGATATTCGATCATCCCTAGTAACGTCCCTTCCATTTAAAATAAGATCTGGAGACAGATTCTCATAGAGATCTGTGTCCAGCCCATAGATCTTACCAGCTCCTTTGCATATTAAGAGAAATGTGGATTTCTCTGTAATAATCATCGGATTGCAGACATCAAGGTATCATTTTATTCAAATTCCTATGACCTACATGCCCATATGGACGGCTTAGGAGGGTTGATCCTACTATAATACCTTGAAGGGGTACTTTGCACGCTGCGACATCGCTAGCCGATTGTTGCGATGCCGAGCGCGATAGTCCCCAACCCGTCGCAGATGCAATCTCTTGTGATAGCTGCCGTAGCAAACATTATCGCCACGGCAGCTATACACGCACTTACCTGCCCTGCGACGTCGCTCTGGCCGGCGACCCACCTCCTTCCTAAGGGGGCAAGTTGTGCGGCATCACAGCGATGTCACACGGCAGGCGGCCAATAGAAGCGGAGTGGCGGAGATGAGCGGGACGTAAACATCCCGCCCACCTCCTTCCTTCCTCATTGCAGGCGGGACGCAGGTAAGGAGATGTTCCTGCGGCTTCATACACAGCGATGTGTGCTGCCGCAGGAACGAGGAACAACATCGTACCTGTCGCTGCAGCGAAATTATGGAAATGACCGACACTACACAGATCACCGATTTTCTACGCTTTTGCGATCGTTTATCGGTGCTTCTAGGCTTTACACGTTGCGATGTCGTTACCGGCGCCGGATGTGCGTCACTTTCGATTTGACCCCGACGAGATCGCAGTACCGATGTCGCAACGTGCAAAGTACCCCTTAATGTTTGTCAGGACAAAGTAAAGGCTAACTGTGAAAATCAGAAATAAATTGGTTGCAAATATTATTTGAAATCTATTCCCATAAATGTATTTTCTACTGTTCAGGACTGCAATAGCTTTATATGTTATTCATCATATTATGGGTGTACAGGTGATAATTGGCAGATAAAGGAAAAACACTTTACTACAAAGAAATCTTTCAGGGTTTGTTATTGTGTTGCTAAATTACAAGTGATTAAGAAATAGTTTGTCCTTTTTGTATTCATTTTAAACATCTGCAGGTTACTTTACAAAACTACCATAATTCCCATTTTTGTACTTTTTTTTTTACATGGTGACGTGATATAGATTATATAGTGGTGGTAATCCCAGTTATCCTTATCTTCTATCCCAATAATCCTAACATCAATGATACCGTGGTAATCCTGCTTTCTTTCGCCTCCTTTTCTTATCCTTGTTTCTTAAACCTGGTGCTTATCTTGCGCTGTACTTGAATTAGCAGTGGATATGACTTGGATGAACATAGTAAAGATACACTAGCCAATTATTGTCATAATATGCTTGTTTTTCTGAGCTCACATGATCCACCAGTGTGGATGAGGAAGACAATCAATAATGAACAATGAATTTATCATGTATTGTTGATCATTATCTATTGTAGTGCTTCTTTAAAAGTCATGGTATCTGTGGTACTATTGCAAAATGTAAATGCTTCTTGTAGCCACATTTACACTTTACATTAAACCCTAGTTCACATCTCTTGAGAAATTCATATCTAGGTGCCAATTATGCTCAGCTGCTTGTGGTTTAAAAACCAGGGGTCTCAAATTCAGCCAGGTAAATGGGCCTCTTTATTTTAACAAGTTTTTAACTTTTTTTCTTTTCCTTTTTTTCATCGTCCCAATCAGCCACCACAGTCATATTTTTAACATTAACCCAATATAGTAATTCTGACCCCATCGTAAAATAATGTACCTCATGCTGGTCCCCAACCTGTAATAATGTTCCCAATCCTGTAATAATGTCCCCTATCCTCTAATCATGTCCCTCGTTCCTATATTATTATCCCTCAAACTGTAATAAGGATTCCTGTCCTGTAATAATGTCCCCATCCTGTAATAATGTCTCTAATCCTTGTCACATTTTGCAGTAATGACCCCCATCCTGTAATAATGTTTCCAATTCCATAATAATGTCCCTCGTCCTAGTACCCATTTTGTAATACTGTACCTTATCCTGTAATAATGGTTCCCATCTTGTAATCATATTCCCCATCCTTGTCCTCTTCTTATAGCAATGTCCCCCATCCTGGTCCTCATCTTTTAGTAATGTCCTCCATCCAGGTCCCCATCTTGTAATAATGTAAACCCAATCTTGTAGTAATGTCCCAAATCCTGGTCCCATCTAGTAGTAATGTCTCCTATCCTGGACCAATCTTGTAGTAAAATCCTCCACCCCTGTCCTGGTCCCATCTTGTACTAATGTCCCCATCTTGATTCCTTTCTTGTATTAATGACCCCCATCATGGTCCCATCTTGTAGTAATGTCCCCATCCTTTTCCCATCTTATAGTAGTGTCCCCATCTTGGTCCCTTTCATGTAATAATGTCACCCATTATGCCATTTTTCACATACGCAATAAAAAAATTCTTCTCACCTGACCTCGCTCGCAAAGCGAACAGCGAGGCCAGCACATGGCAGTGACTTCATGCGCAGTCGCATCAGGCACACTGACGTCAGCTGTCAGCATCCCCTGTGTGAATTGAATGAATGTGCAGGTGAATGACCAGTGTACCATCCACTTCATTGGGACTAATAAAGATAGCCATTCTATCAGTTCATTTTCATGAATATTTGTGATATTCGATCATCCCTAGCTATTATAAAATATTACAACGCATTTCGGCTAAAAATCTTAAAAAAGATAGCCTTCTTCAGGTAAAATAACATGACAGATGCTCCTTCAGAGCTCGACTTTAAATAACACATTATTAGAATCCAATTAGTAACAGGAGAAACACTTGAGTAACCCCACCTTTTTCCTCACCTGTTTCATATAACTCCTACGGCTCATAGCCAGAGGTTCTCTATTGCTGATAGGTTTTGGGGTTTTTTTTGTATTTTACCAGTTATACATACACTTCTTAGTCGCTATCTAACACATAGAAGTATAAAAATATAGATATAACACTATATAAATATATACCGTATTTTTCGGACTATAAGACGCACTGGACCATAAAACGCACCCTGGTTTTAGAGGAGGAAAATAGGAAAATAAAATTTTAAGCAAAAAATGTGGTCATGACACACTGTTATTGAGCCAGGATCTGCTGTTGACACTGTTATGGGGGTAATGTCCCCAAATTCTCTACTAAAGTACCCCATCCTGGTAATGATCCTCATGTCTTGTATATAATCCCCATCTTTGTATATATATGTCCCTCATCCTGGTATAGCCCCCATCCTGCTATATACTGCCATCCTGGTATAGTCCCCATCCTGCTACATAGTGCCATCCTTGTATATTCCCTCATCCTGCTATATACCCCCATCCTGGTATATACTGCCATCTTGGTATATGCACTCATCCTGCTATATACCACATCATTGCTATGCGCACCGCTAGTCTCCACATACAGCAGCGGCCGGCAGACAGGAGGACATCGCGGTGCTGCAGGGAACGGTGAGCATACCATACTTATTCACTGCACCCCACGCTGATGATGATGCGCGAGGAGCAGTGAATACAGCCGCACATGATCATTTCAGGCTGTAGTTGCCAGGAGTGATCATGCGGGCCGGCTCTTTACTATGTGCGCATCCCCCGCCCATCATCCCGCCCACCTGTCAGCGCCGGCTTCAGCGCTGAGAGATGGGCGGGAGGATGGGATATGAAATAAGCAGGCCCACGTGGTCACGGCAGGTGCTGCTACAGCCTACGCATGCCACCGATGACCCGCTCCACCGCAGCACCCTCATTCCCCACAGCCCTACATTCAGACTATAAAACACATCCCCCCATTTTCCCCCAACATTTGGGGGGAAAAAAGTGCATCTTATAGTCCGAAAAATGCGGTAAATACATGAATAAACACCAGATGTGAAAATGGGGAAACTACATATCTAGTGTTTATTCATGTATTTATATATTTATATATTTTTATATCTATATTCTTATACTTTTATGTGTTAGCTAGCGACCAAGAAGTGTATATATAACAGGTAAAATAAAAAAAAAAATTATCAGCAATAACAACCTCCGGCCATGGGCCGTAGGAGTTATATGAAAAAAGAAGGCTGTCATTTTTTAAGGTTTTTAGCCGAAACGCGTTGTAATATCTTATAATAGCCAAATAAATCTTCTTCTGTTACAATACATCTGGAGATCAGCGCCATCTTTTTGGATTTCAAGGATTTTCAAACAATTCAGTAAAAATCTTTGGAAATTGGTTGCTGTCTTGTTAAAATGTGGAGGTTATTGTATCAGTTTTAAAGGTGTACATGATGGGCATGAGATGAAGGAGTACATTAAAGGAGCATTCTCATCTAAAACAACTATAGCATGTCTATATGCTGGTCCCATCTCTGTACCTACATATTGTATATCTCAAAAAAGGTCCGCTGCAGCAAAAAGAGAGATGGACTGGCATGTGCAGATCTCTCAATTTAAAGGGGTTGTCCACTACTTTTACATTGATGTGCTATCCTTAGGATAGGTCATCAATGCCTGATTAGCCAGGGTCCGACACAACACACACCAGCTGATCAGCTGTTCTCAGTCCAAGTGGCAGCGGCAGGCAGCTGGAAATGCTCAGTTCCACCTTTTGATAGTGGCTGCGGCCGGGTACTGCACATCTGCCTCCCATTCCAATCAATGGGAGGCAGGATGTGCAGTCCCCGCAGTGGCCACTATCAGTAGAGGGAGCAGCTCCGGAACTGAACACTTTCGGCTGCCTGCTGTTGCCACTGGGACTGAGAGCAGCTGAACGGCGAGGGTGCGGGGTATTGGGCCTCGGCCGATCAGACATTGATGACCTATTGTAAGGATAGAGCTTGTGCCCTCCACATCTGCAGATCATGCCGTCCACATCCGCAGCTCGTGCTGTCCACATCCACAGCTCGTGCTGTCCACATCCACAGCTCGTGCCGTCAACATCCGCAGCTCGTGCCATCCACATCTCCGGCTTGTGCCGTCCACATCTACAGCTTGTGCCATCCACATCAGCAGCCCTTGATGTCCACATCAGCAGCTTGTGCTGTCCACACCCGCAGCTCATGCCGTCCACATCCAGAGCTTGTGACGTCCCCATCTGCAGCTCCTATTGTCCCCATCCGCAGCTCATGCTGTCCCCATCCGCACCTCGTACTGTCCCCATCCGCAGCTCGTGCTGTCCCCATCCGCACCTCGTGCTGTCCCCATCCGCAGCTCGTGCTGTCCACATCCGCAGCTCGTGCTGTCCACATCCGCAGATTGTTCTGTCCACATCCATAGCTCATTTTGTCCACATCCGCAGCTCATTCTGTCCACATCTGCAGCTCCTGCCGTCTACATCCACAGCTCGTGCTGTCTACATCCGCAGCTCATGCCGTCTACTTCCTCAGCTTGTGCTGTTCACATCCACGGCTCATGCCATCCACAGCCACAGCTCATATCTACATCTGCAGCTTGTGCTGTGCACATCTGCAGCTCATGCTGTCCACACCCACAGCTTGTGCTGTCCATATCCACAGCTCATGCTGTCTACATTTGAAGCTCATGCTGTCCACATCCTCAGCTCATGTTGTACACATCCGCAACTTATGTTGTATGTAGCACCTTTGCTGACCAGGTGCCACAAATGTAACCCATGGAAAACCCAAACCCCGGAATACCCGTGCCAGCAAGTACACCAGCACCTTCAGGCCACATACACAACCCCAACACCAGACTGGGAGACTGCCTAGTAACAGGTAAAAGAGGAGGGCACTGAATGGATGGTAGCCACCAAACCTGTAGGGAGAGACCCAGCGAGGGGGAGGGGTGAGTGGTCAGTGGGAAGCTGGCAAGAAGTAGTGAGTGAGTTTGTAGTGAGGAAGTGAAGGAGAGAGAAGTGAAGTAGAGGAGTTGTGAGGAGAAAAGAGTGGAAAGTACAGAAACTGACCTGAAGAACCACCGGAGTGCTATAAAAGGAGTGAGGGACTGTGGAGTACGAAACCAGGACTCCAGGCACCGTGGGTTACCTGTGGAAGTGCAAAACTTCAGGAACCATGGGAGGCCTGTGGAAGTCTGGAACCAAGGCTCACAGGACTCAGCACAAGGCGGGGTGCAGAATCTAGGACAGTGGAACACTTTATGGTAAGCTGTTAACTCTGCCGGGTGAGATCTCCAGAATCCATTGCCAACCAAACAAGCCCGAAGCACAAGCAGCAAAGAGGGGACCGGGATTCTAACATGCTGTATATAAGAGCCCAGGCCTCTGTGACAACATAAAAAACACTTTATAATACTTACCTAACGCTTGCTCTGCTAATGGGCGTCCCTGTTGTCCGGTGTGGGCACCACCTCTTTCGGCCATCTTCGTCCTCTTTCTGAAGCCTGTGTGCATGTTGCGGCTACGTCATACACACTCGCCGGTCCTGTGCAGGTGCACTACAATACTTTGATCTGCCTTGCTCAGGGCAGATCA
The DNA here is from genome assembly GCF_048569485.1 of Anomaloglossus baeobatrachus. Lineage (NCBI taxonomy): Eukaryota > Metazoa > Chordata > Amphibia > Anura > Aromobatidae > Anomaloglossus > Anomaloglossus baeobatrachus. The sequence goes on along the minus strand of NC_134353.1, from coordinate 599,196,190 downwards.
AAGTGCGCCTGCTCAGGACCGGAATGCCAGCGAGTGTGGATAACGTCGGACGCGTCATGCACCGCGGCTAGAGAAGAAGGAGAACAAAGATGGCCGAAAGGGGAGGCAGACAACGGAGATGCCCATTAGGCCCTCATCCACCACAGCGCGACCGTTAGGCAAGTATTATATTCAAGTACCAAAGTAAACAAAGCAAGTTGAAACTGCAATACTGGTATGGACTGTTTCCTTAATGGCGTGCACTCACACAGACAGTTCCCCACTACTATCCCCATCATTCACTGCTAGGACCTGTCCCTGCTTGTGGAGGGCTCCAAACATCCAGGCTGCATCACTCCATCAGCCCCAGCAGAAACCTGTAGTGGCGGCCCCAAATAACCCAGCCGCACACCGCAGGTGTCTTGGTCGAGAACTCTTTTATTACTTTCTTTTATTTTCCCCTTTTCTTTTATTTTACCAAAAAAAAACCTTCCTTTTCTAACGGGACGGCACCCCAAGGGCCACGGTAGTGGACCGCGACTACGACTGACCCCACTGCGCACCACCAGCCCGGGACCGAGTACCCCACAGCCCTGGGGCATCACATTGTCCACATCCGCAACTCATGTTGTCCACATCCGCAGCTCATGCTGTCCACATCCGCATCTCATGTTGTCCACATCCACAGCTCGTGCTGTCTACATCAACAGCTTGTGCCATCCACATCCACAACTCGTGCTGACTATATCCTCAGAGATATACCACTGAGTCTGGAGTGAGTAAATTAGATGAAATAGGAAAACCAGTTCAGGTAGGTTCATGCCCCATCTTTCTAAAAAAAAAGCTAAAATGTTTAAATATATTATAAACCCAAACAAAAATTAAAAAAATAACATAATCTGTTAGTCCCTTCATAGAATCATTGGACATGTGACATGTTGAGTAAAACCACTTTGGCAAAACCACAGTACAATCATCACATATGAGTTAAGGGCACTTTTCACACAGCGACATCGCTAGCAATGTCGCTGGTGAAAGCACCCGCCCTCGACGGTTGTGCGTCACGGGCAAATCGCTGCTCGTGGCGCACGGTCACACGTACTTACCTGCCTAGCAACTTCGCTGTGGCCGGCGAACCGCCTCCTGTCTAAGAGGTTCGTTCGGCGTCACGGCGGCGTCACTAAGCAGCCGCCCAATAGAAGCAGAGGGGTGGAGATAAGCGGCCGGAATATCCCGCCCACCTCCTTCCTTCCTCATTGCCGGCAGCCACAGGTACGATGTTGTTCCTCGTTCCTGCGGTGTCACACATAGCGATGTGTGCTTTCGCAGGAACGACGAACAACCTGCGTCCTGCAACAGCAACGATATTTGGGATTAGAACGACGTGTCAACGATCAGGTGAGTAATTTTGATGGTTAACGGTCGATCATGCGTTTCACACTCAATGACTTCGCTAACGAGGCCGGATGTGCGTCATGAATTCCGTGACCCCCAACGACATCTCATTAGCTATATCGTTGCATGTAAAGCCCCCTTATGCCTGATAAGTCTACTATCATATTAATTGTAAGGTGAAGTTACACCAGGTAATTAGTAACTAACAACCCTCATCATATAACATGGAGAAAGATCCCAGTATTATAATCTAATTACTGCCTGCAAATCAAATAAAAAAGCAACATTCACAGGCTCGTAGGACACGGGATAGAAAGGTTCTGTAGCTGTATTTGCTCTGCATGGTAACACCGCACACTGTAATCAATAATTAGAAAGCAAAGCAGTAAATTAGCCTAATAATGTTCATTAGCGGCTAATCAAAGTGTGACTTTTTACGGGTATTAAAAAAATCTGTCATCTCCAGTTTCCTTGTGCTATCAGCAGAAGAATCCTATTGTTCTAAGGGTGATGCCTACTCTTCAATTCCCGGCAGAAGACACAAGCGCGGCTTATCCTCTTGGAAGCAATAGTTAACAGAAAACCAATAATGTCTTCCCTTTCAGGCACTGTTGTTCTTATCGTTTTTTTCATATCCTCCTAAGTAAGAACTTTAACAATATGCAGAAATCATAGCTGTCTTACACATTCGCTGTAGGACTGACCTCCCCTGACAGTTCTTAAATTATTCAGCTATCAAGGGCCTGCTAAACATTAAATTAAGCATCCTCTCTCCTCTGTCCTAAGCCATTAAGTTATGCAAATGCACAGATAATGGGGCATATGACAGCTGGGGGCATTAATCAAGCAGCTCTGTCTCTGGGCTGTTGTTATGTAGAAACCACATCTGCCAACAGACAGAACAGCCACAATTAGATCTCACTTAGAGAAATGAGAAGGAACTACCTCGATCTCTACACTTATGTTGCTTTGTATAAATAAGACACTTGGGAGAAGGCTTCACTTACACAAACAACATGCGTACACAAACATATAAGATACGCCACAACCCTGCCTTAAATCGTGGATATATGGTCTTTCAAGAAGAATGAGGGATTGCCCGTAGCTGCCTTCTGCAGGCGCTGCATGTTAAAAAGAACAACCTGCTGTTTACAAGCTATTGATGCTACCGGTCCCACTAGGCCTCACCTGGGACTGCCACATTTGTTGTTGTAATTGATGATCAGCCTGCCGGTGAAAAACAAACAGGCTACAGATGAGATGATGTAAGCCTGCTGGAAATTTCAGGTGCTGGGCTGTTGTGTGCAATCTCAGGTCTCTATTTAATATATATATTCTTAATATTACCAATTACAATTCAAATAAAAAATATTAAATACAATTAGGACACAATAAACCTCCCCGAAACTAAAATAACATCATTTTGAGCTTTTGACAGATCCAGTCCATTTTATAATCTTGAATGTCGTCACTGTGCATTAAAGGATATGACTCATGTCTTTCATTGTAGTTCCATTAATTAGGATTTAGGTTGTAGAACACAAATAATGACCCCGATTCATCAAAGCTTGTATGCCAGATTTCTTGAATAAAAAGCTTCAAAAAGGTCTGAAAATTTTTGCGCAATGCAAAGTTGCTCAAAAATTTTGCAACTTTTGGTGTTTTCAAAATTGGTAGAGCTGGGGCCGGATATGGGCACTTCAAGGCGTGGCACCCTTGTCAAATTCATGACGAGCGGCGGTGTTCATTATGTAACCAGTTCCCGAATGAAGTAAGATTGTGGCGATGCGGACATGGAAGCACACACAACTTTTTGCCTCACCTCATTCATTTTGAGATGCCACACACTCATCAAGACTGACAATTTCATACCAATGTGTCTATACATTTTGTAAGAAAGTTGCAGCTATTTCTTTTTTCTAGTATTGTTTTATACAATTCAGTCAAATGTAAGATCTCAATGACATTTCATAGAAATATATTAATCTGTAATGCTCATATATATCAGATGTATTGAACAAACATGGAAAGGGTTAATCCATCTGCATCAAACACATGGGGCATATTTATCAATGTTGTCGCTCGCTTTTTTAAAGAGAATCTGTCACCAGGTTTTTGCTACCCCACCTGAGAGCAGAATAATGTACAGACTGAGACCCTAAAGGGCACTTTACACGCATAGATATCGCTATCGATATCGCTAGTGAGCGTACCCACTCCCATCGGTTGTGCGTCACAGGCAAATCGCTGCCCGTGGCGCACAACATCGCTTACACCCGTCACACATACATACCTGCCTAGCGACGTCGCTGTGGCCGGCGAACCGCCTTCTTTCTAAGGGGGGCGGTTCATGTGGCGTCACAGCGGCGTCACTAAGCGGCCTCTCAATAGAAGCAGAGGGGCGGAGATGAGCAGCCGGAACATCCAGCCCACCTCCTTCCTTCCGCATTGTGGGCGGCCGGAGGTAAGGTGATGTGCCTTGTTCCTGCGGTGTCACACATAGCGATGTGTGGTGCCGCAGAAACGAGGAACAACCTGCGTCCTGCAACAGCAACAATAATCGGGAATGGAATGACGCGTCAATGATCAACGATTAGGTAAGTAATTTTGATCGTTAACAGTCGTTCCTGCGTTTCACACGCAACGACGTCGCTAACGAGGCCGGATGTGCGTCACGAATTCCGTGACCCCCAACGACATCTCGTTAGCGATGTCGTTGCATGTAAAGCGGCCTTAACTACAACCAACAAAAACTACATTAAGCAGCCCAATAAGTGACACATGGCTGGAATCAGGATCTCTGCCCCTACAGTATGCTGTTTTCAGATTAGGTGGCAAAAACCTTGTGATAGATTCCCTTTATTCTACATTGACTCTACAAAATAATCATGAATGAGCGTTGTTGAAAATGGTTATTTTAATGATTATCATGTGTTGTAAACAGGCTACCGATCTCCAAATTAATAAGCAAAATGTTTGTTTATCTGGTGAAATGGGGATTTGCAAATCATAATCCTGTGTAAACAGGACCTGCAATGCCGAGAACTATGGCAGCCTAGGCATACTGAGTTTAGTATAGCATAGTACAGCATTCCACAGACAGGTAAAAGCTTGCTGATTGTTGGTTATATCATGCCGCTGGTCACTCCATTTAAACGGACCCTTAGTGCAAACTTAGGTGCATTTACACTGGCCAATGATCATAAACGAGTTCTCCTAGGAGCCATTTTTTTCTGATAATAGGCCATGCTTCAAATCACCGGACGAACAATCAAAACGCTTATTCATTGGGTGAAACAATTTTTAAGCTTGCTTAAAAACTTCTTCTCAGCAGCACATGGTTCTTTATAAACAGCATAAACGGGATGCTGCCGAGAACAATGACAATCTACGTATATATACAAAACAGTTTAATACTGCTCATGTTGTGAACCTGATGTCTATCCATAGGCCTATCTAAACAAGCCATTAAATGACTACAGACCGACAAATATGTATCGTCATGTAGTATAAAACCACCCTTAGGCCACTTTTACATGTCTGTGAAAATCACGCACGTTTTTCATGGACGTGTCAAAGGTGCGTATTGCCCTCCTTGTGCCGTGTTTATGGCACATGTGTGTTCTCCGTGTGCTATCCATGATAACACACGGAGAACCATAACTTTCTGCTCACCTGTCCCTGGCGTAGCTGTCCGTGGTGCTGATCTTCGGTCTCCGGTCCTGCTGACTCCCCGATGCTGCAGCTTCCGGCCCGCAGTGGAGTGAATATGAAATGAGAATATTCAATGAGCATAATGAGCGGGGTCGGAAGCAAGTGACAACAGCGGTAGAGACAGCAGTGCTGGAGAAGGTGAGTAAAGAAATTCTTTTTATTTCACAGACACGTGTGTTTTCTTCGGTGCATGTCACACGGATCACATCCATGCGGTCCATGTGCGGTCCGTGTGACACCCGTGATGCCGGAGAAAAACAGACATGTCTATTAGTGATGAGCGAGTACTAAAAAGCTCGGGTGCTCGAAGCTCGGGCCGAGCCTCCCAAGATACTCGTGTACTCGGCCCGAGCACCGAGCCCAATGTTATCCTATGGGAGACCCGAGTATTTTTGTGAAATGACCCCCCGGCAGCATGGAGAAACCCTAAAAATGTCACAAAAGTCTCAGAAGAGTGCTCAAATGACATGGCATCAGCATGGGGAAGACCCCTTGAAGCATTTATCACTCAAAAGTCACAGATGTGAACAATTTTGTCCGAGTTTTACGCCATTTTTACGGACTCACCAGAAAACCTTCCAAAATGACACCAAAATGAATTTTCATGGCGGAAATGTTAAGGGCACATACCCAATAGTGAGATAGAGCTGGTGTATGTTACTTTTTGAGATTAATACATGAAAGATTTTACATGAAAACCTTGTGTGGCACTCCGATGTCCAAAACGCACGTTTTGTGCTTTTTACTAGCGATGTCGGTCATTTTTTTTTTTTTATTCTATCTCCCTCAGTCCGTCGGTCTGTCTCTCTCTGTCTTGTCTGTCCCCCTCTCACAGTCTGTCGGTCAGTTCCCCCCCCTCTCTCTTACTTACCGTTCCCCGATCACTGCCGCGGCGCTGCACAGCTGTTCAAACTCCGGTGGCTTTTCCTCTTTTGAAAAAGCCGGCCGCTCATTAATCAATCTCCTATTCCCTGCTGTCCTGCTTTTCGGCGCCTATGATTGGTTGCAGTGAGACACGCTCCCACACTGAGTGACAGCTGTCTCACTGCACCCAATCACAGCAGCCGGTGTGTGTATACTGTGCAGTGAAATAAATAATTAAATAATTAAAAAAAACGGCATGCGGTCCCCCCAATTTTAATACCAGCCAGATAAAGCCATACGGCTGAAGGCTGGTATTCTCAGGATGGGGAGCTCCACGTTATGGGGAGCCCCCCACCCTAACAATATCAGTCAGCAGCCGCCCAGAATTGCCGCATACATTAGATGCGACAGTTCTGGGGCTGTACCCGGCTCTTCCCGATTTACCCTGGTGCGTTGGCAAATCGGGGTAATAAGGAGTTAATGGCAGCCCATAGCTGCCACTAAATCCTAGATTAATCATGTCAGGCGTCTCCCCGAGATTCCTTCCATGATTAATCTGTAAATTACAGTTAAAAAACACACACACCCGAAAAATCCTTTATTAGAAATAAAAAACACTAACAAAGTCCCTCATTACCAATTTATTAACCCCGACAAACCCTCCATGTCCGGCGTACTCCACAGTCCTCCAGCGTCGCGTCCAGCTCTGCTGCATGGAAGTGACAGGAGCTGCAGAAGACACCGCCGCTCCGGTCACCTCCACGCAGCTAATGAGATGAGTATAGCGATCAGCTGAGCTGTCACTGAGGTTACCTGGATCCAGCGGTGGATGCAGCGGTGGCCGCGGGTAACCTCAGTGACAGCTCAGCTGATCGCGCTACTCACCGCCGCTCCAGTCAGCTCCATGCACCAACTGAGGTGAGTAGAGCGATCAGCTGCTGTCACTGAGGTTACCCGCGGCCACCGGTGGATGCAGCGGTGACAGCGGGTAACCTCAGTGACAGCAGCTGATCGCGCGGCTGTGTTCATTTGCTGTGTGGAGGTGACCGGAGCGGCGGTGTCTGCTGCAGCTCCGGTCACCTCCATGCAGCAGCGCTGGATGCGACGCTGGAGCATCCTGGAGTACGCCGGACAAGGAGGGCTTTTTCGGGCTGATTAAAGTGGTGAACCAGGGTATATGTGTGTGTTTTTTATTTCTAATAAAGGATTTTTTCTGGTGTGTGTGTTTATTTACTGTAACTTACAGATTAATCATGGAGGGTGTCTCATAGACGCATGACATGATTAATCTAGGACTTATTGGCAGCTATGGGCTTCCAATAACTCCTTATTACCCCGATTTGCCAACGCACCAGGGTAAATCGGGAAGAGCCGGGTACAGCCCCAGAATTGTCGCATATAATGTATGCGGCAATTCTGGCCAGCTGCTGACTGATATTGTTAGGGTGGGGGGCTCCCCATAACGTGGGGCTCCCCATCCTGAGAATACCAGCCTTCAGCTGTATGGCTTTATCTGGCTGGTATTAAAATTGGGGGGAACCGCACGCCGGTTTTTTAATTATTTATTTATTTATTTTACTGCACAGTATAGACACGCCCACCGGCTGCTGTGATTGGGTGCAGTGTGACACCTGTCACTCAGCGTGGGGGCGTGTCTCACTGCAACCAATCATAGGCGCCTGTGGGCGTGGAAAGCAGGGAATATGAGATGGCTGTGTACAGAGCACAGCGCGCCGGCCGGTATAAAGGCTCGGTCACGCTGTGCAGGCCGGCCAATCACTGCAATTCCACAACTAACAGGGCTGTGGCATTGCAGTGGTCTGCCAGCCAATCCCTGCATGAGGGCTGGCTCTCAAAAGAGCGCCAACATGCAGGGATGAAGACCACGAGTAAAGCACGAGTATTGCAAAATTACTCGGTACCCGCCGAGCAGCCCGAGTACAGTGATACTCGTGCGAGTACCGAGTAGTTACAAGCATGCTCGCTCATCACTAATGTCTATGTGTGGAGCACACAGGCACAACTATGCTCCACACGGACACACGGTCCATGGCAGACCCATTCCTCCGGCACATGAGGAAACAGACCAAACACATACCGGAGACACGGACGTGTGAAGGAGGCCTTAAAGAGAATCTGTCAACATGATTTTTCTAACTAACGTACAAAATGGGCCATACTGCTGTTGTTACACTGATTAAAATATCTGCAGTGGAGAAACCTGCTTTGTAGATTTTGTGTAATGAGTGCTTGAAATTGTCTCGTGATCACAGCCTTGTGAATTGGGGCGGACCTGTGGAGAGGAACTTTGGGTAAAGTCTTTGGCTTTTCCACGGCCCCCCCACTGTGTATGGTGTCTTTATCTTCTTCCTTATTTAATTTTCGCGCAGGCGCCGTCCAAACTGGCACTAACACACATTGACTTAGCAGTCTTCAGGGAAATAGCATCAGTGGCGCTTGCACAGATTGTCCTCGGGTCTTAAGTAGAATGGTTCCGGTGGCAGTGCATGTCATCATTGAGCCGAGATCGTAATCTGCACATCACCCCCACTGGCTCCATTTTCCTTAAGACGTTCAGGAGATAAATGTGTGCAAGCGATGCCCGCAGCTAGGACAGTGACAGTGTGAAATTTAAACCAAAAAGTCGATAAAGACACCAGAGGCAGTGAAGGGGCTGTGGCAGATCCGAAGAACCTATCCAAAGACCCGCACCTCAGGTCTGGCCAGATGCAAGAAACAATGATTACAAGAAAACTGCAAATACTCATTACATAAAATCTACAAAATGGATTTCTTCTCACAGGTTTCATTTTAATCAGTGCAACAGCGCTAATATCTGTTATACTGATATTGGCGCTGTCTGTACTTTAAGTTGCAAAATCCTGCTGACAGGCTCACTTTAAACTAGATAGTCTTAAAATGCGCCAGATTTAACATAGTGGATATCATAATATGCCTCCTTTTGTTATTTTCAAAAATTCATGCTTAAAGGGAATTTGTCAGCAGGTTTTTGCTACTTCATCTGAGAGCAGCATGATATAGGCAAATACATTCTGAATCCAACAATGTATCACTTAGATTACTGGGTACAGCAGTTTTTACACATTCAGAGTTTTTAGTTTTAGCATGTAGCAGAGCTGAGAGCTTCCCCTGCCCACACCAGGCTCTCATTGTGCTATATCTATAGATAGTGATCTGATAATCACAGCAGGGTATGCACACATGACTAGCTGAACAGTGGCAGACCTGGTCCAGCAATTATAATCTCCTGAAGCTAAAACAAACAGTCCAGATGAACAACTGCACACAGTGTGATATAAAAGATGAATCACTGACATCTGTGTGTTAACCCCTGTAGCATGCTGTCTTCAGATTACATAGCCAAAACCTGCTGACAGATTCCCTTTAAAATAAATTATTTTACTGTGGGAGATTGTTTACATCTCTCAGTGACCATATTAAAAAAAAAAATCTTAAAAATCACATTACTTTCACCTTATATCTCCTGATTATTTATTAGCTGAAAATCCACTTGTGACTTTTAGGATCGCTACTTCCAATAGGTGGCGCTGTGCTAGAGTTTGTCTCCTTTACTGGAGAGACAATTTGAATATTTATTAGCTGCAAATATTGGGACTTGTGTGGCTCACTATGGGGCAAATAGTTCCAATATATAGAATATATTGAAAATTGCACAAGGTATTCTTTTTCATCCTAATGACTGCTAAATAGCCTAATTGCTGTAATTACTCTACTCATCCCCTCTAAAGCACAAAGAAAGATGTTAGAGCTATATAAATCAATAATGAACAAATCTGATCCCAGTCTATGAAGGTAGCCTGTCCTTGGCACTTTCTTTAGTGTTTGCTGCCCTCTGGTGGATAGTATATGTGTAACCACAACATACTTCTGAAGGTTTGAGTAAAAGCTGCATATTAAGAGATGTTATCTCTAATAAGATGTGCTTACTAAATTATTTAACCCTTTATAAACGCAATGACTTTATTCAGTATGATATACGTATATCGGTAGAACAGCTGTCACTCATAGATGGATGTTCCTACTTGCTCTTCTCACCCAGTTGTTGTACCTGCATTCAAGACTCATTACTTATTTACTTGAATCTGTGCCCTAACATACAGTCTGGTACAGAATATTCCTAGACCTGTCATAATCTGTGACACTTATGTTTACATCAAAGACATATTAATACATGAATGTTGCTTGTTTGAACCTTTGACAATATTGTTCTTTCGGAATATAATATTCTTGACTCTGAAGCCGAATAAATTACATTTACATGTTAAAAATGTATGCCAGCTAGACAGGTGATTGCCTTTATAAGCTTTCTTTGAACATAAAAAAAGATGAATCTATTACTGGCATATCATGTTTGTAGACACATAAAAGAGAAATGGTCCCCAAGGTTCACTATATCCAATAATGAAGTGTTTTCCGCATGACCTTGGAGCACCTGCTTCTACTCTGGTTAATGCGCAGGGTCAGGGATATGGGACAAATCCTTTATGTTAATATTGTAATGTACAGCCTAAGGCTCATGAAGCATTCTTAATATCATACGACCGTTTCTCCACAAAGATGACAATTGACTCAAGTGTCCTCATTTATAGGATGACCCTGGAAATAAAGATGTAATAGATATGTGCTAATTTCTGTCTAAATTAGTATATTACTACATTAGGTAACAAATTCCCCTCACTTTCTAGCTACAATCTTTTACATGTCCATAAGGACCTGGTCCTGCAACATCTACTTCTGTCACCGTATTCATTCTGTGGGTGGCACTGTTGATAAAAGCAGAAGCTCTGGAGGGCGGATGCTCTGTCCAGCAAAATTAGATTTGGGTTCCTGGGACCTGCAGTGCGTCCAGTATGACATAATTTGTGTGGATTGGAGTCATCAGCTTCTTGCTTCAGCCAATTGGAGAGCACTACACCCTACTTAATCTTCCAGCTTACTGCTGAAAGCTGACAGACATAGCCTGGTGCTCATCCGGCTTAGTCATTTCTGTTTAAAGCTAAGGGTGCGCTCACAATAACCGTATGACTCGCACGAGTATCGGATCGCATCACCCGGCGTTGCTGGCTTCTCTCCTGACAGGAACGCCTAATGACTCGCACGAGTATCGGATCGCATCACCTGGCATTGCTGGCTTCTCTCTTGACAGGAACACCGTATGTCTCGCACTAGTATCAGACCGCATCACCTGGCATTGCTGGCTTTTCTCCTGACAGGAACGGGTCGGCTGCATGTATTTATATGCAGCTGACACGCTCCTATCCGGAGAAGTTCACTTTAGTGGAGAAATACCTGAGTTGAAGAAATCTCAATAGCAAATCTCAATAGCTCAGGTCAGTACGAGTTCGTAGAGTATATATATACATATATATATATATATATATATATATATATATATACTCTATATAGGGACAACATCTGCAAGGAGTTTGTATGGTCTCCCCGTGTTTGCGTGGGTTTCCTCCAGGTACTCGGGTTTCTTCCCACACTCCAAAGAGAAAGATAGGGACTCTAGATTGTGAGCCTCAATTGGGACAGTGTTGTCAATGTATGTAAAACGCTGTGGAATTAATAGCACAATATAAATGAATAAATATTATTATACATAGTTTTTTTTATTCAAGTGGTGAAAAAAAATTGTGAAAAAAGCAACACTGGTACAGCAGAAATTCTGATCTCCTGTGAATGCCGACGGTCAGCCGTCAGTCCCAAAAATTATGTCATGATAGGGTCATTAGCTGACCCCCGAATGTCATGACCACCCATTGGTACCCTGCGATCATGTCAAGGGGCCGCCGATGAGAGTGGGGAATGACACATTTAAAATTCCACTGACTGGGATTGACAGTGGTATTTAACTGGTTAACAGGTGCGGGTGGAATGGAGATAGCGGCACATGTCGGCTGATGCAGGGAATCTTGCGGGCTCGCCGGTCGAGCCCACATTAAAGGGATAGAAATGACTTTGAACATACCGATAAATCCAAGGTCATGAAGTGGTTAAAGTAGTTCCTGATTGAATCCAAACTAGGCACCACCCAATCAGAAAGCTTGAAAAAAAAACTGCTTCAGGAAAAAAAATCTTTGAAACCATTGGAAAACATAATTTTTGACTGAAGAACTCTGTGTGAGCATATTCTTTTTGAGGGTTCACAATCTGCTAAATGAATAATTCAACTTGCTCATGCAATATGTATGCATTGTTTAAATGTGACACACTTTTCTATCTGTATTATCGATTTTGTAATAAGACTGATCATGGAATAAATTCTTAGTATATACAAAATCTATTTTCTCATATATTCCTCAATAATATATAAAATACAGTCTACTAATATAAATACAGATACTAATGATCGAACCCAAACTGTATGGGTGTCCAATACTGATCTCCGAACACAGACTTCTAATGGAAGTACATTGTACAAGTGTGTCGACTGTGGGCACTTCCGGAGCCATGACAGCTATGCCAATAGCTAGTATTGACATGGCTGTGATTAGCAGTCACATCATGGGACCCATCCCATATCAAAGCCGGATCATGGGTGGTGTGGCCATTCTACTATAAGCCTTGTGCAGAGTACCCTAAAAGAGCTGGGTGCAGCGTGCCTAACAAAGCCGGGGACAGAGTACCCACACAGAGCTTGGTGCAGAGTTCCCTAATAGTGCCTGGTGCACAGTACCCTAATTGAGCCTGATGCAGAGTATCTGCACAGAACCTGGTGCAGGGTACCATGACAAAGTCTAGTGCACATTACTCTAATAGAGCCTGGTGCATAGTGTACCAATAGAGCCTGGTGCAGGGTGCCCTAAGAGAGCCTAGTACAGAATGCCCTATTAGAGACTGGTGCAGGGTGTCCTAACAGAGTCTGGTGCACAGTATCCTAATAGAGCTTGGTATAGAATGTCCTAATAGAGCCTGGCGCAGTGTGCCCCAAAACAACCTGGTGCAGCGTGCCCTAACAAAGCATGGTGAACAGTACCCTAACAGAGCCTGGTACACATAACCCTAATAGAGTCTAGTGCAGAGTGCCCTAATGTGATGCCCTGGTGCCGCCAGGTGGTCACACAGAATAGGCCCCCGCACAACACCTTCCCACACAGGGATACACCAGCCAACAAAACCCTAGTCACCCCCCCTAGGGAAGGACAGGCACACCAGTGGGCGGGACCTGGCAGATGGAGAACGCCCACCTAGGGGTCTGGAGTACCCGGGGCAGGAAAAGCAGTAGTTGAAGGTTGTAGTTCAAGTGGAGAGGAGTCAGACCAGTAGAGTGGAGGAGTTGAGAGGAGGGAGTGAAGTGCTGAGTCAGAAAGGAAAGGCGTCGGGGTTGGAGCCCCGGCATACTGGCTAGGTGGCAGATGGTGGTCCGTGTTTGTCGGGAGACGAGAAGACGGCTGCCGGAGATCCAAGGGGGACCGGGGCAGGGTAGGAGACCGCCGGTACCGACACCGGAGAACCGACCCGGAAACCGTGCACAGTGGGGGACGGGTACTTGGACCCTGAAGCCAGGACCGGAACCAACGGCCTAGCTAATTAACCAATTGAGGGCAGGATTATAGGTCTTGTCCCATCCAAAGTCCCAAAAGCAGACAACCACCCACCGCGGGGGATAGGGTATCCGCCAGGGCCCGGTAGATCCCAAGGGTCAGTGTCAGCAGACACGGCTCCCAACCAAAGTACCGGGAGTGGACTCCCGTTTTTCACACCGGGAAGTCCATCACACCAAAAACACAGTGCAGAGGAAAGTATATAGAGTAGAATCTGGCTCACAAATAGGTTAGGTGCCTCCGAGAAAAAAGTCAAATATATAGGAAAAGTCAGGTCGGGCACTCATAAGACAAGAAAAAGTGGAGAATGTTGATGCTTTTGATTCCAATTTTATTCATGCAAAGGTTTATAATATGACGTTTCGGCCATACAATTCTGGCCTTTATCAAATAAATGTTCTGAAAGAGTAAAAGAAAATATATATCCTAGTGAATACATAATGTTATTCTCACATACATGTACATTCAATTTTACATGGTGCATGAAACAAAAAACATTTTTGGGCAAGTGTTTCTTAAGGAACAAATCAAAGAAAATAAACCTCAATACACGTTATGGTGTGAACAAACAATAGTCCAGAGGTTGAGAGACCCTAATGTTTACAAGACCCAAGTGCAAATTTATTACAATGTAAAAGAGTACATACCACAAGAAACGTATATAAGGCTAGACTGGTGAAATTGAGTTCACATATGTTGGCCAATGGACCTTAGTAATCAACCTGAAGTAAAAACAGAGTCGTCTAAGAAAATTACATATATTTTTCATATACATAGAAAGAGGACCTGTAGATGGAATGTAGAACAGGGGGTATAGACTAAAAAAATTTTTTTTAATCCAATTACCTTTGCTATTATCTATATGGTGTACCTCTTGAAGACACAATGTTCATTAGAGTGCTGTGGCGTATGGCCCACTGAATGGCATAGAATACAGGGAAAGCAGCAAAAGTTAGATTAGAATGTCAATCAAGTGGAGAATCTAGTAATTTTGACTCCATAATAGAGTGACATATAGAGATATATGCATTATGTTACCTTCACTATTAGTTAAGGGATGAATCACCCATGAGCCTCATGTGAAATAAATTGTTGTGGTGTAGAACCCACCAAGTTGCTTTGAATACAAAGAAACAGAATATATCAGTACAAAGGGGAAAAGGGTGGAGGGGATGAGATACATGGCCTTTATCACTCACCACAATATGTGTCAAGCTCAAAACTAAGGGGTGCTTCACACACAGCGAGCTCACTGCCGAGATCGCTGCTGAGTCACGCTTTTTGTGACGCAGCAGTGACCTCATTAGCGATCTCGCTGTGTGTGACAATGAGCAGCGATCTGGCCCCTGCTGCGAGATCGCTGCTCGTTACACACAGCCCTGGTTCGTTTTCTTCAAAGGCGCTCTCCCACTGTGACACACAGATCGCTGTGTGTGACAGCGAGAGAGCGACAAATGAAGCGAGCAGGGATCAGGAGCCGGCGTCTGGCAGCTGCGGTAAGCTTGTAACCAAGATAAACATCGGGTAACCAAGGTGGTTACCCGATATTTACCTTAGTTACCAGCCTCTGCAGCTCTCACGCTGCCTGTGCTGCCGGCTCCGGCTCTCTTCACATGTAGATGCTGTACACATCGGGTTAATTAACCCGATGTGTAAAGCAGCTAGGAGAGCAAGGAGCCAGCGCTAAGCAGTGTGCGCGGCTCCCTGCTCTCTGCACATGTAGCTGCATTACACATCGGGTTAATTAACCCGATGTGTACTGTAGCTAGGAGAGCAAGGAGCCAGCACTCAGTGTGCGCGGCTCCCTGCTCCCTGCACACACAGCTAAGCGGTGTGCGCTGGTAACTAATGTAAACATCGGGTAACCATACCCGATGTTTACCTTAGTTACCAGTCTCCGCAGCTTCCAGACGGCGGCTCCGTGCAAGCGCAGCTTCGCTTGCACGTCGCTGCTGGCTGGGGGCTGTTCACTGGTCGCTGGTGAGATCTGCCTGTTTGACAGCTCACCAGCGACCATGTAGCGATGCAGCAGCGATCCTGACCAGGTCAGATCGCTGGTCGGATCGCTGCTGCATCGCTAAGTGTGAAGGTACCCTAAGCAGTATAGGTGCAAGACTCCAAATCCTTGGAACTATAATATACAAAGAATGCGCATCAATATACCCTTCAGCTATGTACTGGCAGTGAACAGGGAATGCTACCAACCTTGTTCCACTGTCAGGGTCCCCTAAGGGTACGTAAGCCCTGTATCAACAGCCCCCTTGTAGAATTCTATAAGAATATCATAGTTAACTGCTGTATTGTATATGCCATTCAAATGGTGAAAGTGCCTGTTAAGTACCTGAATTTGCAAGATGCAGTGGTGATTCCGTGGGGATACAGGGCTTACGTGAGTGATAAAGGCCATGTATCTCATCCCCTCCACCCTTTTCCCCTTGGTGGGTTCTACACCACAGCAATTTATTTCACATGAGGCTCATGGGTGATTCATCCCTTAACTAATAGTGAAGGTAACATAATGCATATATCTCTATATGTCACTCTATTATGGAGTCAAAATTACTAGATTCTCCACTTGATTGACATTCTAATCTAACTTTTGCTGCTTTCCCTGTATTCTATGCCATTCAGTGGGCCATACGCCACAGCACTCTAATGAACATTGTGTCTTCAAGAGGTACACCATATAGATAATAGCAAAGGTAATTGGATTAAAAAAATTTTTTTTAGTCTATACCCCCTGTTCTACATTCCATCTACAGGTCCTCTTTCTATGTATATGAAAAATATATGTAATTTTCTTAGACGACTCTGTTTTTACTTCAGGTTGATTACTAAGGTCCATTGGCCAACATATGTGAACTCAATTTCACCAGTCTAGCCTTATATACGTTTCTTGTGGTATGTACTCTTTTACATTGTAATAAATTTGCACTTGGGTCTTGTAAACATTAGGGTCTCTCAACCTCTGGACTATTGTTTGTTCACACCATAACGTGTATTGAGGTTTATTTTCTTTGATTTGTTCCTTAAGAAACACTTGCCCAAAAATTTTTTTGTTTCATGCACCATGTAAAATTGAATGTACATGTATGTGAGAATAACATTATGTATTCACTAGGATATATATTTTCTTTTACTCTTTCAGAACATTAATTTGATAAAGGCCAGAATTGTATGGCCGAAACGTCATATTATAAACCTTTGCATGAATAAAATTGGAATCAAAAGCATCAACATTCTCCACTTTTTCTTGTCTTATGAGTGCCCGAGCTGACTTTTCCTATATAGTGCAGAGGAAAGTGACACAGACCATCAGCCCGGGGGTGTGGGACCAGAATACATCAGGCCGGCCACCAGCACCTTGGTTTACCATTGGACTTGTGTGATTCATTCAATCGTGAGTAAACTAACATCCCCCGGTCTGACCGGGCGTGCTGGCCCCTGCAATCATCACCCTCAGAACAGAGACATTGGGCCCTGGGGCATCCATCCCTACCCACGGAGGGGTTAACATCCAGCTGCCATCCCATCGCCCCCGGGTGCCCCACAACAGCAGCGGTGGTGCCACACTTCACCACACACCGTGGGTGGCGTCACAGACTGTTTACGGCAAATCCCGTACAAATACGTCCCCTTTTATTTGAAGTGTCCGCGCGACCCCCGGGTCCGGTAGAATCCCTCGAGCCGCACTGCGCATCCGGATCCGAGCAGCCCGGCTGCTGGCACAGGGGCGGCACAATAATAGAGCCTGGTGAACATTACCCTAAAATAGCCTGGTGCAGAGTGCCCTAACAGAGCCTAGTGCAGAGTGCCCTAACAGCGCCTAGTGCACAGTGCCCTAAAAGAGCTTTAAACAGAGTGCTTTAATTGAGCCTGCTGCACAGTACCCTAATTGAGCCTGTTACAGAATGGCCTAACACAGCCTCATTGTCCCCTAACAATCTAGTAATCTACTGGACACGCTCTCATTTCTGTTCACATTTTGAAGTACAAAGAATGAGAAGAGCATAAAATACAGTATGTGGCCAATGGTGCTGCTGATGTTGGTGGTGTAGCTGCCGCAGGGAGAGGATGTGGTTGATCTGTGCTTGCTATGCTCCCAAATGAAACCTCTTCCTCTGGTGCACACAGGTGATATGATGTTTCACATAACTTCATAGGCCCGAGTATCGCTGAACAAATGGTTAGGCCAGAACAATTAGAGGCGGTTGGCGGTGTTAGATAGGTTGGCTAAGTACACCTCCAGTTCCTTTGCATGGTCTTCCACCCAGTCCAATGCTGACAATGCAGAGTTTCCATCTGCGGCCCATAAGCATCTGTCTTCTACCTCCCCCACCTTGCAAATCAGCCAAACAGTCTGAGACCCAAGTCACTTTAGCTTTTTGGTAACTCCCCTGACTGGGGTTCCATTGGCCATCCACTTGGCACTGCCCCATGAGTTGAAGAGATTGAGTGCACTCATGTCCAACCACATGTGTTTGAGGATGAGTACATGAAAGGGCTAGTACACACAGTCAGCGGACCACCGCAGCACATCTCTGATGATGTCGAAATACAGGTGTCAACTGCTTTGCCTTCCTGCAGTGCGCAGACCGGCAAGGAGGGCAGGGGTGAAAATTGGGTGGAAAATGATGTAAGGGATGATGAGGTCCTAGACCCCTCATTGAGTGAAGGCCATCCGAGTGACGTGTGCAGTTTGGAGGAAAAGGAGGTGGTCATGCTGCCCCAGCTGCATAGTAAAAGAGGGAGCAGGGTGAAAAAGTACAGCAGCACTCAGCACGCAGCTCATGAGCATCACTGCAGTGTGGCTAAGGGGAATACAGAGGACACCGACAATATACCTTCCACCGAGAACAGCTCGACATTGCTTCTGGGCAGCTTGGCACACATGAGCGTATACATGCTGCTGTGCCTGTTCAATGACTGCCGAGTTGCCAAGATTGATACCAGTACTGATTACTGGGTGGTCACTTTGCCTGATCCCCACTACAAGGGGGGTTAACCAACTTTTTGGATTCCTCCCATATTGTTAATTGTTAGCCTTTTGATCACTGCTACAAGGAAAATGTGCCATCCTTACTTCCGTCACTGGAACGGGACGGGAAAATGTGCGACTAGAAGCGCACGCTGGAAGACACACTACTTACGGCATTCCCACCTGACAGTGGGGTCTCAGTGAAAGCACAAAGCAAAGGAGGAGGAAATTGCCATGGTAGCTAAGCCACAGGCCCTACCTTGGAAGGGAGGGATAGCCTGGCTGAAATGTGGAAAACCTTCCACAGCATGCCGCAACATCCGGCACCACCACCTAATATGGTTTGTTTTAGTTGGAGGCAGCGTTTCAACTACATGGTGGAATAGTATGTGTGCACACATCTCCACGTACTGAGTGATGTGTTTGCCCCATTTAACTTCTAGATTTCCAAACTGGACAAATGGCCTGAGTTTGCCCTTTACGCCTTGGATGTGTTGGTCTGTCCTATGGCAAGTGTACTATCGGAACGTGTGTTTAGCACGGCAGAGGGGTGATCACAAGCAGACACATCTGCCTGTCCACTGCCAATGTGGGCAAGCTCACATTCATTAAAATAAACCAGGTGTGGACCCCAGAGGACTTGTCCGTACCTTTTGGTTGACTTGAGAAGTGTACCAGCCGCACCAAGCCATTGTTATACTTCACTGCAGTTTATTTGTCCTATTTGCCATTCCCAATGTTTTGTGGGCTCCCCCAGTAAAAAAAAAACAAACCCAAAGCAGGGTTGACTACCTGATCCTCCGCTTCTTCAACCTACACCGCCAAGTTCACCTCCTCCTCTTCAACCTCCTCCTCCACTTGGACCTCCACCTTCTGATTCAAGATTATTATTTATTTTATTTTTTTAATGCTATGTTATTTAATGTCATTTCCCTATCCACATTTGTTTGCAGGGCAATTGTCCTCGTCTTACCCCCATTTTCCTTCATTTTTGAAGTTTGGGTCTTCATTGACTGCTATGGGGTTCAGGGTTGAGTTTGGGTACTGAACCGAACTTTTGAAAACAGTTCATCCGAAGCCCAAGAACCCAAGCACCCAGGGTCCCCACATCCCTACCTACAGAATGTCGTCATGGGCTATTTTGGATATCCAGTATTAGATTTGGATGGAATGATATGGTGTATGTCATTGATAATCAGCCTATTCCTTCCCGTCATGTACACCAATAGTACGTGTGCACTCATTAAATCAGCTTTATTTATTTGTAAAGTAGACAGTGTTTTCGATGATTGCCGGCGTTGCCAGCTCTGGCTAATGACTCATACACTCTCATAAATAAACTTTACAGCCTGTGAACTAAATGACTTTCCAAACAGCTTCTCCGAGCTGCTCTTTCAGTGTGCTTTTCTGACCTTATTAAGATCAAAACAGCATTTTGTTGTTTAAATGATTCAATTAGCCATTGCTTTTGTCTCAGTAAATTGGCTGTAAATTATTCAGGGTGTTTTAATTTATATTGATTTAATTTTCTCATACTGTAAAAGCAACTAGATGAGACGCAAATGTCACAACAGAAGATGCTTTTATTTTTCAATGGTTTATGGTTTAGCCGTCCTATATTATTGATGTAACATAACTGGCATAATTGCTGCTACTGGGATACAAACCACAACTAGTCTGAGGAAGTCTGAAAAGGTGGAGTTAAAAAAAAACACAACTGCACATGTACTAATCACACTCATTAAAGGGGGTTCTCACCAAAGACCATAGGCTTTGACCGCTACAATCCCCTTCATCCCAAGAATAGGACTGTGAAAAATAACTGCATGAACAAAATTACTCTTCATTACAGTAAATGAGAGATACAAAACAGCAGAGCATCTGCTCTACCGCCGACCTACTGTAATCTCCATTATTATGCCTCTTTAATTAAAGGAATATATCAATTTTGGGGCCGCATGAGTTCAAATCCCACCAAGGACAACATCTGCAAGGAGTTTTGTCTATTTTCCTTATATTCCTCTGGTTTTCTTCCACACTCCAAAGATATACTGGTATCGAAGTTAGATTGTGAGCCCCAATGGGGACAGATGATGATCTGTAAAGTGCTGCAGAATATGATGGTGTTATCTAAGCAAGTAAATAAATATCCCACTTATGATACCAATAGCATGCAAGTAATATTGGGCCACAAAGTTTTAAGATAATTGATTGAGTTCTCATACTTTGCTTTTGACCCTTCTTGCCTTTTTTATCTTGGCATTATTTGGATTCACCATTTGCACGAAAAAAAACAGCTATCCAAATATAGAACCTATGAAACCAATTAATTAAAGATTTTACACCACATCACCTTCCGTGATGTCATAGCCATGGGACCAGTCACGTGTGAATGTTGTATTACCTCGTTGGTTACAGACCAGTCACATGGTTATGACATCATGCAAGGTCCTGTACTGTCAGTGCATCTCGCCGGTACTGTTACAGCTACTGCACATGTGCGAGCGCTGGAGACTAAGTCCAGATTTCTTGCTACTGCACATGTGCGAGCGCTGGAGACTATGTCCAGATTTCTTGCTACTGCACATGTGCGAGCGCTGGAGACTAAGTCCTATCTTGGAGCCATTGCACATGTGCGGGTGACATCATCGCTGACACGAGGTCACATGTCTCTGACACCTTCTATGCCGATTGGTCGCTGGTCATGTGCTTGTGACGCCTTGCTCGGTGATAGGCCAGCATGACGTCACTCCTGTCGTTCTGGCAGCGGATTGGCTCTGGTGTCCTCCATCTTGGATGAGGCACAGAGTCTATATAAGACCCTGACACACGCCGCATGGCGCTCAGTCCTCTTGGTTCATGCATGGGGGTAGACGCTCTGTGCGCGTTCCTCTAGGCATTCCTCTGTCTATGCTAGGTGAGCGCTACCGGCAGGGTGGCGTTCTTATACCTTACAGCTTCGGCTGCTGTCCGTATCCTTGCCTCTTAGGGGAGCGGACATGGGCAGGTGCCTGAGGCACATGGTCTGGCTGGGCCTTGTGATTCGACTCGTAGGTGGACGTTGCCGCTAGGGTAACGTTCCTTATACTGCGTCTGGCAGTTGTTCGTATCCTCGCACACTAGGGGAGCGAACAGAGGTAGGAGCTTTGTGCGGCTTACGCTGCTGTTCGTCTCTTTTGCACCACTAGAAGAGCGGACCTAGGCAGGTGCCATATCTAGTGGTTCGTGTCCTCGCACACTAGTGGAGCGAACGCAGGTAGGAGCTTTGTGCGGCTTACGCTGCTATTCGTCTCTTTTGCACCACTAGAAGAGCGGACCTAGGTAGGTGCCATTTCGCACACATTGCCTTTGTCTCTGTGATTATTAACAGAGATCATTCCACACACCCTCCAAGTAAGGGAGGAATTGCTTTACTTACTTATTATATCCTTCTGTGAGTTAACAGAGGTATTGCACTCTGCCATAGTCTGCAGCAAAGTCTTTGCACGGTGGACCCTGACTGTCTGATACTCCTTTAGGTTATTATCAGACAGCCCCCCGTAACAGGTACTCGGTGCTCGCCCGAGCATCTCCGTACTCGGTATACTCGTCGAGCGCCGTGTACCGGCAAGATGCTCGGGCACATGCTTGGCTCCCCCTCCCTGCATGTTGGCGCTCTTTACAGAGTCAGCTTACATGCAGGGATTGGCTGCCACACACTGTAATGCCACAGCCGGTGATGAAAAGCGGCGCCGGGAACTAGGTGATCGGAGATTACTATTGGTATAGTAACCCGCTCATTAAGTTACTATGGCAATAGTGGCAGCCGTGACGTCACCGTTTACCAACTCGCAGCCTCTGCTCGATTACACAGCACGGGGAGCAGCAGTGTTCTTCCTCCCCCTGTGCTGTCTGATATAGCAGAGCTAGATCGGTTGAAGAAGACAGAAGACCAGGATCGTGGAGGGGTGAGAGGGAGTAATAAAGATGGAGTCCCTAAGTGTGTCTGTGTATTTATTTCTAATAATGTATTTTTTCTGTGGTGTCTTTTTTTAACACTTTATTGGAGATTCTTAATGGCCGGGTCAAACTTGGCCTGACATTAAGAGTCTCGGGCTTAATACCAGCTGGTAAAATAAAGCTGGTATTAACCCCTTATTGCCCAGTGCGCCACCCGGCACCAGGGCCGCTGGAAGAATTGGATACAGCGCCAGAAGATGTTGCTTCTATGAAAGCACCATTTTCTGGGGTGGCTACGGACTTCAATTTCGCAGCGGGGGGAGCCCAGAAAGCTTGGGCCACCCTGCGCTGCGGATTCCAATCCCCAGCTGCCCAGTTGTACTTGGTTGGACACAAAAATTGGGCGAAGCCCACGTCATCTTTATTTTTTAATTATTTCATGAAATTCATTAAATAATTAAAATAAAGACTTCCCTATATTTTTGGTTCCCAGCTGGGTACAAATAGGCACCTGGGGGTTGGGGGAAGCCCGTACCGACCTGCTGTACCTGGCAAGCGTACAAAAATATGACGAAGCCAAATTATTTTTTTTGTTTGTTTTTTGGCAATAAACTTTATAAAAAAAAAAGGGCTTCCCTGGATTTTCCATTGCCAGTGAAGGTAACACCAAGCAGTGGGGGTTAGCAGACAGTAGCTGCTTGGACTACCCTTAGCTAGCAATAGAAAATGCAGCGGGAGCCCACACATTTTTTTTTTTTTCATTATTTTTTTAATAATTAAAAAAAATGGGCTTCTCTGCATTTTGATTGCCAGTCAGGTAAAGCCAAGCAGCTGGGGGCTGGGATTCTCCGCAGCCCGCAGCCACTCCTGGAAATGGCGCATTGCTTCTTAGCGCCATTTCCCAGCATGTTACCCGACTCGTCCAGCGGCCCTGAAATTCATTGTGTCACGCCAAATTAGACATGGCCACCATGAATTTCTAGGAAACAGTAAAAAAAAACAATACAAATTTTTTTTTTATTAGAAATATAACAAAAACAACATTTACAGACGCCATCTTTATTATAAAAAGATCTTTAGTCCAATGGGGACAACAAAGTCAACTCTGCTTCATTACTGTGCACAGACAGTGTCCATATAGAGTGAGAAGCAAAGAGACCCATATCAGCTCTGATACATCATTCTGCACAGAGCAATGTAGCAGGCTGACAGTGAGGGGATGATTGCACTTGCGGCTTGCATTGCATCACACCACTCTAAGGACAGGAGCGCCTCAGCTGCATGGAAATAAACACAGCTGACCCGCTGCTGTTGGGAGAGTGTGAGTCGTGATGTGATGTGATGCGATGCGACACTTGCATCACGGCGCACCAGAACCTTTGATGACGTCATACTCAATGACCATTCTGTAGCCAATGCGGTAATACAATATTCACAAGTGACTGGTCACATGAATTTGACATCGTGGAAGGTACTTTTAGCCAGAGGTGCTTACTGGGTGGCGCAGCAATGATCAGACGGACGGAAGCAGAAGCGCTGGGAGGCAGAGTCTGCAGGACGCATTGTGGGACCTGTAAGTATGATCATAATGTTTTTAAATAACATGCTCTTTTTTACAGCCCCTGGACCTGAACTGGACCTGAACTGTAACACTAGCTTCCCAGAAAAGCTCGTGCTCGGGGTCATGTGCACGAACACCATGTGTTCGGTACGGACCCTGAACATTACAGTTCGGGTTCGCCCATCCCTACTCAAGACTATTGGTAAGGTGGCTAGTGGCTTATCATCCAAAAATTTAGCATTTTTTAGCCCAGCCAGATGAGATATGTAACATCACAAGATACTTATAAGTTATAGTTTTGAAAATGGATTATTTGTATATAACATCTGTGAGACTTTATTGTTTCGTTTTAGTGCATGGTGGTGTCCTGATGTTGGAAGACAATCGGATTGGGTATACCTAAGTTCAACATTACCAATGCTTTGTTCCCAAGAAAAGCCACACCTAGAGGTATTTGGCTTTCATTTGGTAGACTGAAGGGTTAGTCATGCAGAACTTCAACATGCCCAGTGCTTTCTTCTCAAGGGAGATAAGCTATAGGTATATGACAGAAACTTTAGACCCACATACACATTAGCATGTAGGCTAAACTTGCCAATATCGACGAGATCCACTGACTGTCTAATGTATATGGGGTCTCCTGACCCTCCCCGCCAAATGATTTTGGAAATTAAAACCTCTCCAGCACGTCGGGTGTCCGATTCTTTTGTAGTCTGTGAGAGAAGCCATCAGAGGAGGAGACTGGTAGTTGATCTCTTAGAACTTATGCACATGCTGCTTTTTTTGCCGCGTTTTTGGGTGCATTTTGTGGCACAAAACTGCATGCATTTCCTTCCCCAGCAAAGTCTATGAGATTTCGGATTTGCTGTGTGCACGTTGCTTTTTTATGGCTGCAGTTTTATGGTGACTACAAAACTGCAGCATGTCAATTCTTTTTGCCTTTTTTCCCTGTGTTTTTCACCCATTCAATTAAAAAAAAATGCGTTGTCAAAAATGCATTCCTTTCATGGGTGCGTTTTTGTGTTTACAGGGTGCAGGGTGGTGAACACAAAATTGCAGCGTGTAGACATGACGCACCCCATGGCTTTGGGGTTCTCGGTCCCAGGCCTTGTATTCACTGGGACGTATCACGAGTGGCCGTTGCCAAGTTCCGTGACCCTGGGGGTCGCTTAAAAAGGGGATTTGTACAAGGGAAAAATAAAAATAAAGTGTTTTTCGTGACACCACTTGCAGTAGGCGGGAATGGGGAAAGCTGCAGCTGCAAAGTCTCTCACTGCTGGGGCTGGTGGTATTGGGCAGCTTGGATATTATGTCTCTCCGCAAGTAGAGCTAAGCCCCAGGGGAAGATGATGGTGGTTGTAGCATGGGGATGCAGAAGTGTAGGAAGAATTCAGACAACACAGGGGCTATGGTTTAACTTGTGCTTTACTCACTGGTTTGGAGTGGCTGCAACCCGGCTTGTGCTAGTTTCTACCAATCCGGTATTCCCTTTGTGCCAGTGTAGTGACCTGGTGAGCTTTACTTCCATACACCCATCTGTAGTTGGTGGGTCCCCGTAGTCTGGAGTGTTTTGGGGGCCCCTCCTGTTGTCACAGCCTGGCCCATATGGCAGGCAGCTTGAACCTCTCTTGGGTCGGACCTCTGTCCCCATTCCCGGGTTCCCTCTTTGCTACTGTGCCCTGGACACTAACGTCGGTGAGGTCCTGAATGGTCCCCTCACCGGGCAGATTTTAACAGGTGAGCTTGCAGCGTCATCCTGAACTAGGGCTCTGTACCCCGCTGGTGCTCGGTCCAGTGAGTACTCGCATCGTACTCTCCCTGGCAACAGTACTCCTTTTACTCAATCAGTTACTTTACACTTTCCATCTGTGTACTGACTTCTGACTGAACGTCTTACTGACTTCATGTCTTCCGACTTACTGTCTAACTGACTTCTGTCTGAGAAGATGTCCATCTCCCATCATTTCACTGACTAGCCCCTCCACCTCCCAGGTTTCTGACTGGTGGATTAGATGAGTCCCAACCAATAGGTGGCCATCCATCAGGTCCATCTCTAGCTTGGTACCCAGTCTAGGGAAAAGGGCGTGGATTTGTGTGTGTGTTGTGGTGTTTACCGCCACTGATCTTCCAGGAATCCGGGGTTAGATGTAGTACCCTGTAGCACCTGATACTCAGGGGCGCCACATTCATTCCCTCATAGAAAACATACGAGCCAAGCCCTCCTGTATGGAGGAGTCACGGAAGATAACTGTCAACTGAACGATCATTCGGCCAGCAGCCATCTAATAAGTATCTGAAAACATATATTCTCAGCCAAAATCAGTCTCTATGATCTGTCCTTTGATCTGTCCTCTGTCCCCCTTGAGGAAGTCGCTACGAAACATGCGCGCGTCGGGGCAGGCGTCGCATAACTGGAGGAGGTTGTGCTCTGTGGCCATTGGTAATTATACCATTGCTTAATATTTCTTCCTATTAACTTTGACATTTTTACTGTGCCGATTCTGACACTTGCTTAATGTTACATAAACTTAAGTATATCTTCCTTTCCCTCTGGCTAATACCATCTGAGCCGTCCTCCTTTTTCTATATCCCACCTGCATTTTTTAGGCCATCGGCTTAGTATTTCGTGGAATTCATGCATGATGTGTTTATAGGGTGTCAGCAGCTGTAACTTTTGCTGATTGTCAGCTGCAAATTTTGCTGATGATAGTTTCAAATTGTGATATAATTGCTGCTATAACCCCTCAGCACTTGACACTTTATTCCATGTCTATATATATATATATTTTTCTACGTCCATATTTATTTATTTATTTAATTAGTATGCCTATGCATAGCCTCTGAATTCCCGTATACTACCCTTTGTCCTATTGTACTATTGTTTGATTAAAATTATGACTTATTAATATTGTTATCATATGATATGTAGGTTTTGACGCCGTTTTTCCAGTTCACAGCTCTGTGTTTTTTATATTTATTTTTATTCAAGTGTGTGTAATTTTACATTAATAAAGATATATTAAGTGACCATATTGTTCGGTTCCTCTTCTTTGGTTCAGTATTTAATCCGAATGGTCCCATTGATCCTATATCCCCACATTTTGGTTATATATCATTGACCTTATATTTAAAATATACTGTAAATATACTAGTAATATAAATGTGGTACGGATTCTATCCTTCTATTATTGGTGTTATGATCTGTCCTTTGTATACATTTGTTTGGATATCATTGGTATATCTCCCGGATTTGTGCATTCCTTAACTAAGAATTAACAAAAACACTAGTGCATGCCCTCATCATCTCCCACCTCGACTACTGCAACTTCATGCACTTCTAACACTCTTGCACCCCTCCCATCTATCCTAAACTCTGCGGTCCGATTAATCCACCTCTCCCCCTGCTATTCCCTGGCCTCGCCACTCTGTCAATCCCTTGATTGGCTTCCCATTGCTGAAAAACTACAGTTTAAAACACTAACCATGCCATACAAAGCCATCTGTCTCATCTATATATCTGTGACCTAGTCTCCCGGTACCTACACGCACGCAACCTCAGATCCTCACAAGATCTCCTTTTCCACTCTTCTCTTATCTCCTCTTCCCACAATCGCATAGAAGATTTCTCCCGTGCCTCCCCCATACTCTGGAATGCTCTATCTCAGGATATCAGACTCTCAGCTACCGTAGAAAGCTTCAAAAGGAACCTGAGGACCCACCTCTTCTGACAAGCTTACAACCCCCAATAACTCTCAGACCAGTACACCACTGCGCAAACAGCTCTGTCCTCACCTACTGTCCCCTCACCAATCCCCTGTAGTCTATGAGCCCACTCAGGCAGGGCCCTCTCTCCTCCTGTACCAGTCTGTGCCTTGTATTGTTCATGATTATTGTACCTGTTTTTATGTATACCCTTTTCACTTGTAAAGTGCCATGAAATAAATGGCGCTATAATAATAAATAATAATATAAAAGTGGGTCACGGTATCAGTCTATGGACTTTTCTATGCTTGTATGGAAATCATAATAATATCATAGGTTAAAGGCTTGAAAAGATTATTACCATTTATTTTTCAGGTCTACATAATTCATTCTGACATCACTGAAAAATCAACCTGTACAAAATCTATCATCTATTACATGTTCTACGAAAGGCCATAAAAGTAAAGAAAAGTGTCCTCTAAGCATTGTTCATTTCACCTTCTCTGATGATCAGATACATGGAAGTGGACAGAGTTCAAAGCTTTGTCAGAGATGAGCTGGATCATTTAGTTTATCTGTACAAACAGTAGATAAGACCGTGTGTATTTATGGTGGACAATCTTGACAGCTTATCTGCAGAGGGAATTTTGTAATGCGGAACAAATCTACACGAGGGAACATTTTACATTTCAACTTTTCAATAGTTCATGTCTAGATTCGTTTCATGTAGTTTCTCTTAATAAAAATAATAAAGCATTGTAAAAAGAAATAAAAAAAAAATACATCTGTTTTTTCAATTAAGCTCCATTCATTTGGCATCAATACGGTACTTCTATTTTTCACAGGATGAATGATGGATATGACAGAAGCATTTTATAATCGATCTTGGCAACTTATAATGAGTTTGTCAGGATAGATTTTGTTATTCTGACGGTAAAGGAATATAGAAAGATGATGAAGTAAAACAATAACATGAGTGTGAACAGAGATTTTATAGGCATTGTCTCTTTTTGACTTTACTTTTTGTTAGAAAGTCATCCAGTAAAAAGATGATTCTAGAGTGTTCTGCTTGTATGGAGAAACTATTAAATTCCTGTAAAGTAACCAAAGGAAAATGAACATCTCTTATAGCAAGGATGTATGGCACACAATAAAACTTGTACTAACATGGTATTGGTACTCAAGTGGTGTCTAAACAATGAAATTCTCATATACACTCATGTAGAATAGCTCAATATATCCTAGATGCTGCTGTTCAAGTCTAAAGGCCGCTTTACATGCAACGGCATCGCTAACGAGATGTCTCTGGGGTCACGGAATTCGTGACACACATCCGGCCTCATTAGTGACGTCGTTGTGTGTGACACTTACGAGCGACGATCCCAAATAGTCACCAAATCGTTGATTGTTGACACGTCGTTCATTTTCAAAATATCGTTGCTCGTTCTGGACGAAGGTTGTTCGTCGTTCCTGAGGCAGCACACATCGCTACGTGTGACACCCCAGGAACGACAGTGTTCCTGCGTCCTCCGGCAACGAAGTGGGAGTGATGTTTATGAGGCTGCTCTCCGCCCCTCCGCTTCTATTGGTGGCCCGCTGTGTGACGTCGCTGTGACGCTGCATGAACCGCCCCCTTAGAAAAGAGTTTGTTCGCCGGCCACAGCCACATCGTTAGGATGGTACATTCGTGTGATGCGCACTACTGATATTGTTCGCCATGGGCAGCGATTTGCCCATGACGCGCAAACGACAGGGGCGGGTGCGATCGCTAGCGATGTCGCAGCGTGTAAAGCGGCCTTTATTCTATTAAGTGATACAAATACTACTCACATATGAGACACATGGAGCGCACACTGCTCATAAATCAGACACATGCAGAACATACCGCTCACAAATCAGACTCATGGAGCATACACTGCTCACATATCAGACACATTGAGCATATACTGCTCACATATCAGACACATGGAGCATATACTGCTCACATATCAGACACATGTAGCACACATACACCACTCACATATCACTCACAGGCACACCACTCACATATCAGACACATGCAGCACACACCACTCACGTAGCAGACACATACAGCACACACCACTCACATATCAGACACTTACAGGCACAACACTCACATATCAGACACATACAGTATAGCACACATAATCCACTCACATATCAGACACATACAGTACATATATATCACTCACATATGAGACACATGCAGTATACATATAGCACTGACACATCACAAACTTTTTCAAGTCTCCCAAGAAGGCTTTGTCTCCCTCAAAAGACAAATACAAAAGAGAACAGGATAATGCAGAGAATCTCCATGGGTAATCGTTTCAACACTGCAGCTGGAATTGCTGGCCAGTTCAGCACTGAACAGGTAAGGATCTGTGTCGTCATACAGTGTCATGACGTTTAAGAGCAGTTGGACTGAAAGCCCACTCTGAAGTGAGCAAACCTCTCATTAGCAGAAAGAATCAAAAGCATAGACTCACCTTTGGGGAGGAGCATGTTGTGTGGTCAGAGCAGTAGTGGTCCAAAGTTCATTTTAGGCTGGAAACACATCTATGCGAGTAAAATCGGTCCGACTGGGCTGAAAAAAACTCGGCTGATTTTAGTTCACGTTAGGTGCGAGTGCAACGCAAGTGCGATGCTATTTCTGAATAAATTAATGATTTTACTAGCGTGTGTAATGCGTGTGTAATGCGTGTGTAATGCGTATTTTTTACTATGTCATCTGCCATTCAGCGCTGCTACATGGTCGCTGACAGCAGACACAGACAGCCATGTAGCAGAGCTGAATGGCAGATGACAGCAGACACAGACAGAGCCACACAATCAGAATGAACTCGGGTGAACTTCACCCGACTTCATTGTCATGCTGCGGCTCTGTCTGTGCCGCATCCTGATTAGCGGTCACCAGTGAAGGGCTCACCGGTGACCACTAATCCCCCGAGTGACTGAAGTTACCAGCCCTCTCTCATACTCACCGATCCCCGGCGCCGCGCTGCACGGCATTCACACTGCTGCGGCGGCTTTTACTATTTTGAAAAAGCCGGCCGCTCATTAAACAATCTCGTATTCCCTGCTTTCCCCGCCCACAGGCGCCTATGATTGGTTGTAGTGAGACACGCCCCCACGCTGAGTGACAGGTGTCTCACTGCACCCAATCACAGCAGCCGGTGGGCGGGTCTATACTGTGCAGTGAAATAAATAATTAAATAATTAAAAAAAATGGCATGCGGTCCCCCCCAATTTTAAAACCAGCCAGATAAAGCCATACGGCTGAAGGCTGGTATTCTCAGGATGGGGAGCTCCACGTTATGGGGAGCCCCCCAGCCTAACAATATCAGCCAGCAGCCACCCAGAATTGCCGCATACATTATATGCGACAGTTCTGGGACTGTACCCGGCTCTTCCCGATTTGCCCTGGTGCGTTGGCAAATCGGGGTAATAAGGAGTTAATGGCAGCCCATAGCTGCCACTAAATCCTAGATTAATCATGTCAGGCGTCTATGAGACACCCTCCATGATTAATCTGTAAGTTACAGTAAATAAACACACACACACATGAAAAAATCCTTTATTAGAAATAAAAAACACAAACACATTCCCTCATTACCAATTTAATAAGCCCCAAAAAGCCCTCCATATACGGCGTACGTATTTAGAAAATCGGATGTCACTAGGATGGTGTGAGTGCCGTCCCGTGACATCCGATTTTTTACACGCTCCCATAGACTTGCATTGGAGAAACTCGCAGTAGAAACTCGCAAAAAAGCAGCATGCTGCGATTTTTTTCTCAGTCCGATTCGGACTGAGAAAAAAATCGCAGATGAGAGCTGAATCATTCACTAACATGTGTCCGATTCCAATGCGAGATTTTCTCGCATTGCTCTACTGCGAGAAACTCGCAAGTGAGAAGCGGCCCTAAGTGATGAAAGCAGTTTAATTTACTTGGGTTTGATGGGAAACATTATGTTCGCCGACAAACTGTGGAAAGACAACCCAAAGTGTGTTAAGAAGTCAGTGGAAGGTGGTGGAGGAAGTGTCATGGGTTGCGGAATGTTTTCTGCAGCAGGAGTTGGCCCTCTCATACAGCTACATAGCAGAGTGAATGCAAGTGTGTATCAGAATCTTCTTCAACAACACACGGTTCCTTACTTGTGTTCATCACTCAATCAGCCAACAATTTTCATGCAGCCAATGCCCCCTGTCACGCAGCAAAACGGGTAAAGCAGTTCCTTGAAACCAAAACATTGAAACAATGAAATGGCCAGCCCAGAGTACTGATCGAAACACTATAGAAAACATCTGGAAATTCTTGGTGACAAAGTTATGGCCAAGAAACCCACAACAGTCAAAGAACTGTGGAAGAGACTGGGAGAAGAGTGGACCAAAATCACACCAGAGCAGTGTGAGAGACTAGTGATGTTCTATGTCTGTAGATGTGCTGAAGTAATTGAAAGCAAAGGTTTGTACATTTCCTACTGATTGGTGACTGTTGTTACCTTCAGATAATTTAGTTATAATTGTTCTCTGTGCTACAGTCATTGTTGTTCTCTAATTATGATCATCACATTTTGGTCAAAATATAGGTTTTATATTGATAAACTTTAGATCTTTTGTAAAACACTTTTCTAGTAGCAGGGTGTACCCCTTACAAAAAACCTTCAAATGTTGAGCAATGTAGAATACATTATTTCTGAAAACAGAAAGAGATCATAGATTGTTGTCTAATTTTGATCTCCAGAGTATACTAAACCACTCACATATCAGACACATGCAGCACACACATTGCTCACATATCAGACACATACAGCACACACATTACTCACATATCAGACACATGCAGCACACACATTGCTCACATATC
Organism: Anomaloglossus baeobatrachus; assembly: GCF_048569485.1. NCBI lineage: Eukaryota > Metazoa > Chordata > Amphibia > Anura > Aromobatidae > Anomaloglossus > Anomaloglossus baeobatrachus. The sequence goes on along the minus strand of NC_134353.1, from coordinate 599,163,578 downwards.
AGACACATACAGCACACACATTACTCACATATCAGACACATGCAGCACACACATTGCTCACATATCAGACACATGCAGCACACACATTGCTCACATATCAGACACATGCAGCACACACATTGCTCACATATCAGACACATACAGCACACACATTACTCACATATCAGACACATGCAGCACACACATTGCTCACATATCAGACACATGCAGCACACACATTGCTCACATATCAGACACATACAGCACACACATTACTCACATATCAGACACATGCAGCACACACATTGCTCACATATCAGACACATACAGCACACACATTACTCACATATCAGACACATGCAGCACACACATTGCTCACATATCAGACACATACAGCACACACATTACTCACATATCAGACACATGCAGCACACACATTGCTCACATATCAGACACATACAGCACACACATTACTCACATATCAGACACATGCAGCACACACATTGCTCACATATCAGACACATGCAGCACACACATTGCTCACATATCAGACACGCCACTCATATATCAAACACATGCTGCACACACTTGATTCACATATTAAACACATACAGCACACACATTACTCACATATCAGACACATACAGCACACACATTACTCACATATCAGACAATACAGTGCACACATCAGTCACATATCAGACACATACAGCACGCATATACCTCTCACAAATAAGACACATGCAGCACACACATCATTCACATATCAGACACACCACCCATGTATCAGACACACACAGTCACACCACTCACATATCAGATACATTCAGCACACACTTCATTCACATATGAAACACATACAGCACACACATTACTCACATATTATTATTATTATTGTTTATTTATAGAGCACCATTGATTCCATGGTGCTGTACATGAGGGGGTTACATACAGAATACATGTACACGTTACAATAGACAGACTAGCACAGGGGGAAGAGGGCCCTGCCCTTGCGGGCTTACATCCTAAAGGATTTTGGGGAGGAGACAGTAGGTGGGGTGTAGGTGGGGCGGCAGCTCCGCACGGTGGTGGGGCGGCAGCTCCGCACGGTGGTGGGGCGGCAGCTCCGCACGGTGGTGGGGCGGCAGCTCCGCACGGTGGTGGGGCGGCAGCTCCGCACGGTGGTGGGGCGGCAGCTCCGCACGGTGGTGGGGCGGCAGCTCCGCACGGTGGTGGGGCGGCAGCTCCGCACGGTGGTGGGGCGGCAGCTCCGCACGGTGGTGGGGCGGCAGCTCCGCACGGTGGTGAAGTAGTGAGGTCATTGAAGGTTATAGGCATTTCTGAACAGATGAGTCTTTAGGTTCCGTTTGAAGCTTGCGAGTGTAGTAGATAGTCTGACGTGTTGAGGCAGTGAGTTCCAGGAGACTGGGGATGCTCGGGAGAAGTCTTGGAGTCGGTTGCATGAGGAGCGAATGAGAGAGGAGGATAGAAGGAGATCTTGGGAGGACCGGAGGTTACGTTTTGGAGTGTAGCGAGAGATTAGTTCAGAGATATATGGAGGAGACAGATTATGGATAGCTTTGTAGGTCAGTGTTAGTAATTTGAATTGGATACGGTGGAAGATTGGGAGCCAGTGGAGGGACTTGCAGAGAGGAGACGCGGGGTGGTATTGAGGAGAGAGGTGGATCAGTCGGGCAGCAGAGTTAAGGATGGACTGGAGAGGGGCAAGTGTGTTAGCAGGGAGACCACAGAGGAGGATGTTGCAGTAGTCGATGCGGGAGATTATGAGGGCGTGCACTAGAATTTTTGTAGATTGGGGATTGAGAAAAGGGCGGATTCTGGAGATACTTTTGAGTTGAAAACGGCAGGAGGTGGTGAGGGATTGGATGTGCGGTATGAAGGACAGGGCAGAGTCAAAGGTCACTCCGAGGCACCGAACTTTGGGTGCTGGGGAGAGCGTGATGTTATTAATTGTAATGGATAGATCAGGTGGAGAGTGCAGGGGAGATGGAGGAAAGATGATCAGTTCAGTTTTGGCCATATTGAGCTTTAGGAAGCGAGAGGAAAAGAAGGAAGATATAGCAGATAGGCACTCTGGGATTCTGGACAGCAGAGATGTGACATCTGGACCAGAGAGGTAGATCTGAGTGTCATCAGCATATAGGTGGTACTGGAAGCCATGGGACTTTATGAGTTGTCCCAGGCCAAATGTATAGATAGAAAAAAGTAAGGGTCCCAGGACAGAGCCTTGAGGGACACCAACAGAGAGAGAACGGGATGAAGAGGTTGTGTGGGAATGGGAGACACTAAAAGTGCGGTTGGAGAGGTATGAAGAGATCCAAGAGAGAGCGAGGTCTCTGACACCAAGGGAAGAGAGGATCTGTAGTAGCAGGGAGTGGTCAACAGTGTCAAAGGCTGAGGATAGGTCTAGGAGTAGGAGTACAGAGAAGTGGTTGTTAGCTTTGGCGGTAAGTAAGTCATTTGTGATTTTAGTCAGGGCAGTTTCAGTGGAATGATGTGGACGGAAGCCGGACTGTAGGTTGTCAAAACATATATGACAAATGCAACACACACAGCTCTCACATATCAGACACATGCAGTTGACATGTTATATACTTTAATCACTAATCGATTGGACAGATGTGTGTAACTTTTGATGTGCATCATTTTACCAACATCAATTAAAGGGATGTCCACTACCATACTCAGAATTGCTATATAAAATAAAAACAGCCTATACTTGCCAGCAGAGCCGGCACCATTCCAGTGACTGCGGTGCTGGGGCTCGCATGACGTTGTTATGCCACGTGAGCCCTGCAGTCAATCTGCAGCTGTTTCCCTCTCAAATCCTTGGGACTAAACTGTTTAAAAGAACTGAAGTCCTTAGTGATTGATACCTTTTAATGGCTAACTGAAAAGATGGTAATAATAGCAAGCTTTCGAGACTGCTCAGGTCTCTTCTTCAGGCTCAAGAAGAGACCTGAGCAGTCTTGAAAGCTTGCTTTTACCATCTTTTCAGTTAGCCATTAAAAGGTATCAACCACTGAGGACATCAGTTCTTTTAAACAATTTTTTCTCTCTATTGGCTAACACGGTACAAAGATATACTTTACCTGGGACTAAACTGACATATAGAGAAAGTCAGAGCAGCAGCAGCTCTCACTTCTTACAGATGTCAATTTCCTCTGAAGGAAGTGAGAGTGAAGCAGGCACTGAGTGGATGCATGGCTCATGTGGCATAACATCACTCCAGCCCCAGGAGACCTGCCGCTGATGTTGTAGGAATGGCGCCAGCATCAGAGGTTAGTACAGGCTGCTGTTATTTTACATTTAGGTATATAGCAATTGAGACGGGATTGTCTGCATATTAGACATCCCCCTTTAAGGCCAATTTACATTAGCTGATAATTATCCGTTATAATCAGGAATCAGCGACAGTTGCAGAGACTGTATAGGGACAGGTGAAGATACTATGGACAGGTGTCCAATCTACCCCTGTAACTAGCTACAGGGCCCTCAGGATATCTGCACATTCTCTCATCACTAAGTGCCATAGCTTTTTTTTTATGTTTTGTTTTTTTTTTCTGAATGAGCCATTTTAGGGCTTGCTTGGTTTTTTTTTTGTTGGACAGTGTGATGTTTTCATCCCTACCATTTTTTTCTTTTTTTTACATATGATATATTGATCACTTTTTATTAGATTTTTGTGTCAGTATGATCCCAGTTTTACACCGGGTTGTTCCAAACACAAATACCAATTATGTGTACTTTTTCCTTTATAGTAATGGCTGTATGTTGAGTTACTTAGAGGGTACACCAAATTTACACTATTACACAAGCTCTACACTGACTACTCTACAGTGTATCAAAGTGTCATATCTGGCCTCGATTCCTTAGGCCCCATACTGTTACATCACTGGACGGAAACCAGATTACTCTGGCTCCGCCCCAGTTGACTTTTCCGAATTCAGGTGATTGATAGGTCTCTGTCTATGTACATGGGAGGGACAGACCCATCAATCACCTGTAACCACCATACAAGCTGAGGAGGCCCTATACAGGGGAGATACCTGTGATGTTACTGAAGTCACATGGGGGGCTAAAACATAACATTAAAAATAAAAGCAATCTAAAAAATATAAGGTTGAATTACTTCCCTGTCCTAATCCAAAAGTATGGGAATTGGGAAAAAAAAACAAACAAAAAACGATTCAATATTATTGCATCCATAACAGTCTAATCTATTAAAATATTAAATTGTTTAAACCATAGGATAAGCACTATAAAAAATGCCATTCTCCTGTCATGGCCACTATACCCTCCCCACCACCAAAATACAATTTAAAACAATGAAGATGTCCCAAAATGGCTAAAGCTTGGCACACAAAACAAGCTCTCTTACAACTCCATCAATGAAAAACTAAAAAACATATGGCTCTCTAAAATGATATGGTAAAAGGAATAGTGTCATTCAAAAGTATAATTCCACCCACAAAAAACAAGCCCTCATATGGTTTTAGTTAGGGAAAAATAAAAATGTTAAAGCTCATGGAAGAGGAGGTAAAGATCAAAGTGCAACAACAAAAGTTGGCATAGGCTTTACATCAAGCAGCAATGGCTCATTCAGACATCCGATTTTTTTGCATATCAATGGTATCCATTATTTCCATGCTTAGCACTCATCCCTTTAAAAGTCTATGGGGACATTTATGTCCGGGATTTTTTTTTCCATCCAAGGCGTCGTATCAAAATTGGCAATACAAATCTATGGGTCTATCAAGAAAAAAAAATAAAAAAAAATCAGACAGCACTTAGCGGACATCGAAATGAGGACAGATTTTCATGGACTGTCAGAGCGAAGGGGGGAATTATTTTTGCTTGGAAGGTTTTGTGCTGGTATAGAAAAAAAAAAAAAAGGAAGGAAGAAGCCAGAAAGAACTACGCATTATCCTTGGGTAAGTTAATCATTTCTATACATTCTACTTACTCATGCAAATTCATAAAGTGTGAGCACATGTGACACGTTTTCAGGTTTTATGACTATACATTCATGTCACTTTAGCCTACAAAATCTATAGCAGTAGGTAAAAGTATGCAGAACTGTTTTTTTCATTGGTTAAGTTAAAAGCACCACTCCAGTGTTTTTTGTTTTCTTTTATTTCAGTACTGGAGTGGAGCTTTAAATCTAAGGGGCCCTTTGCACACTAAAACATCGCAGGTGCGATGTCGGTGGGGTCAAATCGAAAGTGACGCACTTCCGGTGTCGCTCTCGACATCATAGTGTGTAAATCGTTTTACCTACGATTACCGAGCGCAAAAGCGTCGGTATCGTATGATCGGTGTAGTGTCGGTCATTTTCATTATTTTGGCTGCAGCTACGGTACGATGTTGTTCCTCGTTCCTGCGGCAGCACACATCGCTGTGTATGAAGTCGCAGGAGCGAGGAACATCTACCTGCGTCCCGTCTGCAATGAGGAAGGAAGGAGGTGGGAGGGATGTTTACGTCCCGCTCATCTCCGCCCCTCCGCTTCTATTGGCCGCCTGCAGTGTGACGTCGCTGTGATGCCACACGACCCGCCCCCTTAGGAAGGAGGCGGGTTGCCGGCCAAAGCGACGTCGCAGGGCAGGTAAGTGCATGTGAAGCTGCCGTAGCAATAATATTCGCTACAGCAGCTATCACAAAATATCGCAGCTTCGACGGCGGCGGGGACTATCGCGCTCGGCATCGCAGCATCGGCTTGCAATGTCGTAGTGTGCAAAGGGCCCCTAAATCCGCTGCCCCGTCTTATACTCATCTTCCGGCATCTTCATCTATTTTCACCGACATTCCCGTCAGTGTCAGGCAGTTGTGGCACACCAGTAGCTCGAGTGTTTCATGGAGCGCTTGGGCGGTCACAACTCAATGTAAGTCTATGACAGACTCGTTCTGGCTCTCATAGACTTGTATTAAGCGCTTATGATGTAATGTAACTTCTGTCCAGTCAGAAGTCATGGGCACAAGATGGCTCCATAGGACTGGAATTCTGCTGAAAAGAGGTGAAGACACCAGAGTCATGTCCAAATTATTGCATGAAACTCTATGACAAAGGCTCTGGGTCAAAGCCGAAAACTATTTTGCGTGTTTTAAGAATTTTCCAATACAGGAATGATGCCCACAATTTTTGAGACTTCTTCTAGGCCCCTTACACACATGCGCATAAATGCAAGTGTGGCATAGTCCGTTTTGACCATCAGTGTGTAGTACACCAGATCTGTCATAGTCCACAAATTAAAACCTGAAAAAAAAACCCCACACAAAACATACAGAGAAATAAAATAAGACACTTTCCCTAGTTCACCACTTTATTTAAAAATTAAATAAACTCCCAAACAGTTTAAACATAGCCCAGTGAACAAAGTCTATGGAGCATCCTTCTGACACTCCATACTTTGTTAATGTCCACTTCCGAGTCCTGCTGTGGAGCGCAAATACAGACCACACTAAAGAGTGATGACAGCAGTAACATTACTGCTCTTTAGCATCACAGAATCATGAACAGTGCAGCATGATCTGGCGACTCTTAAGAGCAGTAACACTACTGCGGTCACCACTCTTCAGTATCACCGGGTCTCGTGCAGGGCAGCATGACTCGGAAGCGGCAATTAGCAAAGTCTTTGGAATGTCAGAACGACACTCCATAGACTTTGTTTGTCAGACCTGTGTGGGAGGAGTTATTATTTTTTTTTGTAATAAAGTGGTGAATGAGGATAAAAGTGCGTTTTATTTTTCTGTAATTACAGTGCCTTGCGAAAGTATTTGGCCCCCTTGAATTTTTCAACCTTTTCCCACATTTCAGGCTTCAAACATAAGATAAAAATGTTAATGTTATGGTGAAGAATGAACAACAAGTGGGACACAATTGTGAAGTTGAACGAAGTTTATTGCTTATTTTTTTTTTTTTAAATAATAAATAACTGTAAAGTGGGGCGTGTAATATTATTTGTCCCCTTTACTTTCAGTGCAGCAAACTCACTCCAGAATTTCATTGAGGATCTCTGAATGATCCATAGTGGTCCTAAATGACTGATGATAATAAACAACATAATCCACCTGTGTGTAATCTAGTCTCCTTATAAATTCACCTGCTCTGTGATAGTCTCAGTGTTCTGTTTAAGCACAGAGAGCATCTTGAAGACCAAGGAACACAACAGGCAGGTCCGTGATACTGTTGTGGAGAAGTTTAAAGCCAGATTTGGTTAGAAAAACATTTCCACAACTTTAAACATCAAAAAGAGCACTGTGCAAGCAATTATATTGAAATGGAAGGAGCATCATACCACTGCAAATCTACCAAGACCCAGTCATCCATCCAAACTTTCATCTCAAACAAGGAGAAGACTGATCAGAGATGCAGCCGAGAGGCCCATGATCACTCTGGATGAACTGCAAAGATCTACAGCTGAGGTGGAAGAGTCTGTCCATAGGACAACAATCAGTCGTACACTGCACAAATCTGGCATTTATGGAAGAGTGGCAAAAAGAAAGCCATTTGTCAAAGATATCCATAAAAATTGTTGTTTAAAGTTTGCCACAAGCCACCTGGGAAACACACTAAACATGTGGAAGAAAGTGCTCTGGTCAGATGAAACCAAAATCGAACTATTTGGGCACAATGCCAAACAATATGTTTGGTGTAAAAGCAACACAGCTTATCACCCTGAACACACCATCCCCACTGTCAAACATGGTGTTGTCCGCATCATGGTTTGGGCCTGCTGCTCTTCAGAAGGGACAGGGAAGATGGTTAAAATTGATGGGAAGATGGATGGAGCCAAATACAGGACCATTCTTGAAAATCTGTTGGGAGTCTGCAAAAGACCTGAGACTGGGACGCAGATTTGTCTTCCAACAAGACAATGATCCCAAACAAAGCAAAATCTACAATGGAATGGTTCACAAATAAACGTATCCAGGTGTTAGAATGGCCAAGTCAAACTTGCAGGGTGGATTTGATTTAAATCTAACTGATTTAAATCACGATTTAAATCACTAGTCAGTAAGGCTTGATTTAAATCAGTGATTTAAATCAAAGTTTCTACCTAAACTAGTTCTTGCTACTTTAGCATGCAAGTAGATGAAGATTTTTAGAATCACTTTTTATATTACTTTTTTCTCCCCAGTTTAATGGGTTAATCATTCATATTTGGACACCACTGTTCTGTTGTACTTAGGAAGGAGAAAAATAATCCTGACCTTAATAACAATTTAAATAGATTTATTCAACTGAAACAATAACAACATTACAGCATAAGTTATTTGCTTAAACAAACATCCATGTTTGTTAACTAATTTGGCTAAACAAAATATATATATTTTAAGAAACTTAGGCTGTCAGCCCAGCCAACACATAAAAAACTTAAATACTACTGTCCCTGCTGTCCTCTGTAGCTCACTTGTCGTCATCTTCATCATCATCTTCTTCTTTGTTCCTATTCATAATCTGGAAAAGAAAAACAAGCTTTCCTGCTTTATTGGTCCCAACCGATTTCTCAATTTAGAATGAATGAGTCCAAAGGAAGAGAATATTCTTTCAACGCCTGAAGAAGAAGCTACTGCTGTTAAAAGTGAAATCATTACTTGAACAGTCTCTAAATCCAAGCGCTTAAGTGACTTCCACCAGTTTACTGGTGTGACCTTCCTTAAAATATCTTCAGCAAACATATATTTCTTGAATGGTTCCCCCTTAGCTCTGAAGTTTATTATAGTTGGCATTAAAGATGGATGATTGCTGGATACCCATGTCATAGCTAACTCCTCTTCCTCAGCACTTAGGTTTTGACCCTGATATTGGATATTGACAATATTTGCCAAAAAATGAGCTGGAGTCAGTGCTTGTCCCATTCGTTTGTTTACGGCTTGTAATTTAATTCTGTCCATGTGTAGTTCTGTTTTTAAGTGTTCACTCAGTTCCTTCCAAATTTCAACAGCATCCGCAATAAAACAGCTATTTTTCTGTATTTTGTTTAACGCTTGAGAGATGGGTTTCAGGAAGCTCAGGATATGTTCAACATTTCTCTTAAGCCCAATGTTGAGGATTTTGGCCGTGACAGTGCCATCTATTTTATCTCGATTTTCTTCACAAAGTGTCATCAGAATAGGCCAGTTTTTGATATACTGCTCAAAACAGTCCACCGCAGAGTTCCATCTAACATCTTGTGGGAGCGTTAGCTTGGTTCCACCCATCTTTTTCAGAGCTGCTGCAGCAAAATGATTATTACGGAAGTATTTAGCAATTTCAACAACATTAGCTTTATTTCTGGAACACTTAAGTCTTTGGCTAAGAGGTGCAGCAAATGAGCACTGCAACCATATGTTATATTCCCTCCCTGCTCTTCTAAATCTCTTCTCATCTTGGATACGTTTGCAGCATTGTCAGTGACCAAACTGCGTACTAGACATTTGAATTTTTGTTCACATGTCGTTATAGTTTTTACTGCCACTTCTTGTAAGTATTCTGCTGTGTGTGCATTTCGTGACGTATCAGTTGTTTGTGCAAGGAAGACTTTACCTTCTTCTGTTATACAAGCACATACAATAGGATCATTGTGGACATTACTCCACCCATCAATACTTAGGTTAACAATTTTACCCTCCAGAGCTGTTGCACATTGCTCCATTTCTCTGTCATACACTTGATCCAGCAGTTTCCCTGCAACATCAGCTCTGCTGGGTGGACTGTATCCTGGTCTCAGTGACTGAACCATATTAATGAAATGTGGGTTCTCAATCAGACGGAAAGAAGAGTTCGTTGCATAAATAAACTGGACAATTTTTTCATAATCAACTCTTTTTCTAATCTGCTAGTTCTTATCACAAACCTATCTATAGTGGTTCCAGGAGGTAAAGGTTTTTTCTTCCTTTTGGGTGATGGTGATATGTGGCTGTGGGTGTCTGATGATGATGATGCTGCTGCTAATGAAGCACTATCCTGGATGGATAACTCTGAAACTGTAGAACAGGATGATGGTGATCTTGGAGGTGGATAGTTTCCAGAATCCATGAATTCCCCTAAACAAAAGTCAATGCTGTTATTTTTTTGTTTATTATACAATTTCTGCTTATTGTACACAACACATCACTGCCCCTGCCCCAAAAGGAATATTTGTTTTTTTTCATAACTGTACCAAATGACAGTAACATGCAGTAATAATAAGAAATATAATTTTTCTCACACATGACAGTTCAGTCTTTAGAAATAGGATTCAATAAAAATGTTTACCAACCTGAAGATCCTGCCTGTTCAGAAGTGTTTCATCTTCATCACCGCACTTCTCATGATGTTGCCTCATTCGCGCCACCAGGCCTTGCATCTCTTTGTTGCATCGTTTGCATTTTGCACGCATGCCTGCCTTACCGATAGGCGAAGAAGCTTCATTAAAATATTCCCAAACTGGGTCTCTCTTACGGCCTGCTGCCATTATAAGGAAAGAATGTAATAAACCTCAGATCGTACACGCAAACAGATCCAGACTTGTCTGTCTGTGGCTATGCTGCAGTATTGTGCTCAAAGTTTCACTTTCATTTTCTTGTCTGCTTGCCCTTCCTCCTCCTCACACTTAGATTCACATTCTTCTTGTGTTGTGCAGATCTATTCTACTCCAAACAATCAGAAACATATTGTCTAACTTCTTGGACTTGGCACTGAAGGGGTTGATTCTGTATTCATAGGTTTGTAGAACAATAGGATTAAGGTCTTTTTCTCAACTCTGTTCATATTGTAATATTTTTGCCGTGAAGAAGAGGCTTGGACCTCTGCAAAGTCAAATTCAGTTTTGAGAACTGCGTAAGTAAAGCGAGCGTCTGTGATAATATAGGAGAGAAACTGCCCACTAATCCTACAGAAACCTCTGGAAGAGCATGGCATTGTGAATGTTACACATATACAGCCTTTATTCTACCGAGTTAAACAACTCAGCTTTATCTCATGATGGAAGAAAAGCAGTTTATTAAAAAAAATCCGATTTTTTTTATTTTTTTTAAAAAAAACATTGATTTTTATCCACCCTGAATCAAAGTCTAGACCTGAATCCAATCGAGAATCTGAGGAAAGAGCTGAAAACTACTGTTTATAAACACTCGCCATCCAACCTCATTCAGCTCGAGCTATTTGCAAAGGAAGAATGGGCATGAATGTCAATCTCTCAATGTGCAAAACTGATAGACACATACCCCAAGCAACTTGCAGCTGTAATCGCAGCAAAAGGTGGCACTACAAAGTATTAACTTAAAGGGGCCGAATAATATTGCACGCCCCAGTTTTCAGTTATTAATTTTAAAAAAAGTTTAAAATAAAGATAAAAATGTTATGTTTGAAGCCTGAAATGTGGGAAAAGGTTGAAAAATGCAAGCAAGCAAGCTGAATACTTTCGCAAGGCACTGTATATGTTTTGTTTATAGTTTGTTTTTTTAGGTTTCAATTTGTGGACTAAGACAAATTCAGTTGACCATGCCAGACCTTGACATATAGCACCACCAGATTTTTTTTTTTATCTCCCAGCAACATGGTCGCCATTTCTGTTTGAAACCTTAAAGTGGTTACCAGTTACATTGTTTCACTATTTTGTTGAGCTCAGTTCACTCGGTTGGTCATTCCCCATCTGCCTTGTGACTGATGTAAAGACAGACATGAGAGCTAGCTGAGCTAATCAATGGAGCCAGGAAGCTGACACCCATTAAATCCCATCACAAGTCACTTGCTAGCACAGAGTTGAAAGTAGTTTTTTGTGTTGGAGTCAACCTAGAAGTAGAGAGGACTAGGTCTGAGCTTGGGACATGTCTTGATTGTAATTGTGACAAATGCCTGTATTCCCCCAATTTCGGCTACTGTCCAATATACTTTTGTTCTTTTTTTGAAGAAATGGTCAGCGAGGATGCAGACCAGACTATGTGCCTGTGTGAGCCACACGTGTTCTCATGAGAACCATACTGGGACATCTCCATGTTTTTTACAGCAACACAGACGGAAAAAGTCAATATACTAGTCTATGGTCAGAGTAAAGGGGCAAAACACGTACAGTGTGACATGTACCAGAGCAAAATGCATCAATTATTTGTATCTATTTTAAAGATGATAGATATAGTGAGTTGGGGGGGGGGGGTAATATTTGATCCCTTGCTGATTTTGTCTCACTGCCAAAGACATGAACAGTCTATGATTTTAAACGTTAAAATTAACCTAACAGTGAGAGATAGAATATCCAAAATAAAATCCAGAAAGTCAAATTATATAAATTCTATCTACATTGGTCTAGTGGCATGATTGTCATTTGGGCTGCGAGAGGTCATAGGTTTGAATTCTGGCTCATGGCCTCTGGCAGGCTGTTGGGCTGTGACCAATGGTTTGCTCCAATGTTGGGAGCCACCTACATGTGTTTCTTTGAAGACCGAGCCTAGGTGTTGTCTTTATCTACAGATTTTGAAATTTAACATGACGTAGCAAATTTAAGGTGCCAAATCGTGATTATACAAACCATCAGAAGGTTTTTGCATGAAATTGGGCAGCTATAGACGTCTAACTACGTGTTTCATTGGGTTCACACCACCATTCTTAAAAGCCATTTTGGTGCAGAGGAAGAAGGTAACAGAGGTCTGTCCTTTTCAATTAAGAGTCCTGCTTTTGTCTTTGATGCAATGATAGCGAGAGATTGGTCTGGAGACCACACTATACTATTAAAAGGCCCGCACAAGGCACTTGAAATTATCTGATACATTTTTTTTCCTTCATAGTAATGCCAGCCAGCATGTTGTTAGTGCCACTGTGAGCAGCTTGTATGGCCTAAATATGTTCCCTTTCTTGCCAGCACCTCAACTTGTGCCAGATGTGCCTTATGGTAAGCGTTAGGATTCAGTGACCGAGGAGGATCAAAAATGCAGAAACCCAAAAAGTAACCAGAGTGGCTGGAACCTTAACGGACTGCAGACCTTAACCTGACAAACAACTAGAAGTAGCCGTGGGACGAGCCTGCGATGACCTAGTAGCCTCGACACAGCTGGAGAACAATATATTCTTACAGATAGAAAGAAAAGCTAATCTGCCGCGGAGCAATGCCCAAAGATATAGATAGCCCCCCACATGTAAAGACTACGGTGATATAGGAAAATACTATACAAAGCTAGAAAACAGATTCAGCAAAGATGAGACCCAAACTATCTTTATAGGAAAGAGCACTGTCTGCAGCCATAAAAACCCTAATAAATCTCAGCACGCCCGATATGGAAAGACCCTGAGCCCACACAGGCTCTCCCCCACTATATCAGTACTTTGAGGTTACTGGGATCCAAAAACACCAATATAGATGAGGGACTGAATTTAATACAAAGCATGACAAAACACAATACATAGCAGAATCATGGAGCCAAGTATACAGACACTCCAAGCAGGGAATAATCAATTCCACCAAGAACTCCACACAGGCAAAATAGGAATCAAGCATTAGTATCAAAAACAGAAAAAAAAAACAAAACAAGAAAGTGGAAACAATAAGCAGAGGTACAAAGACCAACTTATCTGAGAGGAGTTCTGGTCGAGAGAAGGGCTGGTTTCAGAATGTCCTTAGCACACAGGAGATCCATTGAGCATCGGCAAGTAACAGGAGAAAAACTACTCAGTTATATAGGCCTCATCTGAAAGACCCCATTGCCAGTCCTCCACAGGTGTCTGGCTGTCATTCCACAAGTCAACTGCACAGCTAGCACTGACCACAAGAAGGAGCCCCAAACTGGAAAATGTATTCACAACAGGTAGATATCACTGTTTGGCAATTGTAAAGGAAGCTGCCAGCAGCAGACCTTGATGATTTGCATGCCCAAGTGCATTCAGGGGAACATTCCACATACAACCATTAATAATCTAATTGATAGCAAGCCAAGGAGTGCAAGTGCATATTTTTCTGTATTTGGTGCTCATACTTTATACTGAGTAATATTAACCTCATAACGACGGCCGTACGACTTAAAGCGGCGGCAAAACAGGGTACTTATTCTGTTCCACCGTTTTAAAGCGGCAGCCCAAAAAAACCCTGTAGCGCCCCCCAGCGACCGAAAATCTCGGGGGTTTCAGCTACCGGGGGTAGCCGAGACCCCCCAGATTATGAATCGGGGTGTTTTTTTTGGACCCCGATCATGTGATCGGCGGTATACACTGTATACCGACGAACACATGAAAAAAAAAGAAATGGCCGGTAAAACTGATTTCTTTTTCATCTGACATGATCAAATATGTCAGATGAGAAAGAAATCTAAACCCCTAGTGCCCCCAAAGCCCCCGGTACCGGAGAGTCCCCCCACCCCCACCCCTACCCCCACCGGACATCCAAAATGGCGCCGAAGCGCACAGAAAACTGCTGCCGGCGCCGGCTCTGCATTCATTTCCCTCCGATCTGAAATGATCAAACATTTCAGATCGGAGGGAAATGTCCTCCCCCTGACCCCTCCTCCGGTACACCGGAGATCTCTGGTCCCCGGAGCCCCCTCCGGTCTCCAGAGCCGCCTCCCCCCTCCGAAGCGTGGAAGATGGCGGCGCGCGGCCGCATTCATTCTGCTCTTTCTGCCGCATGTGACACGTCACATGCGACAGAAAGGTGTCCCCAGGTCCCGCTAGGTCACCCCCCCCCCAGCCCCCGGTCATACGTTACCTGTCTGGTGATCCGTCCCACGATCACGCCGCCTCCTTCTTGAATGCTGGCGGCGCATGCGCAGACAGCGGCTGTCAGCTGGATCCCTGGGACGCTGACGTCGCTGCTGCACAAGCTGCTCCACTGTGGACCGGGGGAGAGTGAGTGCAGTAATCAGCAGTCTCTCCATGTGAGGAGTGTGGTCCTCACATGGAGAGACTGCTGTTCCAGAAAATGGGGGGGTACGTTCTGTGAGCGTGCCCCTCATATTCTGGAATGAGGTTACTGCAGGTCACTCTGCCCTAAGTTGGACCGGGGCAGTGTGAGTGCAGTAATTCTCAGATTACTGCACCCACACTGCTCATGGAGAGCTTGCTCTTCCAGAAAATGGGGGATACATTCCCTGAACGTGCCCTCCATATTCTAGAAGATCCAGAGTCGGCGTGGGACCTCCAAAATGGATTACAGCGACCGGAATTTCTTTATTTTCAATAAATTGGGGAAAGAGGAATGTTTCGGGGAGTGTTTTTTCAAATAAATTTTTTTTTTGTCTTTATTTTTTTCTATTACTTACTGGGTTAGTGATGTCGGGTATCTGTTCAGATGCCGTGACATCACTAACCCCAGGGCTTGATGCCAGGTGACATTACAGCTGGTATCAACCCCATATATTACCCCGTCTGCCACCGCACCAGGGCGCAGGATGAGCTTGGGCGAAGCGCCAGGATTGGCGCATCTAATGGATGCGCCACTTCTGGGGCGGCTGCGGCCTGCTATTTTTAGGCTGGGAAGAGTCCAATAACCATGGCTCTTCCCACCCTGAGAATACCAGACCCCAGCTGTCCGCTTCACCTTGGCTGGTGATCTAATTTGGGGGGGACCCCACGTTTTTTTTTTTTTTTAAAAAAAAACGCCTGGGGAGCCCTCCAAGTTGATCACCAGACAAGGTGAAGCTGTCAGCTGTGGTTTGCAGGCTACAGCTGTCTGCTTTACCCTAGCTGGCTATCAAAAATAGGGGGGACCGAACGTCGTTTATTTTAATTATTAATTTTTTGGGGGGCTAAATACAAGGCTAGGCACCCTTTAGTGCCACATGAAAGGCACTAAAGGGCGCCAGCTTAGAATATGCAGGGGGTGGGACGTTATATATGTTTGACATGTATTCATCCATTGTAGCATTTTAGGCTGTGCGCCCATAATCGGGATTTGCAGCGTTTTGGGCGCAGAGTGTGTCCATAGTGTTTTCCCTGCGTCCATAGTGCTGCGTTGTGCAGTAGAAGCACAGTGGAAGGATTTTTGGAGATCCCGTGCCCAATGTGCTTCTTTTCTCCGCAGCATAAACCGACCTGTGGCGCAGCTTCCCGAGCCTCAGCATGTCAATTTATGCTGTGGAGATGAGTGTTCTCTGCAGGTAGCATAGCGCTCCACAGCGGCCTGAACCCAAATCGTGGGCATGGGCAGCTGCGTTCTCCCGTGGACAACACTCACATCTCTGCAGGAGGCTGACACTGTGTACTAGACGCCGTGTCGCTGGATCATGGCCACATAGCCTAAAAGTGTGACATTTGTTGCTACAGCAACATTTTTGTGAAGTACCTGTGGATTCAAAATGCTTACTATACTCCTGAATAAAATCCAGTTTCCAAAATGGGGTCACTTGTGGGGGGTTTCTAATGTATAGGTACCCAAGGGGCCCTGCAAATGTGACATGGTGCCCGCAATTTATTTCAACTTTTCCAGAATTCAAATGGTGCTCCTTCCATTCCAAGCCCTCCCATTTATCCAAACAGAGGTTTTTGTCCACATGTGGGGTATCCCTGTGCTCATAAGACATTGGATAACAACCTGTTGGGTCCACGGTTTGTTGTTGTCTCTTGAAAAAGTGAGAAATTTGATGCTGAAGCAACATTTTTGTGAAAAAAATGAAAATTTTCAATATGGCAACCTAAGCTTATCAAATTCTGTGAAGTATTCGTGGATTCAAACTGCTCACTATACACCTAGATAAAAGCCTTGAGGTGTCTTGTTTCCAGAATGGAGTCACTTGTGGGGGACCGCCACTGTTTAGGCACCTCAGGGGCTCTCCAAATGCAACCTGGCGTCCGCTATTGATTCCAGCCAATTTTGCAGTCAAATGGCACTCCTTCCCTTCCGAGCCCTGCCATGCGCCCAAACTGTTGATTTCCACCACATATAAAAGGTATCGCCAAACTCAGGAGAAATTGCACAATAAATGTTATGCTGAATTTTTTCCTTTTACTCTTGTAAAAAAAAAGCTGCCTGGTTGAAATAACAATTTTGTGGTAAAATTTTATTTTTTTTTTCATGGCTCAACGTTATAAAATTCTGTGAAGCACCTGGGGGTTCAGGGTACTCACCAAACATCTAGATAAATTCCTTGAGGGGCCTAGTTTCCAAAATGGGGTCACTTGTGCGGGGTTTCTGCTGTTTAGGTACCTTAGGGGTCCTCCAAATGTGACATGGTGCCCGCAATCTTTTTCAGCCAAATTTCCTTTCCAAAATTCAAATATTGCTCCTTTCGTTCCAAGCCCTCCCATTTGTCCAAACAAAGGTTTCAGACCACATGTGAGGTATCACCGCGCTCATAAAGAAGGGAATTTTGTTTACTTACCGTAAATTCCTTTTCTTCTAGCTCCAATTGGGAGACCCAGACAGTGGGTGTATAGCTACTGCCTCTGGAGGCCGCACAAAGAACTACACTTAAAAGTGTAAGGCCCCTCCCCTTCTGGCTATACACCCTCCCGTAGGAGTACGGATTCCTCAGTTTTAGTACCAAAGCAAGAAGGAGGAAAGCCAATAACAGTTTCAAAAACAAATTCAATCCGATAACAAGATCGGAGAACTTAAGAAACAACATGAATAACATGTGCACCCGAAAAACGAAACCCTAAGAACAAATAGGGCGGGTGCTGGGTCTCCCAATTGGAGCTAGAAGAAAAGGAATTTACGGTAAGTAAACAAAATTCCCTTCTTCTTTTTCGCTCCTAATTGGGAGACCCAGACAGTGGGACGTCCAAAAGCAGTCCCTGGGTGGGTAAAAAGATACCACATGAACGGGCTGTCAGACAGCCTCTTCCTACAGGTGGGCCACCGCCGCCTGAAGGACCTGTCTACCTAGGCTGGCATCTGCCGAAGCGTAGGTATGCACTTGATAGTGTTTGGTAAACGTGTGCAGACTCGACCAGGTAGCCGCCTGGCACACTTGCTGAGCCGTAGCCTGATGCCGCAATGCCCAGGACGCACCCACGGCTCTGGTAGAATGGGCCTTCAGTCCAGATGGAATCGGAAGCCCAGCAGAACGGTATGTGTGAAGAATTGGTTCCTTGATCCACCGCGCCAGGGTGGATTTGGAAGCTTGCGATCCCTTATGCTGACCAGCGACTAGGACAAAGAGCGCATCAGAACGGCGTAGAGACGCCGTGCGAGAAATGTAAATCCTGAGTGCTCTCACCAGGTCCAACAGATGTAAACCCTTTTCAAATTGGTGAACTGGATGCGGGCACAAAGATGGCAAAGTGATATCCTGATTGAGATGAAAGGAAGAAACCACCTTGGGAGAAAACTCTGGAATTGGACGCAGTACTACCTTGTCTTGGTGAAACACCAGGAAGGGAGATTTGCAAGATAACGCCGCTAGCTCGGACACTCTTCGAAGAGACGTGACCGCCACAAGAAAAACTACCTTTTGTGAAAGCCGAGAAAGGGAAACCTCTTTCAAAGGCTCGAAAGGCGGCTTCTGGAGAGCAATGAGAACCTTGTTCAGATCCCAGGGTTCCAATGGCCGTCTGTAAGGAGGAACGATATGAGAAACTCCTTGGAGAAACATGCGTACTTTAGAAAGCCGTGCCAAGCGCTTCTGAAAGAATACGGATAGCGCGGAGACTTGACCCTTAAGAGAGCTAAGCGACAAACCTTTTTCCAACCCAGACTGCAGGAAGGAAAGAAAAATTGGCAATGCAAATGGCCAGGGAGAAAACCCTTGAGCCAAGCACCACGCTAAGAATATCTTCCACGTCCTGTGATAGATCTTAGCTGAGGATGGTTTTCTAGCCTGTCTCATTGTGGCAACAACTTCATGAGATAAACCTGAGGCCGCTAGGATCCAGGACTCAATGGCCACACAGTCAGGTTCAGGGCCGCAGAATTCAGATGGAAAAACGGCCCTTGAGACAGCAAATCTGGACGGTCTGGTAGTGTCCACGGTTGGCCTACCGTGAGATGCCACAGATCCGGGTACCACGACCTTCTTGGCCAATCTGGAGCGACGAGTATGGCTCGATGGCAGTCGGACCTGATTTTCCGGAGAACTCTGGGTAACAATGCTAGAGGTGGGAACACATAGGGGAGTCGGAATTGCGACCAATCCTGAACCAAGGCGTCTGCCGCCAGTGCTCGGTGATCGTGAGACCGTGCCATGAAAACTGGGACCTTGTTGTTGTGCCGTGACGCCATCAGATCGACGTCCGGCGTCCCCCAGCGGCAACAGATCTCTGAAACACGTCCGGGTGAAGGGACCATTCTCCTGCGTCCATGCCCTGGCGACTGAGAAAGTCTGCTTCCCAGTTTTCCACGCCTGGGATGTGAACTGCGGATATGGTGGACGCTCTGCTTTCCACCCACGTCAAAATCCGCTGGACTTCTTGAAAAGCTTGGCGACTGCGTGTTCCCCCTTGGTGGTTGATGTACGCCACCGCCGTGGAATTGTCCGACTGAATCCGAATCTGCTTGCCTTCCAGCCATTGTTGGAAGGCTCGCAGGGCAAGATAGATTGCTCTGATTTCCAGAACATTGATCTGCAGGGTGGACTCTTCCTGAGTCCACGTCCCCTGAGCCCTGTGGTGGAGAAACACCGCTCCCCACCCTGATAGGCTCGCATCCGTCGTGACCACTGCCCAGGACGGGGGAAGGAACGACTTTCCCTGTGACAATGAGGTGGGGAGAAGCCACCAACGCAGAGAGTCCTTGGCAGTCTGAGAGAGGGAGACAGTCCTGTCGAGGGACGTCGATTTCCGATCCCATTGGCGTAGAATGTCCCATTGTAGAGGGCGCAGATGAAACTGCGCGAACGGGACTGCCTCCATTGCTGCTACCATCTTTCCTAGGAAATGCATGAGGCGCCTCAGTGAGTGCGACTGGCTCTGAAGGAGAGATAGCACTCCAGTCCGTAGCGAGCACTGCTTGTCCAGTGGAAGCTTCACTATCGCTGAGAGAGTATGAAACTCCATGCCAAGATAAGTCAGAGATTGGGTCGGGGTTAGATGAGACTTTGGAAAGTTGATAATCCACCCGAAACTCTGGAGAGTGTCTAGTGCCACCTTCAGACTGTGCTGGCATGCCTCTTGAGAGGGTGCCTTTATAAGCAGGTCGTCTAGATACGGGATGACCGAGTGACCCTGCGAGTGCAGAACAGCTACTACTGCTGCCATGACTTTGGTGAAGACCCGGGGGGCTGTTGCCAGACCGAAAGGTAACGCTACGAACTGCAGGTGTTCGTCGTGTATGACGAAGCGTAGGAAACGCTGATGCTCTGGTGCAATCGGCACGTGGAGATACGCATCTTTGATATCTATTGATGCTAGAAAATCTCCTTGAGACATTGAGGCTATGACGGAGCGTAGGGATTCCATCCGGAACCTCCTGACTTTTACGTGTCTGTTGAGCAACTTTAGATCCAGGACGGGTCGATACGATCCGTCCTTTTTTGGGACCACAAACAGATTGGAGTAAAAACCGTGACCTTGTTCCTGAAGAGGGACGGAGGTCACCACTCCTTCCGCCTTTAGAGCGGCCACCGCCTGCAACAGAGCATCGGCTCGGTCTGGTGGTGGAGAAGTTCTGAAGAAACGAGTTGGCGGACGAGAACTGAACTCTATCCTGTACCCGTGAGACAGAATATCCCTCACCCAACGGTCTTTGACGCGTGACAGCCAAATGTCGCCAAAGTGGGAAAGCCTCCCACCGACCGCGGGTGTGGGAATCGGAGACTGCAAGTCAGGAGGACGCCGTCTTGGCAACGGTTCCTCCGGCTGTCCTTTTTGGGCGTGACTGAGACCTCCAAGAATCTGAGCGTCTCTGGTCTTTTTGAGTCTTTTTTGACGAGGCGAATTGGGACCTGCCCGGTCCTCGAAAGGACCGATAACCAGACTGACCCTTCCTCTGTTGGGGTTTGTTTTGTCTGTGTTGCGGTAAGGATGAGTCCTTACCCTTGGAGTGTTTGATGATTTCATCCAAACGCTCTCCAAACAATCGGTCACGAGAAAAAGGCAAATTGGTTAAGCACTTCTTGGAATGAGAATCTGCTTTCCAATGTCTCAACCACAGGGCCCTACGCAAAACAACGGAGTTGGCTGACGCCACTGCCGTGCGGCTTGTAGCGTCAAGAACAGCATTAATCGCGTACGACGCGAATGCCGCCATTTGCGAGGTCAATGGTGCTACCTGCGGGGCAAATGCACGTGTGACTGAGTCGACTTGCGCAAGCCCGGCTGAGATAGCTTGGAGTGCCCATACGGCCGCAAAAGATGGCGCTAACGACGCTCCAATCGCTTCATAGATGGATTTCAGCCAGAGCTCCATCTGCCTGTCAGTGGCATCTTTAAGTGCCGCTCCATCTTCAACTGCAACCAAGGATCTAGCTGCAAGCCTGGAAATTGGAGGATCCACTTTTGGACACTGGGTCCAACCCTTGACCACCTCAGGGGGAAAAGGATAGCGTGTATCTTTAAGCCGTTTAGAAAAACGCCTTTCAGGATAAGCGTGGGGTTTCTGGATTGCGTCTCTAAAGTCAGCGTGGTCCAGAAAAGTGCTTAATGTACGCTTAGGGTATCTGAAATGGATTCTCTCGTGCTGCGAAGCTGACTCCTCTACAAGAGGAGCTGGTGGGGAAATATTTAACATCTTATTGATGTTAAATATAAGATCATTAACTATGGCGTCACCATCTGGTGTATCTAGATTGAGAGCGGTCCCAGGATCAGAATCCTGATCAGTTACGTCCGCCTCATCACCCATAGATTCATCTCGCTGGGATCCTGACCATTGAGATGAATGTGAAGGCCCGTCATAGCGAGCCCGCTTAGGCTGCCCGGGGCCATCGTCCGAGTCAGAGTCTTCACCCTGAGGTGTATGTGCCCGTCCCGGAGCTTGGAGGTAATTCAGCTGAGGGGGACCAGGGGGCAATGATTGCACAGTGTCCGTGGCCTGAAGTACAGGCCTAGCTCGCAATGTGTCAAGAATTTGTGACATAGTGAGAGACATTCTGTCAGCAAAAGCTGCAAACTCAGTTCCTGTCACCTGGACAGCATTCACAGGTGGTACACCCTGGGTCACGTCCAGCAGAGGTCCCGACTGTGCAAGCGCCGCAGGGGCCGAGCACTGCACACAATGGGGGTCCGTGGAGCCTGCCGGTAGAAAAGTCCCACATGCGGTGCAGGAAGCATATAATGTCTGTGCCTTGGCACCCTTGCGTTTTACGGACGACATGCTGCTGGCTCTCTGCAATGTGAGAGAGTCTATAGCCAAAGGGCGACCAGCGCTATGCAATACAAAGTATTTGTAGAAACAAAATACTAAGAATACTACTGGCACAAGAGGGGGTGAGCCCTGAGGGCTGCTTACCGCCCGCTGAACAGCGGGTAAGAGGCGCAGAATTCCTTGTCTGGGTCTCCCCGGCTCCCCTCTGCAGCTCAGCGTGTCAGCAGGAATGGCTGCCGGCGTCTGTGGAGAGGGGCGGTCCGTGGGAGTTCCTAAACAAAAGTGCGGGAAACAGTGTCCCCTCTGTGCCGATTGTGAGGGCTGGAGTATGTAAAAACGACTCCAGCCCTCGGCGCTGATGCACTGACCAGCGTCCCGCCCCTCTCCTGACTGGCAGGTCTGGGGGCGGGAACGAACGGAAGCAGGCCGCAAAAGCCGGGGACTCGAGTTATCAGCGCGGCCGCCGTAAAAGCGCGGCCCGCGCTGAAGTCCCCGGCGCACCACAAGTGCCAGCCGCGCCGCAGTCCCAGCGGCCGGCGCGACCGATTCCCAGAAGTGTGCCTGCTTCAGCGAAGCTGAATGAGGCCATGGCACAAGCGCCGCAGCGCTGATGTCCCCGGCGCACTACAACACCCAGCATGCTGCGGTGTGAGCGCCAAATGCACGGGGACACAGAGTACCTTGAGGAAGCAGGGCCATGTCCCTGATGTACTCCGCTCCATCCAGCATCTTCTCCAGGGGCTGTAGATGGAGCACGGTCTCAGTGCCTGGAGACCAGTAAATCCCACTTCACCCAGAGCCCTGTAAAAAGGGATGGGGAAGGAATCAGCATGTGGGCTCCTGCCGCCGTACCCGCAATGGGTACCTCAACCTTACAAACACCTCCGACATACAGTGGGGTGAGAAGGGAGCATGCTGGGAGCCCTGTATGGGCCCTCTTTTCTTCCATCCGACATAGTCAGCAGCTGCTGCTGACTAAAAACAATGGAGCTATGCGTGCGTGTCTGACCTCCTGCGCACAAAGCTAAAACTGAGGAATCCGTACTCCTACGGGAGGGTGTATAGCCAGAAGGGGAGGGGCCTTACACTTTTAAGTGTAGTTCTTTGTGCGGCCTCCAGAGGCAGTAGCTATACACCCACTGTCTGGGTCTCCCAATTAGGAGCGAAAAAGAAAAAGTGGTTAACAAACTTTGAGGTCAAATTTTTGGAATTACCTCTTGAAAAAGTGAGAGAATTGATGCTAAAGCAACATTTTTGAGAAAATTATTAAAATTTTCAATATGACAACGTAACGTTAACAAAATCTGTGAAGTACCTGTGGATCTAAAATGCTCACTATACCTCTAGATAGAAGCCTTGAGGGGTCTAGTTTCTAAAATGGTGTCACTTGTGAGGGGTTTCTTCTGTTTAGGTACCTTAGCAGACCTGTAAATGCAACATGGTGCCCGCAATCTATTTCAGCCAAATTTGCTTTCCAAAAATTCAAATATTGCTCCTTCTGTTCCGAGCCCTCCCATTTGTCCAAACAGAGGTTTCTGACCACATGTGGGATATCGGCGCACTCATAAGAAAGTGGGGAACAAGTTTTGGGGTCCATTTTGTTGTGCTATTTCTTCTAAAAGTGAATAAATTTGGGTTAGAGCAACATTTTTAGGTAAAATTTAATTTTTGCTTTTTTTCATTCCACATTGCTTTTGTTCATGTGAAGCACCTGAAGGGTTAATAAACTTCTTGAATATGGTTTTGAGTACTTTGGGGGGGGTGCAGTTTTTAGAATGGTGTCACTTTTGGGTATTTTCTGTCATCTAGGCCTATTGAAGTCACTTCAAATGTGATGTGGTCCCTAAAAAAAATGGTTTTGTAAATTTTGATGTAAAAATGAGAAATCGCTGATAAACTTTGAACCCCTCTAACTTCCTAACAAAAAAAAAAATTTTGTTTCCAAAATTGTGCTGATGTAAAGTAGACATGTGGGAAATGTTATTTATTAACTATTTTGTGTCACAGAAATCTCTGGTTTAACGATATAAAAATTCAAAAGTTGAAAATTGCTAAATTTTCAAAATTTTTGCCAATATTCAATTTTTTTCATAAATAAACGCAAAAAATATTGTCCTAAATTTGGTACTAACATGAAGTCCAATATGTGACGAAAAAAGAATCTCAGAATCACCGGGATCCGTTGAAGCGTTCCAGAGTTATAACCTCATGAAGTGACACTGGTCAGAATTGCAAAATTTGGTCTGGTCATTAAGGTGAAAATTAGCTCCGTCACTAAAGGGTTAAGGAGATGTTTTAAGAAAGAAAAAAAAAAAAAAAAAAAAAAAAAAAAAAAAAAAAGTGAAAACATTTATATATCATTAACATGTCAATCTTCTGATTTCCACAACTCCAAGACTTGTCCTTCGAATGTTGGCAGCCAGGCTTTGAATTATGCGGTCCATGATTTAACACACATATATATATATATATATCTCAAGACCAGTCTGGAATTATGATAAAACATTTGCAATTTGTATGAAGACCTTGTATGCATTAAAAACAAGACACCTACATACTATGCACTTACTACAATACACATTTTATTATCTTTGCATAAAAATATGCAGGCACATCAATTGTCTCAGGACAATATTTTGACCTCTATTTACAGACAGGAAAAATAAAGTACAAGCAGTCTAACCAAAGATGAGGAATTGTCACCAAATTAGTAACCAAATGAATATGTATAACATATGGAATTCCCAGCACGCGCTGAAATAAGTCTTCCAACAGTTGGCACAAGTCTTGACTTATAGACAGGTAGCCAGGGATGTGTAATAATACAACCTAATCTTAAAGAAAGGTTATTGCAAACATCACTCATAAGAAAGAAGGCAAGTACTATTGGGTTTTTGCTACATGAGATATTGACAGTTTACAAACAAATTTATACACTATGAAAATAGCTTATTTGTTAAGAGCCATCCTTTATACAGTAGCGATATGAAAATAGAATGCATATTTGCCGCGCAGCTCATCACTGATGAGTCTCCTTGAAGTGTCTCATGAAATCTGCCAGTTTTTCAACATCATCCACAGTGACAGCATTGTAGAGAGAAGCTCGGATTCCTCCTACAGATCTAGAGGAAGACACAAATTTAACCCATGAAAGTCCAAAACATGTCAATTAACAAGGTCTGTACAATAAATAAAGCTTGTAAAACCATGTTCTCATAGACAACCTCGATACACATGACAACAACTTCATCCCAAATATTACAAATTTTAGGACAGGTCCATACTGTTTGTGCCCAGTGTCAGCACATACGCTTAGGAGATACATGCCCGACAGTGGGCAGTCAGGATGTACATTGAGGTCTCCATTATCTATATAGAGACCCTCTAGTAAAGCACCCCCCTAAGCAAATTATCTAGCACTGCAGGGGTGCTTTTACTACAAGGTCCCTGCCCCTACTCTTGTACTCGCCCTCAAGCAGCTTCACATTTTACCAACACTGCTACAGTACTGCAGTGCCAACATCTGAAAGCACAGAAGCCTGACGTTACGCCACAAGCTCTCAATGAAAGCCTATGAGAGCAAGAACGAGGTCCTCAGACTTACATCGAATAGTTTTATCCAGTTCACTAAATGAAACATTAGAGCGCACCAGTAGGTCACAAACTGCAGTAGACCAATAGGAGCGGCTGTGATAGAAGATGATGGAGGCGGGTAAGTATAAGAGTAGGGTCAGGGAACTTAGATTTAAAGCACCACTCTAGCAGTAAAATAATAAAATAACCAAACTCTGGAGTGGTGCTATATGAAACGTTCACCATATGGTATCTTATACCTAATGGTAGGTTTCTTTGTAGTGGCAATTTAAACAGTATGAGAAAATTAAGCAGACAGCTTCCCTATACATACGGTACGCATGCACTTTTGGCCTCCATGTGAAGAAAGCTTGCCTATGGCAATATTACAGCATAAATCGGAAAAAGCTCAAAGTATACTGTAGGCTAGGTGTACAGATAGGTGTACCTAGCCTTATTCTATGTTTACACCCCAACTGTAGAAATCAGTTACTCAAGTAACATCACTTTCACTTAAGATAACCCCTTTTTAAATAGGTATTTGATATCTGGGACTTCAATTTTTTTTCTCATTGGGCTAAGGCTATGTGCGCACTGCACTGCACCTAAAAGGTGCGCTTCAGAGCGCAGCTGAAAAGCTCCGTTCTGAAGCGCATGGTGCCGGCAGAGAACGTGCGCTCTGCCTGCAGCTCCTGCCATAGACAGAGCAGGGGCTGCCGGCAAAGCGCACGGAAGAAGTGACATGTCACTTCTTAGAACGCAGCGATTCGGGCAGCAGCCGAAGCGCTGCGCTCTAAGACGCCACGTGCGCACGGCTCCTGCACAATCTCCATAGATTGTGCAGGGGACGCAGGACGCATGCAGTTACGCTGCGCTACAAAGCGCAGCGTAACTGCATGAATTACGCACATATCACCTGCCTGTCAGTTCTTAGGCTAACTACCTGCCTGTTCTATCCGGAGCTATCGCAAAGCGATCATAGACGCTCCTGCTGTTCACAACAGAGCAGCTTTTCTCCATTCTGTGGTTTACAGTCACAAGAGTGATCCGTGACCACTCTGTGCCAACAGAAACCACAAGTTCATAGGCCCATTAAAAAAAAAAAAAAAAATTAAATAAGAATAGTCCCAGATAACCCCCTTTAAAATCATCATAAATTAGATACTGCCAGAAACAATTTCTACCTGTGTCCTTTAAGAGACATCATGCCAAGAGCCACAGCTTTCTCAAGGAATTCTTTCTCCAAGGCACTGTCACCCTTGATACTTCCGATATGGAAAGGAATGTTCATTCTGCTCCTGCTTTTTCTCTCAACAGGACATCTTAAAAAAAAAAAAAAAAAAAACAAAAAAAAAAAGGTATGGTTCGTCTGTAAGACAAGACAAATCCTGGGAGAAGCAGAAAGCTGAAGGTTTGAAAACCATGGACCGCGAGCTGCACCATACTCTCCCTGACACCCATCTGCTGCCGCCTGCTTCCCCAAGATACAGACACGGCAGTGAACACATTGATGAAGGACTGTGCTGCTGGCTCCATCTTTCATAATCCCCGTGAGTAGCAGCAGATGCCATGACATCACATCTTCACGTGTGCCTCGGTATTTTTGTATGTGCATTGGATGTTTACACGTATATAGGAGGATGTGGGTGCTCAGAATTTTGTATAGAGGGGATATGAAACCTATATAGGAGGCTTTATAGGTGCTCAATGTATTGAGACTATGTGGGGGTTCAATGTATATAAGAAGATTTGTAGGTGCTCATAATTTATATAGGAGGCCATGTAGGGGCTCATAATGTATTTAGGAGGCCATGTGTGAGGTGATACTGTAGTTAGGTGACTGACGGGGCTCACACTGTATATAGAGTGGCTAGATGGGGGGGGCTCATAATGTATATATAGGGGCAGTGGGCATTCATACTGTATTTATGGGGAATTCAGCATACTTCATTATACACAATATTAAGTGATATATATATATATATATTCTTTATTTTCATGACTCTGAAAATTGTAGATTCACATTGAAGGCATCAAAACTATGAATTAACACATGTGGAATGAAATACTTAAAGTGTGAAACAACTGAAAATATGTCTTATATTCTAGGTTCTTCAAAGTAGCCACCTTTTGCTTTGATTACTGCTTTGCACACTCCTGGCATTCTCTTGATGAGCTTCAAAAGGTAGTCACCGAAAATGGTTCACGTCACAGGTGTGCCCTGTCAAGTTTCATAAGTGGGATTTCTTGCCTTATAAATGGCGTTGGGACCATCAGTTGTGTTGTGCAGAAGTCTGGTGGATACACAGCTGATAGTACTACTGAATAAACTGTTAGATTTTGAATTATGTCATGATAAAAAGCAGCTAAGTAAAGAAAAAACAAGTGGCCATTATTACTTTAAGAAATGAAGGTCAGTCAGTCCGAAAAATTGGGAAACCGTTGAAAGTGTCCCCAAGTGCAGTGGCAAAAACCATCAAACGCCACAAAGAAACTGGCTCACATGAGGACCGCCCCAGGAAAGGAAGACCAAGAGTGACCTCTGCTGCAGAGGATAAGTTTATCCGAGTCATTAGCCTCAGAAATCGCAGGTTAACAGCAGCTCAGATTAGAGACCAGGTCAATGCCAGAGTTCTAGCAGCAGACACAACTCTAGAACAACTGTTAAGAGGAGACTTTGTGGAGAAGGCCTTCATGGTAAAATAGCTGCTAGGAAACCACTGCTAAGGACAGGCAACAAGCAGAAGAGACTTGTTTGGGCTAAAGAACACAAGGCATGGACATTAGACCAGTGGAAATCTGTGTTTTGGTCTGAGGAGTCCAAATTTGAGATCTTTGGATCCAACCACCGTGTCTTTGTGCGACGCAGAAAAGGTAAACGGATGGACTCTACATGCCTGCTTCCCACCATGAAGCATGGAGGAGGAGGTGTGATGGTGCTTTGCTGATGACACTGTTGGGGATTTAGTCAAAATTGAAGGCATACTGAACCAGCATGGCTGGCTACCAGGGCATCTTGCAGCAACATGCTATTCCATTCGGTTTGCGTTTAGTTGAACCATCATTTATTTTTCAACAGGACAATGACCCCAAACACCTCCAGGCTGTGTAAGGGCTATTTGACCAAGAAGGAGAGTGATGGGGTGCTACGCCAGATGACCTGGCCCCCACAGTCACCAGACCTGAATCCAATCAAGATGGTTTGGTGTGAGCTGGACCGCAGAGTGAAGGCAAAAGGGCCAACAAGTGCTAAGCGTCTCTGGGAACTCCTTCAAGACTGTTGGAAGACCATTTCCGGTGACTACCTCTTGAAGCTCATCAAGAGAATGCCAAGAGTGTGCAAAGCAAGAGGTGGCTACTTTGAAGAACCTAGAATATAAGACACATTTTCAGTTGTTTCACACTTTGTTAAGTATTTCATTCCACATGTGTTAATTTATAGAATTGATGCCTTCACATTGAAGGCAATGTGAATCTACAATTTTTAGAGTCATGAAAATAAAGAAAACTCCTTGAATGAGAAGGTGTGTCCAAACTTGGTCTGATATAATATAATATAATATAAATATATATATATATATATATAAAAATTATAATCCATGTTAATATTAAGCAGAATTAACTTTAGCTTACTGGTTCAGCCCTCCACACCAGTCAGTGTCTCTTATGTGGCCCCAAGGGAAAATTTCTTAACCCCTCCCCCTAATAATACGATCCCATAGGGTGGTGTAATATTCCAAAGATAAAAAAAAAACGAAGTGGGATTTTAGGTTTTGGGCTTCCTTAGAAGAAAAAGCCTTCATTTCATGTCTACCATGTAATATGCAGAAACTCATTCAACAAAGAATAGGTTACAGCTTAAAACTTACACAAATAATCCATTGGATTCATCTATAATATTGTAAATCATATCCGATTTGATGATGCTTAGCTTCTCCATGCACGCGGCACCTCCATTATTCTTAATCCATTCCAACACCAATCCCATTATGTAGATGCTGAAAGACAATGTCATAGTGTATAAGCCCAATACTACCAAATTATGTTGGTTACATTGTGCAAGATCATCTAATGCTCAGCTGTGATAAAACACAGAAATGGTATTTTTATGTTTTGGGGGTGTTTTGTTTTTTTTTTGACAAGGGGCAGACTAACCAGTTTGCCAAAATCTTACATTAAATAAAAGAAAATGATCACATATATTCTAAAATGTACTCACAGCAAAAAAGGGCAACCAGTCCAGTTAGCCCAGGCCAACACATCTAATGCACAAACAGGATGCAGACAAGCCTCTCAACATGGACACTTCACAGGTGCAAGGTAAATTGCACACCAGTGGCGCGCATAGGGCACTGTTCACACTTGTATGCGCATGGTGTCCAGCCAGCAACCTATTACCACGCCCTTACTATTAGATTAGGCGGGCTACTCGGACACTACTCACTGCAGCACGCAAGGGACAGAAATTCCACTATGCACGGCCGTATTAAGAGGCCCGGCTGCACCCCGCATAGTCAAAGTGCAAAAAATACATATAAAATATGTGAGGTATTAGTTTGTAAATTGGCCAATGTACGTAAGCCCACAATCCTCATCACGGATCCTCACGCTTGCGGGTCCCTATTTTTGATATTTATCAGTGTAGGGACCCGCAAGCGTGAGGATCCGTGATGAGGATTGTGGGCTTACGTACATTGGCCAATTTACAAACTAATACCTCACATATATTTTATATGTATTTTTTGCACTTTGACTATGCGGGGTGCAGCCGGGCCTCTTAATACGGCCGTGCATAGTGGAATTTCTGTCCCTTGCGTGCTGCAGTGAGTAGTGTCCGAGTAGCCCGCCTAATCTAATAGTAAGGGCGTGGTAATAGGTTGCTGGCTGGACACCATGCGCATACAAGTGTGAACAGTGCCCTATGCGCGCCACTGGTGTGCAATTTACCTTGCACCTGTGAAGTGTCCATCATGTTGAGAGGCTTGTCTGCATCCTGTTTGTGCATTAGATGTGTTGGCCTGGGCTGACTGGACTGGTTGCCCTTTTTTGCTGTGAGTACATTTTATAATACATTTTTGGGGGAGTTTTTATCTCCTCTTTTTGTTGCTATTTTTCACATATATTCTAAGTAACAAAGGGGAAACATCATGCAGAAGTCAGAAGTCAGTACATAACAATTGCTGTACAGGGGATTTGCCTAATAGGCTATGGAGACTTGGCAATATCATAATTTTGGCGATATTACGCCTTTGCTATTAAAGACCACATATGACAGTTACATACCTGAAGCACGGAGGAGTATTATACAGAGAGCCATTTCCTGCCTGGATTTTGTAATCAAGAATCGTAGGGCATTCTTTCAACGCAAAACCCAAGAGATCTTCTCTTACTATTACTACTGTGACCCCGGCACAGCCAATATTCTTTTGAGCTCCAGCAAACACAAGTCCAAACTAGAAAGTAAAAACAAAAATATATAGAAATATAATATATAGACACACATTTTTTTTTTGTAGAGTGATAGCAGTTGTCAGCTCAAAGCCTTGTTGAGCGTCTGCATGCTATCAGCTGGTACTAAATTGGTTGCTTTCTGCATTATGTAGCCTCATTGTCAGGGCTTATGTACACAGGAAGAGGTTACCATTGGATTCAATAAGATTCAACTACCACCATGGATATGAAGAGTGAAGCCCCCTGTATGGCAGTGCCTAGATGGCTTTAACCTCAAGGAGCCACACAGGCATTGTCTCTGTCTCAAGTGTACGTAAAGGTACCTTCACACTTTAGCGATGCAGCAGCGATCCGACCAGCGATCTGACCTGGTCAGGATCGCTGCTGCATCGCTACATGGTCGCTGGTGAGCTGTCAAACAGGCAGATCTCACCAGCGACCAGCCCCCAGCCAGCAGCGACGTGCAAGCGACGCTGCGCTTGCACGGAGCCGGCGTCTGGAAGCTGCAGACACTGGTAACTAAGGTAAACATCGGGTATGGTTACCAGCGCACACCGCTTAGCGTGTGCAGGGAGCAGGAGCCGGCACTGGCAGCGTGAGCTGCGGAGGCTGGTAACGAAGGTAAATATCGGGTAACCACCTTGGTTACCCGATGTTTACCTTGGTTACAGCTTACCGCAGGCTGTCAGACGCCGGCTCCGGCTCCCTGCACATTCAGGATTGTTGCTCTCTCGCTGTCACACACAGCGATGTGTGCTTATCAGCGGGAGAGCAACAATAAAAAAAACGAACCAGGGCTGTGTGTAACGAGCAGCGATCTCACAGCAGGGGCCAGATCGCTGCTCAGTGTCACACACAACGAGATCGCTAATGAGGTGACAAAAAAACGTGACTCAGCAGCGATCTCAGTAGCGATCTCGCTGTGTGTGAAGCACCCCTTAGTCCTTCAAGAAGTTGTGATTACTACGACTAATAGCATACAGTGATTTGTTTCCCCCCCCTCCCTCCCCAACCCTGCACCTACCACCTGATCACAATACATAGTCCTGTTTGCTTCACTTTAGACATCTTTATGCCCAGATTA
Organism: Anomaloglossus baeobatrachus; assembly: GCF_048569485.1. Taxonomy (NCBI): domain Eukaryota; kingdom Metazoa; phylum Chordata; class Amphibia; order Anura; family Aromobatidae; genus Anomaloglossus; species Anomaloglossus baeobatrachus. Next base: position 599,131,345 of record NC_134353.1, on the reverse strand, counting down.
TAGCCTACATTTTATTCTTCTGAGGTCGTCCACCAATCCCATGATGCATTAGTATAGAGACACCTGGACAGCTGGACATACATTTCATCTTTACCTGCTGCTAAGAGGATACCAGTTATTCTTCCCTATCCTCCTAAATGAACTACTAAATTTTTAAAGTATAACATTTATCTTCTTCAGCAGGGTTTCAAAGTAGCTCTATGACAAGCATGGAGGTTTTCAGTAGACCCCTGGCCGTCAGTGCAAACCACTCAGGATCAGCGATCACATCACGAGTGTAGTGATGGGAGCTTCAAATGGTGCAACCCTATGCTAGCGCATATTAAAGGGAATTTGTCACCAGGTTTTTGCTACTTCTGAGAGCAGCATAAGGTAGAGACAGAGACCTTGATTCCAGCAATGTGTCACTTACTGAGCTGTTTGATAAAAATCAATGTTTTCTCTGCTGCAGATCTTGCAGTTATACAGAGCTCATGAATATGCAGGTGTACCTGGCAGCAGCCAAGTAGTCCTCTAATGAGAACATCACTGATTAATCAGCAGGAGACAATCAAAACTACACTAAGCAGCCCAGTAGGTGACTCATCGCTGAAATCAGGATCTCTGCCCCTACGTTAAGCTGCTCTCCAATTAGGTGGCAAGAACCTGGTGACAGAATCCCTTTTAATGTCTTTCAGTTGTCCAAATAAAATGTAAAAAACAGCAACCACAGACTAACAACTGCCAAAAGAAGCATAACTAGAAAGTAGGAAGCGTCATAAGGCTGTGTCCGCACTTTGCGTCATCATAGTGTAGTTGCAGTTCTAAACGCATCCTCTGGCAGAAATTGCTTTTGCCAAAGTTGCTTTTGACCACAAAATCGCGGTAAATACGCGTGCCTTTTTTCTGGCTTTTAGCCGCATTTTTAACCTGTGTTTCCATTGCTTAAAGTCAGATGCATTTTGATTACAAAGACACTACAAAATAAAGTTTTGACATACAAACTATGAAAAAAAAAATTATTTAAATCATAACGAAAGTAGTTATATTTAATATAATTATAGCAGTTTTATACTATTTATGGCTATAATTAAAATAAATTTATATTTTTCATTAATATAATTGTCAGACTATGTGTGTATGTAAAGGGACATATTATTCCATTATTTTGAAGTCAGAAAAGCATGCATTTATGTAGTCCAAAACGCATTCTTTCTGCAGCCAAAAAGCATGTAAAACGCTGGAATTTTGATGTTGCTTGCTTTTTACAACTGCTCATTGACTTCAATGTTAGCAAAACGCAGCCCAAATGGCAACAATTGACATGCTGCTTCTTTGAACGCAGAGTTTTTGTTCAAAATTATGCAAATTAAACGCAGCGCTTAATACTGCAAAGTGCGCACAAGAAATCCACTTTTCCCATAGACTTTGCTGGAAAATCAAAACGAATGCATTTTGGCATGAAAACGCTGCAGTTCAAAATGCTGCAGAAAAGCAGGTGAAAACGTAAAGTGCGGTCACAGCCTAAGGGCAGCTTTGCACGTTGCAACATCGGACGTGCGATGTCGGTGGGTCAAATCGAAAGTGACGCACATCCGGCGTGACTTTCAACATCGTTGTGTGTAAATTCTAGATGATACGATAAACGAGTGCAAAAGCGCCGTTATCGTATCATCGTTGCAAGCTCCGACTTTTCCATAATGTTGCTTCAGCGATTGTACGATGCTGTTCCTCGTTCCTGCGGCAGCACACATCACTGTGTATAACGCCGCAGGAGCGAAGAACTTCACCTTACCTGCCGCTGGCGGCTCTACGGAAGGAAGGAGGTGGGCAGGATGTTTACATCCTGCTCATCTCCGCCCCTATTGGCCACCTTCCGTGTGACGTCACTATGACGCCGCACAACCCGCCCCCTTAGGAAGGAGGCGGGTCGCCGGCCAGAGCGACGGTCGCAGGGCAGGTGAGTGCATGTGAAGCCGGCATAGCGACGGGGGCGGGGACTATCGCGTGCGACATCGCAGCATCGGCTTGCGATGTCGCAACGTGCAAAGCCCGCCTAAGAGTTTGTATTCTATGGGACCAATCAGAAGGCGGTTTGCAAATCTTAATATAAAAACTTATTTGCACAATTTTTTTTTTTTTTTTTTTAGAAAAGTAACAAAAATAGCCATATACCTTGGAAATATCAATTGGTCTGGACAGGAAGTTTGAAGACATATCACAAACCAAGATTGCGCCTTTCACATCAGGAATATCGTGAAACTCCACGCCATGTACAGTTTCATTGCCACAGTAGTAAACATAGGAAGCTTCTGGATTAAGATTCCAGCTGTCTGAATCTGGGATTTCTGAAAAACAATCATTCATATTTATGTCCTAATAAAAGCGAAGATTCATACTCATTTTGACTTTGCTCGCATAAATACGATGGACATTTTTAATTTTCTGTAAAGCAAATAAGTCAGCGAGGTTTTAGTATTCATCTGAGAGTAGCATAATGTAGGGGCAGAGTCTGATTCCAGGGATGTGTCAATTAGGAATGTTTCACACGTCAGTGAAAAACAAAGACTTTTTTTCCACCGACGTGTAAACGCATATGGTTCTCAGTGTGCCGTGATTCATGGCACACATGGGTTGGCCATGTGCAATCCGTGATACATACTCCGTGATTGCACATGGACGTTTACTCACCTGTCCCAATTCCTGCTGTCCGTGGTGCTGAAGTCTCCAGCTCTACAGCAACCAGCCCCCGCTGTCTCTCACCTCTGCAGCTACTTCTGGGTTGGCTCTGGCTGCATACATGAATATGCATACCATACTGAGCCAGCCAGGAAGCTGCAGACAGCAGAGGCAGAACACAGCATCGCTGGAGAAGGGGAGTTGAAAATGTTTATTTTCAATGTACGTTTTTTTCTGGTACGGATTTCACGGACCACACCATAGTGTGGTCCGTGGGACATCAGTGATGCCAAAACAAAAACAAAACCACACACACACACACACACACACACACACGTGTGCGCAGACCCATTGATTATGAATGGGTCTGCATATGTCATCGATTCTGGTACATATATATATAAGCTAGCACATACGTACCAGAATCACTGATGTCTGAAACAGGCCTTAGACTGTGTTGTAGTTTCAATACAATCAGTGTTTTATCAGCAGGATAATATCACTAGAGTGCAAAGTTTCATGTGCAGAACAGTCCAGCTAAACTGTACAACCCCGCCCACAACGATTGGCAGTTTATTGACAATGAACAGTGTACACAGGAAGCTGCCAGTCAGTGATGTGGGCGAGGTTCTACACGGCTCAGCTACATATACAATAGAGAAAACAGGGATGCTTTCAAAACTACACAAAGAAGCCCAATTAGTGACACATCGCTAGAATCAGGATTTCGGTTAATACATTATGCTACTTTCAGATTACATATCAAAAATCTGCTGACAGATTCCCTTTAAAGAGCAGCTTATAGATCTGCACTGTGACAACCATATTGAAGAGGACGTGATAGTTAGCCAGTGCTCTTTAACCCCTTTGCAGTAAACACGAACTACAGACTTTCCCTTAATTTTATTGAAAACCCAGCCTAATAAATATGCAAAGAGCTGATTTAGTACCTGTGTAAGTTGCGAGCTTAGGGTGGACGATGTTTACTTTTCCATACTTCTCCGCCTCCTTAGCCGCTTTTGCTGACCAGGCGCCTGTAACTATGTAATCTGCACACTTCGCTTCTTTCAAAGCAATAAGATTAAGAGGCACGGCACAAAACTGGCCACTTCCACCTCCTTGAAGGAAAAGTACTTTATAATTGTCTGGAATATTTCTGTTTAAAATAAAAGCAATACATAATAATGTAGAAATATGAATTTAGCACATAAAGGACAATTTGCAACAGACTCATTGGACTGATCATGATTTATGTGAAGGCAGCATGTGACAGATATGATGCCAATGAGAAAGAATGATATATATAGAAAGACTTGATTATTCAATTTCCTCAACCACACTCAATTTCAGGTAGAAAGAAGCAAATAATCCTGTGTACAGGAGCATGGATTTAAAGGGAGCATGTGTTGGGCTAACATTCATTCAGAAATAAGCAACTGCACTGCAATGAACCGTACTGGGGTTGCTCAAAGGAGGAAAAAAAAAAAAAATATAAAATGTGATCTACTTTTGCAGAAAACCATCTTGTGATCTGATGATGTACCATATTTTTGGTTTAAGACACAACAAAAAAAAAAAAAAAAAAAAAAAAGGGGGGGGGGGGGGGGTTTGTTTTATAGTCCAGTGGCGTCTTACCCAAGGGAGGGAGGGAGGGGGATCAAAAGAGCCAGGGGCTGTTGCAGAGCAGGGTGATTCTGTCGGCGGTGCAGTGGGTGTCTCAGAAACAGTCAGTGGTGACTGCTGGTGCTTTAGTGGCTGGGCTGGGGCTGCAAGTAGAGTCGGCGCGTGCGCAGGTTGAGCTATAGGCTGAATGACAAGCTGGAGATCTCATCTGTGCATGCGCCACCTCTGGGCACCATTTTCTTTAATTACGCTGCTGGCTGATCAATGGGCCGGAGGCGGCGCATGTGCAGATGAGATCTTGAGCCGAGAGCTCCATCTGCACGCTCACACTCTGGGCGCAATTATTTTAAGCCCTCACCGCCTGCAGTCCCAACCCAGCCGCCGCAGCCCCTCTAAGCCCTCACCACCACCCACCGGTTAGCTACATTCAGATTATAAGACACACCCCTCACTTTCCTCCCAAATTTTTGGGAGGAAAAGAGCATCTTATAATCAAAAAAAAATAAAAAAAAAAAATATATATATATATATATATATATATATATATATATATATATATATATATATACATACACACATACACACACACACACACACACACACACACACACACACACACACACACACACACACACACACACACACACACACACACACACACACACACACACACACACACACACACACACACACACACACACACACACACACACACACACACACACACACACACACACAGTAATTAGCTACTTAAAACACTGTGGCAAACCTTTTTTTTTTATTAACCAACAGTGCCAGATACAGGTCGAAGCTACCCTACATACCTATGTGCTTAGCGCAGAACAGAGCTTTGAACTGACAAGCTCCCTTTAAATTAGTACTAAAAGTTCCTCCAACATTTTTTTTTCCCCTCAAAAGCTCATGCTGCCTTCAGATAAAAATGGGATGATCAGCTCTGTGTCCACTTAAATAACTAACCCTCCACTCATCCGCTCTACAAGTACCACATCACGAGTCGCCAATCAATCGTTTTTGCAGTATACACACTGGTAGACTCAGGCAGAAAAGGACACTTATTCAAGAACAGTATAAGGGCTCTTAGCAGAACTACTGGACTGCAATGACAGAAGCTCCTTGCTTGTTTGGTGGTAGAAATGTCCTCTTGGGTCCCTGGGCAGCTGCACCAGTGATATAGGCGCCCCTGAATGTAAGGATTAGTGTCTAGTGAGGAGCGAGCACTACCATGCTCGGGTGCTCAGTAACTGTAACAAGCAGTTGGATGCGCAGAAGGACTCGACTTGTGTACTGAGTATCATAGATATCAATGGGGGAAGCCAAGCAATTTTCTGAGAAATCTTCCAGAAAAATGCTCGAGTTCCCCATTGACTTCCATTATACATGGGCACTCAAGTCGCTCTGATCCAAGCATCTAATTGGTCGTTACAAGTACCAAGCACCCGAACATGGAAGTGCTCACTCATCACTATTATTGACACATTTTAAAAAAATATAAATAAAATAAAGAAAGAAATCCACATATACCATTCCATTTGAAACTAGGGTTAGTTATTTGCGGAGCATTGTTTAGTGCAGTGTATCCTGAAACCTTGCAGGAACTTACAGCAGTTCTCTCATGAACAGCTCTGTAGTATTTAAAATCTTCGTGAAATCAGAGGATCTGTGGCTCATTTCTGTAGAAGACAAATGAAACGCTGGAAGTTAAGATTGGAAATTCCATTCACGTTACAAATCAAGGGGTTATTGGAGCATGCTATGTTTGTCAAACAAACTACATCATGTCCTACCTCTTGTGTTTGTGATCTTTTGGCAAGATGTGACATACAAATTCAATTGCTACACGGATGCAGGCCCAGAGATACTAAGAATGGAGTTTATGAAAAAATTAAAAATGCAACACTCCTCACAGAACAAACACCGCTTTTACTGTAGGTATTAGCTTGAATTAGTTCTGCACTCACCATTGCTGCTTGTTAGTCTTAGGCCTCCTTGACCCATCCAGTTCATGTGAAAACAGACATCACACGTACCGGAGACACGGACTCATGTAGACCCAGCAAGAACAAAACAATGGGCTTGGTCACATAACCGTGTATGCCACAAGGCGACATGTAAGTTCTCAAGGCAGCACAGGTGTCACAAACCGCACACTGATGTGATCTGTGACATGTACCAGAGAAAACACAGGTTACATAAAAATAAAGAATTTTTTATACTTACCTGTCTCCTACACTGCTACTTCCAGGCCCCGCTCATTACATATTCAGTGCACTCACCGCGGACCCAACAGCAGCGATGGGGACAGGCAAGTATACAAAATTCATGCTATACGGACACACACACTTACACCACATTTTGCTCAGATGTGTGAAGGTGGTCTTAGACTGTTTATCCACAATGATTTTTCAACGACGCATAGTTTTGCATCAGATATGTAGCGTTTTCCAGCAAGGTGGATGAAACTTCTAGAAATATCATGCCCCACTTTTGTTTTTATTAAAATTCAGGATAAACTGATCTGCAGTTAGTGTTTCAAACTGCATTAGAGGTGGAAAATCAGAAAAGGGAAAAAAAAAAAAAAAAAAAAAAAAAAAAAAAAAAAACACACAACTGGTTTTTTTGTGCGTTTCTCTTGCCGAAAAACGCCAAAACTGAATTAAAAAAAAAAAAAAAAAAAAACACACAACTGGTTTTTTTGTGCGTTTCTCTTGCCGAAAAACGCCAAAACTGAATTAAAAAAAAAAAAAAAAAAAAAAAAAAAAAAGGCGCAACAAGAGGAGATAAAAACTCCCCCAAAAATGTTATGTACTCACAGCAGAAAAGAGGGCAACTAGTCCAGTCAGCCCAGGCCAACACATCTAATGCACCAACAGAATGCAGACAAACCCTTCACAGGTGCAAGGTATATTGCACACTAGTGGCGTGCATAGGGCGTTGTCCCTGTGTGCTGCATTTGAGTAGTGTCCGCCTAATCTAATAGTAAGGGCGTGGTAATAGGTTGCTGGCTGGACACCATGTGCATACAAGTGTGAACAGTGCCCTATGCGCGCCACTAGTGTGCAATATACCTTGCACCTGTGAAGTGTCCATCATATTGAGGGGTTTGTCGGCATTCTGTTGGTGCATTAGATGTGTTGGCCTGGGCTAACTGGACTAGTCTTGTCTGCTGTGAGTACAAAAGAGAGAAAAAAAAAAAAAAAAAAAAAAAAAAAAAAAAAAAAACACAAGTAACCTAATTTATTTAAAAAGGAAATCTGTTGAGGAGAGCCATAAGATGAAATACTTAACCTCTGGACATACAGCACTGTGAGAAGTGTGTTCAAATAAATCAATTCTCTATACATAAGCCAGTCACTCTTCAGAGGAAGCAAAGATGGCCCCCGATGACATCACAGACCAAGCCATCAGCATGGATCCACCAGATGACGTCCCTACCATCACCATGGATCCATCCGATGACGTCATAGACCCGCCTACAATGACGCCCACCAATCAGCTCATGGACTAACATTGTTCAACCCACTGACCAATGGACACATCCAAGTATGCTCACTGTGGGGCTGCCCCTTTCCTAGGTTATATAAAGGCATGCCCTTGAATAAATCAGGCAGAGCATGAGCTGACTTCTGTCGAGGAAAGATGAATATCCGACTGTGTCTGATCTCATTTTTCAAGCATGCACTCAATCCACACCAATCAGGCCATGCAGTAGGCAACTAGTGATCTCTGATTAAGAGTTCACCCTGACAAATCTGTCGGTCGGTTTTTGCTACCTCATCTGAGAGCACCATGATATAGGCAGAGATCCTGAATCCAATGATGTATCACTTAGATTCTATCAGAACGGCTACAGCCACTAATCAGAACTTTTAGGTTTAGTCATGTAGCAGAGTCCAGAGACTGTCCCGCCCAACCAGGCTCTTTATAGTGCTTGTACATTGACAGTGAGGTGAAAATCAGGGGCATGCCAGACTGCTGTGCTCATGAGCTTCTAGTCCTGTAAGATAAGGGTGGTGCTGCTCAAACATAGCAAATAAACAAAAGATTGGACTGTGACAAAACAGGCACTGTGTTAACCCTTGCAGTGTACTGGCTTTAGCTTACATAGCAAAAATCTGCTGACAAATTCAATTTAATTGTTGGAGGAATGCTGCAACATCAAAAACTCACCAAAAGCTCATTGTGGGAATGTAGCCTTTGGCCCTGTTACAGATGCATAGTACAGTGACCTCAAGATGCAATGGAGCTATGCTGTACTTTTGCTTGCCTGCTATTTAGAATGGAGATATTGGGTTTTACAATTTATGAAATAAAGGCTACAGAGACAGCATATAAGAGAACTTGTTATCATTCTAGTCTTGACACATTTATTTAATTACAACTCTGCCTTCTTCATAAGACAATACGTCTTGTTCCACTCCAAGGAAATGCATTAACTTGAAAATTAGGCATCACCATTCCTCTTGCCACTGGAGCATGTTCTTTCACATTCGGACAGCATCATGAACAGTGCAAGATTCTGTAAGGGCCCACCCCAACGATTAGCAGTTAGTAACGCCCACCGAGACTGGATGTACACTGTCTACAGAGCTGGGACTGATCCTATGTACGATAGATGCAATACTCAGCTGTACTGCCCTGTGCACTGTGCACTCCTGCCCGCAGCCAGAGGTATAAAACGACTAATCAGTGAGGGTCCTACAGACTAACACTGTTAGGCTATGTACCCACGGATATATCCTCAGGTATGGTCGCAGCTGATCCCCAGAATCCGCAGCCATTTATAGCTGTGGGATTCCAGCGAAATAGCTGCGGTAAACCTGCGGACATTTGTGCAACTTACCTGCGGAAGTCCCATCCTCTATCTCCATAGTGGAGGGCCGGGATTTCCGCGGTAATAATTGACATGCAGTTACGTGCGGCTGCTGGACATCCGCAGCCGCACATACCGCAGCATAGACACAGACGCTCCCCATGTCCCATAGGATAACATGGTGAGTGTCTGCTTGCTAAACTGCAGATTTATCTAGAAAATCCAGATAAATCCGCAGGTTTTCCGCTGCATATTCCGCGGTTACAGAGTTTTGTGGGTACATAGCCTTAATTGCCAGACAGCTAAGGCTGAAGCTAAACTGATGTCTACAGTCAGTAAAATATTGAGACTAGCAAAACATGTGGCTGTAACAAAACAACATTAACAGTGGCGTAACTAGAGTCCGATAAGCTCCAATGCAAAGTTTGGGCCAAGTCCTATAAAGACATACTAGACACACACACAAAATGTAGTACAGTCCCCCCATCCTGGGCCACTTCCTGGTAAATATGTCTCCAATCCTGGAATACATGTCCCTCATCCTGGTATGTATAGCCTCATCCTGGGCCCATCCTGGTATATATGGTCCCCATCCTTGAATACATGTCCTTTTCCTGGGCCTCTTCCTGGTATATATGGTCCCCATCCTTGAATACATGTCCTTTTCCTGGGCCCCTTCCTGGTATATATGTTCTTCATTATGAGCCCATCCATCCTGTTATATATGTCCTGATCCTGTGTTCATGCTGGTATTCATGGTCCCCACCTTGGTATACATGTCCTTTTCTTAGTATATACAGTACCCATTCTGTCTCTAATTCATAACATTACTATCATGAGCCACCCCCAGTCATGTGCACACTGACGCCAGCCACTGTTTGGCCAGTAGCTTGTATTCCAGAGCAGGGACTAGACGTGAGTTCTGCAATACATTTCGAATGCACATCCCAGCACTGGGGTCGGCGGGATTAGGCTGCTTTCACACCTCCGGTTTTAGCAGAGCCAGCCTATCCAGCTCTAAAACCTATGCAACGGATGCAGCGACAATATGGCATCCTTTGCATACGTTTTTGACATGCGGCCTGTCCGGTTTTTGCCGCTTGCGGCACACTGAGCATGTGCAGTGGAAAAAACGCATGCGGCTGCCGGATGCGGTGTTTGCCGCAGGACGCCACATGCGGCGTCTATAGGCATGCATTGCAAATCGCCGGATGCAGTGCGATGCGTTTTTTTTTTTGCCGGACAAAAAAAAAAAAAAAAAAAAAAAAATAAAAAAAAAAAGTGCCAGGCAACGTTCCATCCGGCTGCCGCATCGGCTAAATCTGCCGCATGTGGCAAAAACCGGTCCGAACGCAAGCCCATGTGGCACTAATTAAAGTTTATACAAAAAAAACGCAACCTGCCGGACAAAAAAAAAAAAAAAAAAAGTGCCAGGCAACGTTCCATCCGGCTGCCGCATCGGCTAAATCTGCCGCATGTGGCAAAAACCGGTCCGAACGCAAGCCCATGTGGCACTAATTAAAGTTTATACAAAAAAAAACGCAACCTGCCGGACAAAAAAAAAAAAAAAAAGTGCCAGGCAACGTTCCATCCGGCTGCCGCATCGGCTAAATCTGCCGCATGTGGCAAAAACCGGTCCGAACGCAAGCCCATGTGGCACTAATTAAAGTTTATACAAAAAAAAACGCAACCTGCGGCATAAAAAAAAAAAAAAAAAAAAGTTGCGTTTTTTTTTGCAAAGCGCCGGATTGTGCCGCACAGGAAAAACCGGATGTGTGAAAGCAGCCTTAGTCGCAGTCTCTGCAACTGTTATCTCTATGTCCCGGATCATTAACCTTCACAAGAATAAAGCAAATAATTTCCATATTTATTTTACTAACTGGACGACTGTGGAAAGGATATTTAAGAATCTGTCTACTTACCAAGGACACTTATGCCAAGTCCCTTATAATCAACCAATTCTTTCTGAGCTTCTAGCAAAACCTAAAATAAAAAAGGAGAGAATTAGATCTATATATATTAGTGTGTGTTTGAAGTATTAACAATACAACCAGTTGTATCATTCCCACTAGTTATGCATGTAGTAATAACTATAGAAGCTACTATGTACACTAAGCCATGCCTAAAGTGCTGGATGGAATCCTTCTATGGACGGAATGATTGGATTATCAGTTATCAATTTTACATCATTCACCAGTCATCACTTAGCATTGCTCTTCATATCATGACTTTTTCGAAAAAGTCCTCTTGGCACACGAACCACAACATTGTTTTTCCTCTCTTCTTTCTTTCAAGAATTGGCCTTATGAAAGCGGACTTGAAATAAATTCAGCCAATCATGTGCATAGATGTGGGAGAAACGCTGACAGCGCAGAAGTATTGTGACTTAGGCAGATAATGTGGCTAAACCACACCCCCACTTTTTCTCCCCCCACTGATTGGTCAGATGGTGACAGGTGATGCAACTTCTCTGTGCTGAATGTCATCATTTTGTACCAGCTGAAAAAGCCACCACTGTCCAGCCCGGTGCCCCCCCACCACTGTCCCACCCACTGTCCCCCACCACTGTCCAGCCCAGTGCCCCCCACCACTATCCCACCCACTGTCCCCCACCACTGTCCAGCCCAGTGCCCCCCACCACTATCCCACCCACTGTCCCCCACCACTGTCCAGCCCAGTGCCCCCCACCACTATCCCACCCACTGTCCCCCACCACTGTCCAGCCCAGTGCCCCCCACCACTATCCCACCCACTGTCCCCCACCACTGTCCAGCCCAGTGCCCCCCACCACTATCCCACCCACTGTCCCCCACCACTGTCCAGCCCAGTGCCCCCCACCACTGTCCAGCCCAGTGCCCCCCACCACTGTCCAGCCCACTGTCCCCCACCACTGTCCAGCCCAGTGCCCCCCACCACTATCCCACCCACTGTCCCCCACCACTGTCCAGCCCAGTGCCCCCCACCACTATCCCGCCCACTGTCCCCCACCACTGTCCAGCCCAGTGCCCCCCACCACTATCCCGCCCACTGTCCCCCACCACTGTCCAGCCCAGTGCCCCCCACCACTATCCCACCCACTGTCCCCCACCACTGTCCCACCCACTGTCCCCCACCACTGTCCAGCCCAGTGCCCCCCACCACTATCCCACCCACTGTCCAGCCCGGTGCCCCCCACCACTGTCCAGCCCAGTGCCCCCCACCACTGTCCAGCCCAGTGCCCCCCACCACTGTCCAGCCCAGTGCCCCCCACCACTGTCCAGCCCAGTGCCCCCCACCACTGTCCAGCCCAGTGCCCCCCACCACTGTCCAGCCCAGTGCCCCCCACCACTGTCCAGCCCAGTGCCCCCCACCACTATCCCGCCCACTGTCCCCCACCACTGTCCAGCCCAGTGCCCCCCACCACTATCCCACCCACTGTCCCCCACCACTGTCCAGCCCAGTGCCCCCCACCACTATCCCACCCACTGTCCCCCACCACTGTCCAGCCCAGTGCCCCCCACCACTATCCCACCCACTGTCCCCCACCACTGTCCAGCCCAGTGCCCCCCACCACTATCCCACCCACTGTCCCCCACCACTGTCCAGCCCAGTGCCCCCCACCACTATCCCACCCACTGTCCCCCACCACTGTCCAGCCCAGTGCCCCCCACCACTATCCCACCCACTGTCCCCCACCACTGTCCAGCCCAGTGCCCCCCACCACTGTCCAGCCCAGTGCCCCCCACCACTGTCCAGCCCACTGTCCAGCCCGGTGCCCCCCACCACTGTCCAGCCCAGTGCCCCCCACTACTATCCCACCCACTGTCCCCCACCCACTGTCCAGCCCAGTGCCCCCCACCACTATCCCACCCACTGTCCAGCCCAGTGCCCCCCACCACTATCCCACCCACTGGCCAGCCCGGTGCCCCCCACCACTATCCCACCCACTGGCCAGCCCGGTGCCCCCCACCACTGGCCAGCCCGGTGCCCCCCACCACTGGCCAGCCCGGTGCCCCCCACCACTGGCCAGCCCGGTGCCCCCCACCACTGGCCAGCCCGGTGCCCCCCACCACTGGCCAGCCCGGTGCCCCCCACCACTGGCCAGCCCGGTGCCCCCCACCACTGGCCAGCCCGGTGCCCCCCACCACTGGCCAGCCCGGTGCCCCCCCACCACTGGCCAGCCCGGTGCCCCCCACCACTGGCCAGCCCGGTGCCCCCCACCACTGGCCAGCCCGGTGCCCCCCACTACTATCCCACCACTGTCCAACACAGTGCCCCCACCACTGTCCGGTGGCTCAGTGGTTAGCATTGTAGTCTTGCAGCGCTGGGTCCTGGGTTCAAATCCCACCAAGGACACCCTCTGCAAGGAGTTGTATGTTCTCCCCGTGTTTGCGTGGGTTTCCTCCCACACTCCAAAAAAATATGCTGATAGGGAATTTAGATTGTGAGCCCCAATGGGAACAGTGTTACTGATGTATATAAAGCGCTGCGGAATATGTTAGCACTATATTAAAATAAAGATTTGCTTTGAATGCCTCCACCATTATACAAGGCATTCCTGGCAATCCTTCCATTTATCAGGATTTCCTTGACTAATGCACCAAGATAATTTGCTCAGTTGTGCACATTGCTGTGCTGCTGCACGCTCACCATGTGAGTACTGCGAGTGTGCACATCTCACAGATGCATGTCCATAGGGGTCTATGGTACTCCTGTTACCTGCATTACCCAGGAGGGCATACATTCACTTATAGATGCTCATAAGAACAATCCAATCTGTTACATCATCCAATTCCGGTGTTCATTGCAGGCACAGTCTATAGCTGCACGGTGTGCATAAGAGGTGCTCCACAATGCATGGAGAGGGGCAGCTGCCGGCACCTTTCAATACTAGATGCCACAGGAGTGCGGGCATCATCACTGGTAAGTATAGCATTCGCCACTATCACAGCAGTACTTACAGATGGCGGCAGCTTGGCAGGTCCTGCTCCAAAATTAAGAACCTGGGTGATGATGTCCATGGCTGCGGAGGAGCAGACAGCGCAGTGTGCAGGCTCCCGGCGGTACTGGAGCAGCTTTCATGCTCTGCATCTCAGCCTCGGAGAATATCAAGCACAGCGGCGCGTTCTCATTGGTCAATTTCACATGGTGATTTTTGCTTCAGCACGATGATTGGACATATACCGCAGCCGGGATTTCTGATTGGCTGACTGTCCACGAGCTCGGCGCGTGATCAGCTAAGTAGCGATGCAAGGCAGAAAAGAGATTGCACCATCCAGCAACAAACCTACATGTGGAGGGGGCGGAGCCTCAGCTCATATACATGTGCATCCACTGTGCATCCACTATATGGACTCCTACACCTCTACTGCCTGCCTGTATATATACATCCAGCAACCACCTATATATGAAGGGGCGGAGCCTCAGCTCATATACATGTGCATCCACTATATGGACTCCTACACCTCTACTGCCTGCCTGTACATATACATCCAGCAACCACCTATATATGAAGGGGCGGTGCCTCAGCTCATATACATGTGCATCCACTATAGACTCCCACACCTCTACTGCCTGCCTGTATATACATCCAGCAACCACCTATATATTGAGGGGTGGAGCCTCAGCTCATATACATGTGCATCCACTAGACTCCTACACCTCTACTGCCTGCCTGTATATATACATCCAGCAACCACCTATATATGGAGGGGCGGAGCCTCAGCTCATATACATGTGCATCCACTAGACTCCTACACCTCTACTGCCTGCCTGTATATATACATCCAGCAACCACCTATATATGGAGGGGCGGAGCCTCAGCTCATATACATGTGCATCCACTATATGGACTCCTACACCTCTACTGCCTGCCTGTATATATATACATCCAGCAACCACCTATATATGGAGGGGGCGGAGCCTCAGCTCATATACATGTGCATCCACTATAGACTCCTACACCTCTACTGCCTGCCTGTATATATATACATCCAGCAACCACCTATATATGAAGGGGCGGAGCCTCAGCTCATATACATGTGCATCCACTAGACTCCTACACCTCTACTGCCTGCCTGTATATACATCCAGCAACCACCTATATATGGAGGGGCGGAGCCTCAGCTCATATACATGTGCATCCACTATAGACTCCTACACCTCTACTGCCTGCCTGTGTATATACATCCAGCAACCACCTATATATGAAGGGGCGGAGCCTCAGCTCATATACATGTGCATCCATTATAGACTCCTACACCTCTATTGCCTGCCTGTGTATATACATCCAGCAACCACCTATACATGAAGGGGCGGAGCCTCAGCTCATATACATGTGCATCCACTATAGACTCCTACACCTCTACTGCCTGCCTGTATATATACATCCAGCAACCACCTATATATGGAGGGGCGGAGCCTCAGCTCATATACATGTGCATCCACTATATGGACTCCTACACCTCTACTGCCTGCCTGTGTATATACATCCAGCAACCACCTATATATGGAGGGGCGGAGCCTCAGCTCATATACATGTGCATCCACTATATGGACTCCTACACCTCTACTGCCTGCCTGTATATACATCCAGCAACCACCTATATATGAAGGGGCGGAGCCTCAGCTCATATACATGTGCATCCACTAGACTCCTACACCTCTACAGCCTGCCTGTATATACATCCAGCAACCACCTATATATGCAGGGGCGGAGCCTCAGCTCATATACATGTGCATCCACTAGACTCCTACACCTCTACTGCCTGCCTGTATATACATCCAGCAACCACCTATATATGCAGGGGCGGAGCCTCAGCTCATATACATGTGCATCCACTAGACTCCTACACCTCTACTGCCTGCCTGTGTATATACATCCAGCAACCACCTATATATGAAGGGGCGGAGCCTCAGCTCATATACATGTGCATCCACTAGACTCCTACACCTCTACAGCCTGCCTGTATATACATCCAGCAACCACCTATATATGCAGGGGCGGAGCCTCAGCTCATATACATGTGCATCCACTAGACTCCTACACCTCTACTGCCTGCCTGTATATACATCCAGCAACCACCTATATATGCAGGGGCGGAGCCTCAGCTCATATACATGTGCATCCACTAGACTCCTACACCTCTACTGCCTGCCTGTATATACATCCAGCAACCACCTATATATGGAGGGGCGGAGCCTCAGCTCATATACATGTGCATCCAATAGACTCCTACACCTCTGCTGCCTGCCTGTATATACATCCAGCAACCACCTATATATGAAGGGGCGGAGCCTCAGCTCAAATACATGTGCATCCACTAGACTCCTACACCTCCACTGCCTGCCTGTATATATACATCCAGCAACCACCTATAAATGGAGGGGCAGAGCCTCAGCTCATATACATGTGCATCCACTATATGGACTCCTACACCTCTACAGCCTGCCTGTATATATACATCCTCAACCACCTATATATGGAAGGGCAGAACCTCAGCTTGTAAACATGTGCATCCACTATATGGACTCCTACAGCCTGCCTTTATATATACATCCAGCAACCACCTATATATGAAGGGGCGGAGCCTCAGCTTATATACATGTGCATCCACTATATGGACTCCTACACGTCTACAGCCTGCCTGTATATATACATCCTCAACCACCTATATATGGAAGGGCAGAACCTGAGCTCATAAACATGTGCATCCACTATATGGACTCCTACACCTCCACAGCCTGCCTGTATATATAAATGCAACAAACACCTATGTATGGAGGGGGCGGAGCCTCAGCTCATATACATGTGCATCCACTATATGGACTCCTACACCTCTACAGCCTGACTGTACATATACATCCAGCAACCACCTATATATGCAGGGGCGGAGCCTCAGCTCATATACATGTGCATCCACTATAGACTCCTACACCTCTACTGCCTCCCTGTATATATACATCCAGCAACCACCTATATATGAAGGGGCGGAGCCTCAGCTCATATACATGTGCATCCACTATAGACTCCTACACCTCTACTGCCTGCCTGTATATATACATCCAGCAACCACCTATATATGGAGGGGCGGAGCCTCAGCTCATATACATGTGCATCCACTATATGGACTCCTACACCTCTACTGCCTGCCTGTATATATATACATCCAGCAACCACCTATATATGGAGGGGGCGGAGCCTCAGCTCATATACATGTGCATCCACTATAGACTCCTACACCTCTACTGCCTGCCTGTATATATATACATCCAGCAACCACCTATATATGAAGGGGCGGAGCCTCAGCTCATATACATGTGCATCCACTAGACTCCTACACCTCTACTGCCTGCCTGTATATACATCCAGCAACCACCTATATATGGAGGGGCGGAGCCTCAGCTCATATACATGTGCATCCACTATAGACTCCTACACCTCTACTGCCTGCCTGTGTATATACATCCAGCAACCACCTATATATGAAGGGGCGGAGCCTCAGCTCATATACATGTGCATCCATTATAGACTCCTACACCTCTATTGCCTGCCTGTGTATATACATCCAGCAACCACCTATATATGAAGGGGCGGAGCCTCAGCTCATATACATGTGCATCCACTATAGACTCCTACACCTCTACTGCCTGCCTGTATATATACATCCAGCAACCACCTATATATGGAGGGGCGGAGCCTCAGCTCATATACATGTGCATCCACTATATGGACTCCTACACCTCTACTGCCTGCCTGTGTATATACATCCAGCAACCACCTATATATGGAGGGGCGGAGCCTCAGCTCATATACATGTGCATCCACTATATGGACTCCTACACCTCTACTGCCTGCCTGTGTATATACATCCAGCAACCACCTATATATGAAGGGGCGGAGCCTCAGCTCATATACATGTGCATCCACTAGACTCCTACACCTCTACAGCCTGCCTGTATATACATCCAGCAACCACCTATATATGCAGGGGCGGAGCCTCAGCTCATATACATGTGCATCCACTAGACTCCTACACCTCTACTGCCTGCCTGTATATACATCCAGCAACCACCTATATATGCAGGGGCGGAGCCTCAGCTCATATACATGTGCATCCACTAGACTCCTACACCTCTACTGCCTGCCTGTATATACATCCAGCAACCACCTATATATGAAGGGGCGGAGCCTCAGCTCATATACATGTGCATCCAATAGACTCCTACACCTCTGCTGCCTGCCTGTATATACATCCAGCAACCACCTATATATGAAGGGGCGGAGCCTCAGCTCAAATACATGTGCATCCACTAGACTCCTACACCTCCACTGCCTGCCTGTATATATACATCCAGCAACCACCTATAAATGGAGGGGCAGAGCCTCAGCTCATATACATGTGCATCCACTATATGGACTCCTACACCTCTACAGCCTGCCTGTATATATACATCCTCAACCACCTATATATGGAAGGGCAGAACCTCAGCTTGTAAACATGTGCATCCACTATATGGACTCCTACAGCCTGCCTTTATATATACATCCAGCAACCACCTATATATGAAGGGGCGGAGCCTCAGCTTATATACATGTGCATCCACTATATGGACTCCTACACGTCTACAGCCTGCCTGTATATATACATCCTCAACCACCTATATATGGAAGGGCAGAACCTGAGCTCATAAACATGTGCATCCACTATATGGACTCCTACACCTCCACAGCCTGCCTGTATATATAAATGCAACAAACACCTATGTATGGAGGGGGCGGAGCCTCAGCTCATATACATGTGCATCCACTATATGGACTCCTACACCTCTACAGCCTGACTGTACATATACATCCAGCAACCACCTATATATGAAGGGGCGGTGCCTCAGCTCATATACATGTGCATCCACTAGACTCCTACACCTCTACTGCCTGCCTGTATATATACATCCAGCAACCACCAATAAATGGAGGGGCGGAGCCTCAGCTCATATACATGTGCATCCACTATAGACTCCTACACCTCTACTGCCTGCCTGTATATATACATCCAGCAACCACCTATATATGAAGGGGCGGAGCCTCAGCTCATATACATGTGCATCCACTAGACTCCTACACCTCTACTGCCTGCCTGCATATATATACATCCAGGAACCACTTATAAATGGAGGGGCGGAGCCTCAGCTCATATACATGTGCATCCACTATAGCCTCCTACACCTCTACTGCCTGCCTGTATATATACATCCAGCAACCACCTATATATGGAGGGGCGGAGCCTCAGCTCATATACATGTGCATCCACTATAGACTCCCACACCTCTACTGCCTGCCTGTATATACATCCAGCAACCACCTATATATTGAGGGGTGGAGCCTCAGCTCATATACATGTGCATCCACTAGACTCCTACACCTCTACTGCCTGCCTGTATATACATCCAGCAACCACCTATATATGGAGGGGCGGAGCCTCAGCTCATATACATGTGCATCCACTATAGACTCCTACACCTCTACTGCCTGCCTGTATATACATCCAGCAACCACCTATATATGGAGAGGCGGAGCCTCAGCTCATATACATGTGCATCCACTAGACTCCTACACCTCTACTGCCTGCCTGTATATATACATCCAGCCACCACCTATATATGGAGGGGCGGAGCCTCAGCTCATATACATGTGCATCCACTAGACTCCTACACCTCTACTGCCTGCCTGTATATATACATCCAGCCACCACCTATATATGGAGGGGCGGAGCCTCAGCTCATATACATGTGCATCCACTATATGGACTCCTACACCTCTACAGCCTGCCTGTATATATACATCCTCAACCACCTATATATGGAAGGGCAGAACCTCAGCTCGTAAACATGTGCATCCACTATATGGACTCCTACAGCCTGCCTTTATATATACATCCAGCAACCACCTATATATGAAGGGGCGGAGCCTCAGCTCATATACATGTGCATCCACTATATGGACTCCTACACCTCTACTGCCTGCCTGTATATATATGTGGCGCCCCTGACCTGGTCAGGCACCACTGAGTACTGCACCCATGCTGGGGACAGTACAACACAGGTAATCCAGAAGGCTGACCGGGGTGTGGAACACAGGCGCATAGTGATCAGGTCTCACACATGTACCCATGAGAGGACCCCTGGGGATCCCAGGAGGGGGAAAAGCCTTCACCTTCACTGGAATAGTGGAGGGGGCCAAAAGCCTCCATCTCCTCTCAAGGGGTGTGGTAAGAGAGTCTGGTTGCTAGGTGGCGTAGGCAGGCACAAAAGGGAAAAGAGAAGGAGGAGTAAACAGTCTAGAGTCTGCAGCAGAGTGTGGAGGAGTGAGGAGCAGGAAAGTGAAGCTCAGACAGGAGCAGCAGTGAAGGTCCCAGATGTGAGCCGGTTCAGAGCAGCGTCCAGGGAGCTCCGAGGAGCTGACCCCTTCCCCTGGGCTGCTGTAGTCTGACAGCGTCCGCGCAGTGGCTACCGACGGGGGAGAACGGTCAACTAGGAGGGCTACCCGAAATCCATCTTCAGCTAGAGAGAAGAGCACGGAGTGGGAAGTAAGGAGACTGCTAGAGAGTACCAGGCTCAAACGGGCGGCAGATCCCGAAGCGGAGATAGATCCAGCTTTCTTTTGCTAAACCTGCCGGTGTGGGGCTCTCAAAGCCCACGCCACAACACCACAAAAGCCGCAGCCACGTAGCCACAGTTAGGGCCCATAGGTCACAGGAGGCAAGCAGCTGGAGTGGCCTGGTCCAGGCGACAAGCAAACGGCAAACGAAGGGGAGAGAGGCTGCAGCATCTTCCCTGGGTGACCCCCATAGGGACTCAAAGTCGGGGTTACCCCAAACCACCAAGGGCTAAGGAAGGCGAGTTAGTAGTCACCCTCACAAGTCAGCCTGAAGGACACCTGGTTCCCACTTGGTTCATCCCAGCTACGCCCGGGTCACTCACCCTGCCATCAACTGTGAGTAAAAACTCTGAAAGACATCCTGCTTGTGTGGAGTCATTCTGCGCCTTGTAGTTCTACACACCTATACAGGGCCCTGGGGCTTGCCTCACTCTCAGGAGGCTATTCCAACTAACTGCATTCACCATCAGCCCCAGGCGTCCCTCAACCTGCAGTGGCGGTCCCCACTGACCGCAATTCTGAGAGTGGCGTCACGACAAGAAGAAGATCTCCTACCTGTGACAAGATCCAGCAGAGTGGAGTCCCTGAAGGTAATGCACCAACACAACACCTGTGGGGCTTCACATCTGGCGTCACGAACAGGATAAGGACTAGACCTGTTCAGACAGGTGACCATGTGCCTGGGCGGTCCGCTTGAAAAATTGGAAGCGCCGCCATATTGCCACCATGAAAAGCGCGCTGAAAAACAACAGCAGCCCGCGCTGGAAGAAGTTACCGCCCACGAAGAGGTGTGGCTACCCAGAGATCCCCTGCAGAGTTCTGACCTCGCTTGTGAAGAGAGCGGAAGCGTCCAGAGACGGCGGGAAGGAAAGAGACCCACAAGCCTGCTGCTGCAGAGAGAAGAGATGGAGTCCGGACGTGGATACCCAGAACCAGGCTCTGCTGCCTGGTGGTGCCGGGAGCTTGCTATCTTCTGCGATCAGCTGGAGGCCAGGATCATGCGACAGCTCAGTGAGGGACGCACGGAGCTTCTGGAGATGGCTGCGGCGGTTCGGACCTACGAGGAGGGAGCCGCGCGACGCCTGCCAGATCGAGCGGCGACGACTCAGATCCCGATGGTGCCACTGATGGGTGAGTCCAGAGTTGCCCCGGCCAGTGCAAGTGCTCCAACCCCTGCTGCTACGACCGCGGTCCCAGAAGAGGCGCCCGGCGCGGCGACGCTGAGCCAGGCCGCAGCCATGCCAGGTGCGGCCCGCCAAGCCCCGGCCGCCGCAGCGATGCCCTGCTCGGCCCGCCAAGCCCCGGCCGCCGCAGCGATGCCCTGCTTGGCCCGCCAAGCCCCGGCCGCCGCAGCGATGCCCTGCTCGGCCCACCAAGACCCGGTCCCTGCAGCGACGCCCAGCCCAGCCTGCACAGATCCCATCGCAGCTGCGACGCCGATCCAGGCCGCCGCCATACAGGGCGCGGCCCGCCAAGACCAGGCCGCCGCCATACAGGGCGCGGCCCGCCAAGAGATTGCATCACCATTTACCCCGGCCTGCAAGGCCAGAGCAGACACCGCTCCCCAGCCTAAGGAAGTCCCTACTAGGAAATCCCTGATAGGTGAAGACTCCGCATACTGGCAGCTGAAGGCTGACCTGGAGGCTAAGTTCCCACAGGAGATGGTGGACCGATACATGCTCCCTCCGAACACCCCTAAGGCAACCCCTGCAGCAACCACGCTGAAGAGTCCACCGCCTGAGCCAGCTGAGGAACACTCATCCCCAGCGCTGCCACGACCAGAGTGCAGCGAAGAACTAAGGGGGAGAGGAGGGCAAGAAGCTGAGGAGTTGCCCCCGGAGCCAGCAGCAGTGCTAGTCCCAGAGCCGGAGATGCTGCCATATTCCCGTTGGGACGAGGAAGACCTGACACCTCCTGCGGAAGAAGACCTGCCCAACCGCCCCACCTGGGAGCTTGTAAGCTGCACTTCGCAGAATCCAGCCTGCAAGACACAGCGCCGCAGCAGAACCCAGTTTTCCCCTGCACCGCCATCCCCAGAGCAGAGAGAAGTCACGGCCAGAGACCTACAGGAGAAAAGGTTCCTGAGAAGAGCCAAAGCCCAGGCCAGAGGACCCCTTTGTAGAGGAGTAGTGGAGGACTTCAGCCTCAAGTCAGGATACGGGTTCATCGTAGCACCTGGTATCAAAGAAGGTATTTTTGTCAATCGGAGAGACGTCAGAGCTAATCTGCCCAGACGACATCCTGGAAGGAACCTGCGTACAGGAGACTCCGTACAGTTTACCCTGCATCAAGGCGAAAGAGGCTGGTACGCGCTAGATGTAGTGCCATGTCCCAAAGAAGAAAGGAAAGACAGCCATAAAGAAAGAAAAGACCAAAGACCTAATGATGAGACCACTACAGATGAGGAAAAAGGTCAAGAAACCAACAGGTGCCGCAGCCCTACAGGCCCAAGCCCTGGTGAAGAGGAGTCTGCATAAGTTTAAGTAAAGTACAGCAAGTTTTGACCAGTTTGGAAAGTTTGTTTTGCAACGTTTTAAAGTTCAAGAATGTGCCCACAAAAACTATTGTGAGAAATAAACCTTAAGGCTATGAACTGGCTATAGCCACAAACTCTCGCAGTGTAAATAGTTACACCAAAAGGGCACCACCACCGCCAGAGTCAGCCTGTTTAGGGGCTTGGCTCGTCTGCAACCAGGAGGAGCCCGTCCGTATATAGGGCCTTGGCTCACCTGCGACCAGAGAGCATGCCTGTTTATGGGGCCTGGCTCTCCACCACAAAGAGGGTACCTGGTCAGCACCAACTGTGGAGGCCGCCTCTACATCCTGCCAGAAGAGGCTGAAGGCGCGGATCCACCAGGCCAGGTATACCCTGAAACCACCAGCCCATGAAAGCCGCCTCTACATCCTGCCAGAAGTGGCTGAAGCCGCGGCCAACGTGAGAGGGTTTTGGGTGGGTTAACGGACTTGTGGGTGGAGGGTGGTGATGTATGGTACCTGGTGCTTTTAAATGTTTTACATGTTTTAATGTTTTATGCATTTTAAAATGTTGTCTTGCAGCCCGAGGACGTGCTGGTGATAACTAAGGGGGAATGTGGCGCCCCTGACCTGGTCAGGCACCACTGAGTACTGCACCCATGCTGGGGACAGTACAACACAGGTAATCCAGAAGGCTGACCGGGGTGTGGAACACAGGCGCATAGTGATCAGGTCTCACACATGTACCCATGAGAGGACCCCTGGGGATCCCAGGAGGGGGAAAAGCCTTCACCTTCACTGGAATAGTGGAGGGGGCCAAAAGCCTCAATCTCCTCTCAAGGGGTGTGGTAAGAGAGTCTGGTTGCTAGGTGGCGTAGGCAGGCACAAAAGGGAAAAGAGAAGGAGGAGTAAACAGTCTCGAGTCTGCAGCAGAGTGTGGAGGAGTGAGGAGCAGGAAAGTGAAGCTCAGACAGGAGCAGCAGTGAAGGTCCCAGATGTGAGCCGGTTCAGAGCAGCGTCCAGGGAGCTCCGAGGAGCTGACCCCTTCCCCTGGGCTGCTGTAGTCTGACAGCGTCCGCGCAGTGGCTACCGACGGGGGAGAACGGTCAACTAGGAGGGCTACCCGAAATCCATCTTCAGCTAGAGAGAAGAGCACGGAGTGGGAAGTAAGGAGACTGCTAGAGAGTACCAGGCTCAAACGGGCGGCAGATCCCGAAGCGGAGATAGATCCAGCTTTCTTTTGCTAAACCTGCCGGTGTGGGGCTCTCAAAGCCCACGCCACAACACCACAAAAGCCGCAGCCACGTAGCCACAGTTAGGGCCCATAGGTCACAGGAGGCAAGCAGCTGGAGTGGCCTGGTCCAGGCGACAAGCAAATGGCAAACGAAGGGGAGAGAGGCTGCAGCATCTTCCCTGGGTGACCCCCATAGGGACTCAAAGTCGGGGTTACCCCAAACCACCAAGGGCTAAGGAAGGCGAGTTAGTAGTCACCCTCACAAGTCAGCCTGAAGGACACCTGGTTCCCACTTGGTTCATCCCAGCTACGCCCGGGTCACTCACCCTGCCATCAACTGTGAGTAAAAACTCTGAAAGACATCCTGCTTGTGTGGAGTCATTCTGCGCCTTGTAGTTCTACACACCTATACAGGGCCCTGGGGCTTGCCTCACTCTCAGGAGGCTATTCCAACTAACTGCATTCACCATCAGCCCCAGGCGTCCCTCAACCTGCAGTGGCGGTCCCCACTGACCGCAATTCTGAGAGTGGCGTCACGACAAGAAGAAGATCTCCTACCTGTGACAAGATCCAGCAGAGTGGAGTCCCTGAAGGTAATGCACCGACACAACACCTGTGGGGCTTCACATATACATCCAGCAACCACCTATATATGAAGGGTCGGTGCCTCAGCTCATATACATTTGCATCCACTAGACTCCTACACCTCTACTGCCTGCCTGTATATACACATCCAGCAACCACCAATAAATGGAGGGGCAGAGCCTCAGCTCATATACACAGGGCCAGATTAAGGTTGGTGGGGGCCCCTGGGCAGAAAATCTGGTGGGGGCCCCATAACGTTAACATTTTTAGCCATAACAGTAGAGCACGAACCGTAGCATTTAGATATAAATCCAATGAACATTTATCTTATCCTGTTCTGCCACATTCAGATTTACAGCACTACAATACAGATACAGTCCAGGATAAATCACAGCTGTCCACTTACACACAGAAAGTAGAGTTAGGGCTGCTTTACACATTTCGATCTCGTATGCGATCGCACACGCCCCCATCGTATGTGCGGAACAGGCAATTTGTTGCCCGTGTCGCACAAACGATTAACCCCCGTCACACGTACTTACCTTCCAAATGACCTCGCTGTGGGCGGCGAACATCCACTTCCTGAAGTGAAAGGGACGTCACACAGCGGCCGGCCAATAGAAGCGGAGGGGCGGAGATGAGCGGGACGTAAACATCCCGCCCACCTCCTTCCTTCCACATTGCCGGCGGGACACAGGTAAGCTGTGTTCATCATTCCCGGGGTGTCACATGGAGCGATGTGTGCTGCCTCAAGAACGATGACCAAAGACGTTCAATTTTTAGAAAATGAACGACGTGTATGCAATCAACGTTTTAACGCACAATCAGGGTCGCACGTAGCTGTCACACACTACAATATCACTAACGATGCCGGATGTGCGTCACTTACGACGTGACCCCGCCGACACATCGTTAGATATATTGTAGCGTGTAAAGCCCGCTTTTGTCACATATTTTTTATTGATCCCAATGTTAAGGCAGCGAGGGCCAGCTCCAGGGTTTTGTGGCCTCCGGGTGAGTCTCAGTGGACCCCATCCACACACAGACACTCACACACACACACAGGCATACATATACATATTTGAAGACAAATTCAGAAAAATACATATAAACAGACAAATATATGCACAGTCATATACACTGACATATATGCAGACACAGACGCATTAGGGCTCGTGCACACGTTGCGTAATTACATGCATTTACGCTGCGTATAGCACTGCAGTGTAAATGCATGCGTCCTGCGTCCCCTATACAATCTATGTAGATTGTGCATGATACGTGCACCCATTGCTTTTATGAACGCAGCGATTTGGGTGCTAAAATGTTGACCCAAATCTGTGCGTTCATAAAATGAGCATGTCAATTTTTCCGTGCGCTATGGATGCAGCTCCCACTCTGTCTATGGTGGGGGCAGCAGCCAGAGCGCATGAAATCGGCTTTTTTTGTACAGAAAAACTGCATCCATTATGCAGTGATTCTGCAGCGATTTGACGCGCACATGTGCTGTCAAATCGCTGCAGAATATTCAGCAGTTACGTGCGTATGAGCCCTTACAGGTATTAATATGGTAACAGAGGACAATAGAGAGGGGTGTTTAATGCCGCGCCAAAAGATCACTTGCTCAGATAGTCAGACCAATGTCACTTTATTTTCATCCAGGTCTACGCGTTTCAGGAGCAACTGCTCCCTTCCTCAGGACCGTCAGTATACAGCAGCCTCACTCACCTCTCCCGCTTGTTTCCGTCCAGCTCCTTCAGGACATGTGGCTGTTTCACGATGGCTGTCACTAACACACATGACTGCACACTGACAGCACTGCTGTATATACATCACAGGAGGGGCTGGGGGCTACGATATATACATTACAGGAGGGGCAGGGGGCATAGACGTTACTGGAGTGGCAAACAGCTCTGGTGGTGTACTCATCACTGCGATGGGTGACATAGCGCTCTGGGGAACCCATATAGTTCGGGGGGGGGGCGCACAGACTGCTCTAATTCATATATACACACACAGTACTGCTTCTTACACACACATCTCTGACACACACACACACACACACTACAATGCACCCCCCATCACCCCCTACACACACACACACACACACACACACACACAATACAATGCACCCCCCATTACCCCTACACGCACACACAATACAATGCACCCCCCATTACCCCTACACACACACGCACACACAATACAATGCACCCCCCATTACCCCTACACACACACACTACAATGCACCCCCCATTACCCCTAAACACACACGCACACACACACACAATACAACCCCCATTACCCCTACACACACACACACACACACAATACACCCCCCATTACCACTACACACACACACACAATACAATGCACCCCCCATTACCCCTCTCCCCACACACAATACAATGCACCCCCATTACCCCTACACACACACACACACAATACAATGCACCCCCCATTACCCCTACACACACAATACAACCCCCATTACCCTTACACACACACACACACATATAATACAATGCACCCCCCATTACCCCCACACAATACAATGCACCCCCCATTACCCCTACACACAATACAATGCACCCCCCATTACCCCTACACACACACACAATACAATGCACCCCCCATTACCCCTACACACAATACAATGCACCCCCCATTACCCCTCCCCACACACAATACAATACACCCCCCATTACCCCTCCCCCTACACACACACACACACACACACACAATACACCCCCCATTACCCCTCCCCCTACACACACACACAATACAATGCACCCCCATTACCCCTCCCCCCACACACAATACAATGCACCCCCATTACCCCTCCCCCCACACACATTACCCCTCCCCCCACACACACACACACACAATACAATGCACCCCCCATTACCCCTCTCCCCACACACAATACAATGCACCCCCCATTACCCCTCTCCCCACACACAATACAATGCACCCCCCATTACCCCTCTCCCCACACACAATACAATGCACCCCCCATTACCCCTCTCCCCACACACAATACAATGCACCCCCCATTACCCCTCTCCCCACACACAATACAATGCACCCCCCATTACCCCTCTCCCCACACACAATACAATGCACCCCCCATTACCTCTCTCCCCACACACACACAATACAATGCACCCCTCATGACCTCTCCCCCCACACACAATACACCCTCCATTACCCCTCCCCCCCACACACAATACAGTGCACCCTCCATTACCCCTCCCTCCACACACAATACAATGCACCCTCCATTACCCCTCCCCCCACACACAATACAGCCCTCATCACCCCCTGCACACACAAATTACACTGCTCCATCCCTACACACTCCTGCCTCCCCCCCTCCCTCGGAATACAGTACTCCTCCTCTGCCTGTCACAGAGCTGTGTTCCTTCACAAATGTTCCCCATTATGTGTCCTCTGCCCCTCCTCACTCATCCCCATTAATTACACCTGTCTCTTCAGCTCCTTCATGGAGCGCTCGCTTCCTCATGTCCCCAGTGTGGCGCCGGCAGCACTGTGATGATGTCAGCAAGGTGCTGATCTCATCACGTTGCTGTACGTCGGGGGCGGGGCCCAGTCCCGGAGCGCTGTTCAAATGTATTTACGTCTGAAAGACGCAAATACATTTGAATAGGAACGGAAACAGGAAGCTGCGGTCATTGGCTCTGCTGCGCTCCTCTGCAGTGTACATGCCGGCACACAGCAGAGCCGGCACACAGCAGAGCCAGCACACAGCAGAGCCGGCACACAGCAGAGCCGGCACAGCACGCTGCCTCCTGCTCCTGCTAGTGTGCCTGGCATGTAAGGAGCGCAGCGGGGACAGCAGACAGCGGCCCACCACACCGTGCCCCTGCTTCTAGGTACGGCCGCAGCACATAGCAGGGAGCATTAGCACACCTCTGACCCCGGAAGTTCAAGCGGCCGCTGGTACTTCCGAGGTCAATCAGCGTCCTGTGCCCGCAGTTTGTTTTTGCGTCTTAAAGACGCAGATGCAAATAAATAGCGGTGCCCCCCCCCCCCCGAAAACACAGCTGATTTATTAGACTGTCTTTACGGAGGGGGAGAGGGTGTGAAAAAAAAATGCTGACAGGTGCCTAGTGCCAAGTATGGTGGGGGCCCCCTTAGAAGCTCTTTTGGTGGGGGCCCCTGGGCTCCAGCCCCGCCTGCCCCGCCTATAATCCGGCCCTGCATATACATGTGCATCCACTATAGACTCCTACACCTCTACTGCCTGCCTGTATATATACATCCAGCAACCACCTATATATGGAGGGGCGGAGCCTCAGCTCATAAACATGTGCATCCACTATAGACTCCTACACCTCTACTGCCTGCCTGTATATACATCCAGCAACCACCTATATATGGAGGGGCGGAGCCTCAGCTCATATACATGTGCATCCACTAGACTCCTACACCTCTACTGCCTGCCTGTATATATACATCCAGCAACCACCTATATATGCAGGGGCGGAGCCTCAGCTCATATACATGTGCATCCACTATAGACTCCTACACCTCTACTGCCTGCCTGTATATAAACATCCAGCCACCACCTATATATGGAGGGGCGGAGCCTCAGCTCATATACATGTGCATCCACTATAGACTCCTACACCTCTACTGCCTGCCTGTATATATACATCCAGCAACCACCTATATATGGAGGGGCGGAGCCTCAGCTCATATACATGTGCATCCACTAGACTCCTACACCTCTACTGCCTGCCTGTATATACATCCAGCAACCACCTATATATGAGCCTCAGCTCATATACATGTGCATCCACTAGACTCCTACACCTCTACTGCCTGCCTGTATATATACATCCAGCAACCACCAATAAATGGAGGGGCGGAGCCTCAGCTCATATACATGTGCATCCACTATAGACTCCTACACCTCTACTGCCTGCCTGTATATATACATCCAGCAACCACCTTTATATGAAGGGACGGAGCCTCAGCTCATATACATGTGCATCCACTAGACTCCTACACCTCTACTGCCTGCCTGCAAATATATACATCCAGGAAACACCTATAAATGGAGGGGCGGAGCCTCAGCTCATATACATGTACATCCACTATAGACTCCTACACCTCTACTGCCTGCCTGTATATATACATCCAGCAACCACCTATATATGGAGGGGCGGAGCCTCAGCTCATATACATGTGCATCCACTATATGGACTCCTACACCTCTACAGCCTGCCTGTATATATACATCCAGCAACCACCTATATATGAAGGGGCGGAGCCTCAGCTCATATACATGTGCATCCACTAGTCTCCTACACCTCTACAGCCTGCCTGCATATATACATCCAGCAACCACCTATATATGGAGGGGCGGTGCCTCAGCTCATATACATGTGCATCCACTAGACTCCTACACCTCTACTGCCTGCCTGTATATACATCCAGCAACCACCTATATATGAGCCTCAGCTCATATACATGTGCATCTACTAGACTCCTACACCTCTACTGCCTGCCTGTATATATACATCGAGCAACCACCAATAAATGGAGGGGCGGAGCCTCAGCTCATATACATGTGCATCCACTATAGACTCCTACACCTCTACTGCCTGCCTGTATATATACATCCAGCAACCACCTTTATATGAAGGGGCGGAGCCTCAGCTCATATACATGTGCATCCACTAGACTCCTACACCTCTACTGCCTGCCTGCAAATATATACATCCAGGAAACACCTATAAATGGAGGGGCGGAGCCTCAGCTCCTATACATGTACATCCACTATAGACTCCTACACCTCTACTGCCTGCCTGTATATATACATCCAGCAACCACCTATATATGGAGGGGCGGAGCCTCAGCTCATATACATGTGCATCCACTAGACTCCTACACCTCTACTGCCTGCCTGTATATATACATCCAGCAACCACCTATATATGGAGGGGCGGAGCCTCAGCTCATATACATGTGCATCCACTATATGGACTCCTACACCTCTACAGCCTGCCTGTATATATACATCCTGCAACCACCTATATATGAAGGGGCGGAGTCTCAGCTCATATACATGTGCATCCACTATAGACTCCTACACCTCTACTGCCTGCCTGTATATATACATCCAGCAACCACCTATATATGGAGGGGCGGAGCCTCAGCTCATATATATGTGCATCCACTATATGGACTTCTACACCTCTACAGCCTGCCTGTATATATACATCCAGCAACCACCTATATATGAAGGGGCGGAGCCTCAGCTCATATACATGTGCATCCACTAGACTCCTACACCTCTACAGCCTGCCTGTATATATACATCCAGCAACCACCTATATATGGAGGGGCGTTGCCTCAGCTCATATATATGTGCATCCACTAGACTCCTACACCTCTACTGCCTGCCTGTATATACATCCAGCAACCACCTATATATGAAGGGGCGGAGTCTCAGCTCATATACATGTGCATCCACTATAGACTCCTACACCTCTACTGCCTGCCTGTATATATACATCCAGCAACCACCAATAAATGGAGGGGCGGAGCCTCAGCTCATATACATGTGCATCCACTAGACTCCTACACCTCTACTGCCTGCCTGTATATATACATCCAGCAACCACCAATAAATGGAGGGGCGGAGCCTCAGCTCATAAACATGTGCATCCACTATAGACTCCTACACCTCTACTGCCTGCCTGTATATACATCCAGCAACCACCTATATATGGAGGGGCGGAGCCTCAGCTCATATACATGTGCATCCACTAGACTCCTACACCTCTACTGCCTGCCTGTATATATACATCCAGCAACCACCTATATATGGAGGGGCGGAGCCTCAGCTCATATACATGTGCATCCACTATAGACTCCTACACCTCTACTGCCTGCCTGTATATACATCCAGCAACCACCTATATATGCAGGGGCGGAGCCTCAGCTCATATACATGTGCATCCACTAGACTCCTACACCTTTACTGCCTGCCTGTATATAAACATCCAGCCGCCACCTATATATGGAGGGGCGGAGCCTCAGCTCATATACATGTGCATCCACTATAGACTCCTACACCTCTACTGCCTGCCTGTATATATATATATATCCAGCAACCACCTATATATAGAGGGGCGGAGCCTCAGCTCATATACATGTGCATCCACTAGACTCCTACACCTCTACTGCCTGCCTGTATATATACATCCAGCAACCACCTATATATGGAGGAGCGGAGCCTCAGCTCATATACATGTGCATCCACTATATGGACTCCTACACCTCTACAGCCTGCCTGTATATATACATCCTGCAACCACCTATATATGAAGGAGCGGAGTCTCAGCTCATATACATGTGCATCCACTATAGACTCCTACACCTCTACTGCCTGCCTGTATATATAGATCCAGCAACCACCTATATATGGAGGGGCGGAGCCTCAGCTGATATACATGTGCATCCACTATATGGACTCCTACACCTCTACAGCCTGCCTGTATATATACATCCTCAACCACCTAAATATGGAAGGGCGGAACCTCATCTCATAAACGTGCATCCACTATATGGACTCCTACACCTCTACAGCCTGCCTGTATAAATACATGCAACAACCACCTATATATGGAAGGGGCGGAGCCTCAGCTCATATACATGTGCATCCAGTAGACTCCTACACCTCTACAGCCTGCCTGTATATATACATCCAGCAACCACCTATATATGGAGGGGCGGTGCCTCAGCTCATATACATGTGCATCCACTAGACTCCTACACCTCTACTGCCTGCCTGTATATACATCCAGCAACCACCTATATATGAGCCTCAGCTCATATACATGTGCATCCACTAGACTCCTACACCTCTACTGCCTGCCTGTATATATACATCCAGCAACCACCAATAAATGGAGGGGCGGAGCCTCAGCTCATATACATGTGCATCCACTATAGACTCCTACACCTCTACTGCCTGCCTGTATATATATATACATCCAGGAAACACCTATAAATGGAGGGGCGGAGCCTCAGCTCATATACATGTACATCCACTATAGACTCCTACACCTCTACTGCCTGCCTGTATATATACATCCAGCAACCACCTATATATGGAGGGGCGGAGCCTCAGCTCATATACATGTGCATCCACTATAGACTCCTACACCTCTACTGCCTGCCTGTATATACATCCAGCAACCACCTATATATGGAGGGGCGGAGCCTCAGCTCATATACATGTGCATCCACTAGACTCCTACACCTCTACTGCCTGCCTGTATATATACATCCAGCAACCAACTATATATGTAGGGGCGGAGCCTCAGCTCATATACATGTGCATCCACTATAACTCCTACACCTCTACTGCTTGCCTGTATATACATCCAGCAACCACCTATATATGGAGGGGCGGAGCCTCAGCTCATATACATGTGCATCCACTAGACTCCTACACCTCTACTGCCTGCCTGTATATATACATCCAGCAACCACCTATATATGGAGGGGCGGAGCCTCAGCTCATATACATGTGCATCCACTATATGGACTCCTACACCTCTACAGCCTGCCTGTATATATACATCCTGCAACCACCTATATATGAAGGGGCGGAGTCTCAGCTCATATACATGTGCATCCACTATAGACTCCTACACCTCTACTGCCTGCCTGTATATATACATCCAGCAACCACCTATATATGGAGGGGCGGAGCCTCAGCTCATATACATGTGCATCCACTATATGGACTCCTACACCTCTACAGCCTGCCTGTATATATACATCCAGCAACCACCTATATATGAAGGGGCGGAGCCTCAGCTCATATACATGTGGATCCACTAGACTCCTACACCTCTACAGCCTGCCTGTATATATACATCCAGCAACCACCTATATATGGAGGGGCGGTGCCTCAGCTCATATACATGTGCATCCACTAGACTCCTACACCTCTACTGCCTGCCTGTATATACATCCAGCGACCACCTATATATGAGCCTCAGCTCATATACATGTGCATCTACTAGACTCCTACACCTCTACTGCCTGCCTGTATATATACATCCAGCAACCACCAATAAATGGAGGGGCGGAGCCTCAGCTCATATACATGTGCATCCACTATAGACTCCTACACCTCTACTGCCTGCCTGTATATATACATCCAGCAACCACCTTTATATGAAGGGGCGGAGCCTCAGCTCATATACATGTGCATCCACTAGACTCCTACACCTCTACTGCCTGACTGCAAATATATACATCCAGGAAACACCTATAAATGGAGGGGCGGAGCCTCAGCTCCTATACATGTACATCCACTATAGACTCCTACACCTCTACTGCCTGCCTGTATATATACATCCAGCAACCACCTATATATGGAGGGGCGGAGCCTCAGCTCATATACATGTGCATCCACTAGACTCCTACACCTCTACTGCCTGCCTGTATATATACATCCAGCAACCACCTATATATGGAGGGGCGGAGCCTCAGCTCATATACATGTGCATCCACTATATGGACTCCTACACCTCTACAGCCTGCCTGTATATATACATCCTGCAACCACCTATATATGAAGGAGCGGAGTCTCAGCTCATATACATGTGCATCCACTATAGACTCCTACACCTCTACTGCCTGCCTGTATATATACATCCAGCAACCACCTATATATGGAGGGGCGGAGCCTCAGCTCATATACATGTGCATCCACTATATGGACTTCTACACCTCTACAGCCTGCCTGTATATATACATCCAGCAACCACCTATATATGAAGGGGCGGAGCCTCAGCTCATATACATGTGCATCCACTAGACTCCTATACCTCTACACCCTGCCTGTATATATACATCCAGCAACCACCTATATATGGAGGGGCGTTGCCTCAGCTCATATACATGTGCATCCACTAGACTCCTACACCTCTACTGCCTGCCTGTATATACATCCAGCAACCACCTATATATGAGCCTCAGCTCATATACATGTGCATCTACTAGACTCCTACACCTCTACTGCCTGCCTGTATATATACATCCAGCAACCACCAATAAATGGAGGGGCGGAGCCTCAGCTCATATACATGTGCATCCACTAGACTCCTACACCTCTACTGCCTGCCTTTATATATACATCCAGCAACCACCAATAAATGGAGGGGCGGAGCCTCAGCTCATATACATGTGCATCCACTATAGACTCCTACACCACTACTGCCTGCCTGTATATATACATCCAGCAACCACCTATATATGAAGGGGTGTAGCCTCAGCTCATATACATGTGCATCCACTAGACTCCTACACCTCTACTGCCTGCCTGCATATATATACATCCAGGAACCACTTATAAATGGAGGGGCGGAGCCTCAGCTCATATACATGTGCATCCACTATAGCCTCCTAAACCTCTACTGCCTGCCTGTATATATACATCCAGCAACCACCTATATATAGAGGGGCGGAGCCTCAGCTCATATACATGTGCATCCACTATAGACTCCCACACCTCTACTGCCTGCCTGTATATACATCCAGCAACCACCTATATATGGAGGGGCGGAGCCTCAGCTCATATACATGTGCATCCACTATAGACTCCTACACCTCTACTGCCTGCCTGTATATACATCCAGCAACCACCTATATATGGAGGGGCGGAGCCTCAGCTCATATACATGTGCATCCACTAGACTCCTACACCTCTACTGCCTGCCTGTATATATACATCCAGCAACCAACTATATATGGAGGGGCGGAGCCTCAGCTCATATACATGTGCATCCACTATAAACTCCTACACCTCTACTGCTTGCCTGTATATACATCCAGCAACCACCTATATATGGCGGGGCGGAGCCTCAGCTCATATACATGTGCATCCACTAGACTCCTACACCTCTACTGCCTGCCTGTATATATACATCCAGCAACCACCTATATATGGAGGGGCGGAGCCTCAGCTCATATACATGTGCATCCACTATATGGACTCCTACATCTCTACAGCCTGCCTGTATATATACATCCTGCAACCACCTATATATGAAGGGGCGGAGTCTCAGCTCATATACATGTGCATCCACTATAGACTCCTACACCTCTACTGCCTGCCTGTATATATACATCCAGCAACCACCTATATATGGAGGGGCGGAGCCTCAGCTCATATACATGTGCATCCACTATATGGACTCCTACACCTCTACAGCCTGCCTGTATATATACATCCAGCAACCACCTATATATGAAGGGGCGGAGCCTCAGCTCATATACATGTGCATCCACTAGACTCCTACACCTCTACAGCCTGCCTGTATATATACATCCAGCAACCACCTATATATGGAGGGGCGGTGCCTCAGCTCATATACATGTGCATCCACTAGACTCCTACACCTCTACTGCCTGCCTGTATATACATCCAGCAACC
Organism: Anomaloglossus baeobatrachus; assembly: GCF_048569485.1. NCBI lineage: Eukaryota > Metazoa > Chordata > Amphibia > Anura > Aromobatidae > Anomaloglossus > Anomaloglossus baeobatrachus. The sequence continues at coordinate 599,094,816 of NC_134353.1, read as the reverse complement.
ACCTATATATGAGCCTCAGCTCATATACATGTGCATCTACTAGACTCCTACACCTCTACTGCCTGCCTGTATATATACATCCAGCAACCACCAATAAATGGAGGGGCGGAGCCTCAGCTCATATACATGTGCATCCACTATAGACTCCTACACCTCTACTGCCTGCCTGTATATATACATCCAGCAACCACCTTTATATGAAGGGGCGGAGCCTCAGCTCATATACATGTGCATCCACTAGACTCCTACACCTCTACTGCCTGCCTGCAAATATATACATCCAGGAAACACCTATAAATGGAGGGGCGGAGCCTCAGCTCATATACATGTACATCCACTATAGACTCCTACACCTCTACTGCCTGCCTGTATATATACATCCAGCAACCACCAATAAATGGAGGGGCGGAGCCTCAGCTCATATACATGTGCATCCACTATAGACTCCTACACCTCTACTGCCTGCCTGTATATATACATCCAGCAACCACCTTTATATGAAGGGGCGGAGCCTCAGCTCATATACATTTGCATCCACTAGACTCCTACACCTCTACTGCCTGCCTGCAAATATATACATCCAGGAAACACCTATAAATGGAGGGGCGGAGCCTCAGCTCATATACATGTACATCCACTATAGACTCCTACACCTCTACTGCCTGCCTGTATATATACATCCAGCAACCACCTATATATGGAGGGGCGGAGCCTCAGCTCATATACATGTGCATCCACTAGACTCCTACACCTCTACTGCCTGCCTGTATATATACATCCAGCAACCACCTATATATGGAGGGGCGGTGCCTCAGCTCATATACATGTGCATCCACTAGACTCCTACACCTCTACTGCCTGCCTGTATATACATCCAGCAACCACCTATATATGAGCCTCAGCTCATATACATGTGCATCTACTAGACTCCTACACCTCTACTGCCTGCCTGTATATATACATCCAGCAACCACCAATAAATGGAGAGGCGGAGCCTCAGCTCATATACATGTGCATCCACTAGACTCCTACACCTCTACTGCCTGCCTGTATATATACATCCAGCAACCACCAATAAATGGAGGGGCGGAGCCTCAGCTCATATACATGTGCATCCACTATAGACTCCTACACCACTACTGCCTGCCTGTATATATACATCCAGCAACCACCTATATATGAAGGGGCGGAGCCTCAGCTCATATACATGTGCATCCACTAGACTCCTACACCTCTACTGCCTGCCTGCATATATATACATCCAGGAACCACTTATAAATGGAGGGGCGGAGCCTCAGCTCATATACATGTGCATCCACTATAGCCTCCTACACCTCTACTGCCTGCCTGTATATATACATCCAGCAACCACCTATATATGGAGGGGCGGAGCCTCAGCTCATATACATGTGCATCCACTATAGACTCCCACACCTCTACTGCCTGCCTGTATATACATCCAGCAACCACCTATATATGGAGGGGCGGAGCCTCAGCTCATATACATGTGCATCCACTATAGACTCCTACACCTCTACTGCCTGCCTGTATATACATCCAGCAACCACCTATATATGGAGGGGCGGAGCCTCAGCTCATATACATGTGCATCCACTAGACTCCTACACCTCTACTACCTGCCTTTATATATACATCCAGCAACCAACTATATATGGAGGGGCGGAGCCTCAGCTCTTATACATGTGCATCCACTATAAACTCCTACACCTCTACTGCCTGCCTGTATATATACATCCAGCAACCACCTATATATGGAGGGGCGGAGCCTCAGCTCATATACATGTGCATCCACTATATGGACTCCTACACCTCTACAGCCTGCCTGTATATATACATCCTGCAACTCTCGCGGGCGGGGAGGAGGGTGTCAGCACACCGCGCTCACCCCTTCTGCTCGGGTCCGGCAGTTGCTCCTGGTGGCTCGAGCTGTGGGCCGGATCCCGGGGTGTCTCGAGCGACACTCCTCGCCCGTGAGTGAAAGGGGGGGATGTTTGATGTGGGGATTGTTATAGTTCGTGACGCCACCCACGGTTGTGGTGATTGCACCACCGCTGCTCAGTGTGGGGGTCCCGGGGATGGTGATGCGGAGCAGC